>NW_015164668.1:173842-175204 GCF_001447785.1 Gekko japonicus | reverse complement strand
GAAGTGGATAACCATCCCGCAAGTTTCTTGCGGGGCTCCACTTGTATATAATATTTTGTACATTTGTACTATGTGCATAGTTGTAGTCAGAGGTCGTTTCGTAGAAAAAGAGCTAGGGGAACTCATTAGCATAACTCATTAGCATATGCCACACCCCCTGACATCACCGGAAGTGTGTCATAAGGCCACACACCCCGCCCCCAACGGTCCCGGCCATTGGTGCCGGCCTTGCTGCTCCACTGCCGAGCCCCATGAGGGGCCCGGCGGTGGACCTGCAAGGCCGGCGGGAGTGCAAGGAAGCCCCGCGAAGGCCCTCCCTGGCCCCAGGCAGGCAGGGGGTGGGGAGAGGCGGGGAGGAAGCAACTTACCCTCCCTCTTCTCCTGGCTCCTCCTGGCTGAATGAGGGCCGGAAGCGGGGCAGCCGGAAGCAGGGGGTGGGGCTTCATCATGTGCCCCGCCCCCCGTACCTCACCCGGGGGAACTGCGATCCCCCGCGATCCCCCCTGAAATGACCTCTGGTTGTAGTTTGCTTCCTTTTTCTTTGTTCCAACCTTTTTTTGTTACCTAACAGAAACTGTACTGCCGAGGTGCACATTTTTAAATTTTGTGTATGTGTGTGCGTGAGGGAGTATGCAGCTATATCCGTCTGACCAGTGACAAGCGTTGGGTGAGAAAAAACAGGTTGCTTACCAGTAACTGGTGATCTTCGAGTGGTCATCTGTGCATTCACACCAATGGGATCTAGTGCGCCTGCGCTGGATCTGCCGGTGCCTAGCAAGCTCTCTTAAAAGGATTTTCGTGCCTGGCCCAACTGAGCATGCTCAGGAGCCCCAGTGAGCATGCCCAGAAGGGCAGGCACGGACATCCCGCCAGTTCCTACCAACCGCCGCGCATCAATCTCCTAACAAAACAAGTAGAAGAAGACAGCAGCGGGGCAGGAGGGCGGGTGGTGTGAATGCACAGATGACCACTCGAAGATCACCAGTTACTGGTAAGCAACCTGTTTATCTTCTTCGTGGTCTCTGTGCTTCACACCAATGGGAGATTAGCGAGCAGTAGCCAACCTGGAGGTGGGTGCTGTCAGGTGTTTACTGCTTAGCCGATGATAAAACCTGACGTCCCAGACTGTCACTGGTGGACTGGCGGACGTCTAAGGCGTAGTGCCTGATGAAGGTATTAGGCGTGGCCCAGGTTGCGGCTCTGCAAATGTCTTGCAGCTGTACTCCCTTCAGGAACGCAGTGGATGTAGCGACAGTCCTGGTGGAATGAGCCCGTACCGGGCCTGGCAACGGCTGTTTCGCCAGTAGGTAACACAGTTCTATCAGACCTACGATCCACTTGGATAGATGTTGGGCAGTGATT
>NW_015164668.1:95515-171880 GCF_001447785.1 Gekko japonicus | reverse complement strand
CTGGCAACAGCGTGTTGTATAGCCATCAGCTCCAGGTAATTGATGTGGCGACGAGCGGTGTGTTCGTCCCACATGTCTCCTATGGAGATGTCCATGGAGTGAGCTCCCCATCCCTGCAAGGAAGCGTCTGTGGTGACCGTAACCTCTGGAGACGGAGGGGGAAGAGGGCCCCTTGCAGAAGACTGGATGGCTGGGTCCACCATTCCAGGGTATTGTCGACAGGAGGGATGGATTGTGACATGGAAGTAAGCGTCCTGGAGGTCAAGGGTGGCCATCCAGACACCCCCCTGGAGTAACGGCAAGACCTGCTGCAGGGACACCATGCGGAAGCGGTGGTAAGTGATGAACCTGTTCAGTTCTCTGAGGTCTAGGATGGGACGAAGACCTCCATCCCCTTTCGGGAGTGTGAAATATTGGGAATAGAATCCCGTGTGTCGGAACCGAGATGGAACGGGTTCGATAGCTCCCTTCTGCAGAAGGAGGGACACCTCTTAGAGTAGAGGTGGGGAGGGTGGGGTGAGGACGAGGTCTTGGTCCCGCTCTTGGCAGAGAGTCCCATCGTCCCATCAGTCTCCGGACACCAGATGGAGGCCTAGGTCTTATTCTGGCAGCCAAAAGTCCTCCTTCCAAAGGACGAAGGCTGGTACTACCCTACATACATCTCGTTCCAAGCAGGCCAAGTCATCCAAGCAGAGCTTTTGACTTCCCTGTCCTCACG
Source organism: Gekko japonicus (assembly GCF_001447785.1). NCBI lineage: Eukaryota > Metazoa > Chordata > Lepidosauria > Squamata > Gekkonidae > Gekko > Gekko japonicus. The sequence goes on along the minus strand of NW_015164668.1, from coordinate 171,162 downwards.
TCAGCACAACCCGTCTGTTTTCCTTCATCCGTTCCTGGCGCCACGTCACTTCTGACGAGTGGGCCCTCTCTGTCATAACCCACGGCTACAGGATCCGATGCGATCATTCACCTCGAACACCTACCGTCGGCCAGCTTCCTTCCTTAGTCTATCCTAATATTGGCCGGTTTGGGGCATGGAGCTGCAGCCCCGGGATCTTTCTCTTCCCAAATGAACCCCTGGGTGCAGCGCTTCTGAAAACCCTTTCGCACATGACTCAGGGCAAAGCTGGGATTGTCTCTGAAAGGGGCACTCGCCTGGGAAGCCGCACCCGTTCCCGGCTGGCGAATACATGAGGGTTTGTTGCATGCATGTTTGCAAACACTGTGATGTGCTCCTGCTGTTAATTTACACTTCGTATTTTCAGGGGTAAAGTTTAAAATACCATTGGCGTGCTTCCAAGCAATGTTCTCTCTAAGCTGTGGAGTCATGTGAGCAAAAGTTCTACTTTGTGACCTACTGGCATTAAAGCTGTGAGCGAGCAATTTGGCTACTGCATAGATTAGTTTGCTCTGGAGCCATCCTTCTTGAGCCGAGACAAAAATGTGTGAGCCAGAGTCTAAAAAACTCTGAGCTAGCTCACACTAACTCAGCTTAGAGGGAACACTGCTTCCAAGAACCATAACTGGGAATTCAGCCCTCTGCTGTGCTGCTTCGACCATGTCTGTCTCTTCCCTTAGTGCTGTCTCTGTCGCTCACAGTGACTGGAACCCTAAATGGAGAAGCCATGTGTCGCTGGGAACTTCCACTGCCTGCCAGGCATCTTTGAAGGCCAATGTCAGCTTGTGACTGTTGGGGCGGGTAGTTCGGGTCGTGGACTAGCTCCAGAGTGTATCGGCAGAAGGGATAGCCTCAGGTTCACCTCAGAGTTGTTGTTTGAGAGTTGGACCGCACTCTCTTTCAACGATGAGGGGTTACTGGACGAGTTCGAGTTACTTCACTCCCCTCTGTCCCTCTCGCAACCTCCTCAGCCTCCTCCTCGGGTCCACCTGTCAGCTCTTTATTTACTTCTGTCGAACCACGTGAAGTGCCCACCGCCCAATCCTTAAAGCAACCTAGCCACCACCCAGGGTTCCTTCTCTCTCTGCTGTGTAGTCTCGACCTGCCACCCCGCTTTCTATCTATCAAATCGTTGTCGGTTAGCCCAATTGCTGCCTCGTCTCCTGTCTCCTCCTTTTGCTGCAATATCCCCCCCCCCCCCGTTTGGGTCTAGATGCCCACACTCCTGGGCCTCCCGGGAAAGGTCGGGGTCCTTTTCCCTCTCCTCGCCGGGAGCAGTAGGGATAGCTTCCTGCATAGTCAGGAGGGGGTTGAGAGTGCCCTCCTGACAGCCAAATTTGAGTCTTCACTGTTCAAACGTTGCGCTGGGGGGAAAGCCAGATTCTGTTTTTGTTCCCCTGTCCCTAGGTGCCGACGTCTGACAGAAAGCCGATGTCCTTTTCCCTTAAAAAAAAAAAATGGGGCACGGATTTGAAACGAGGGTTTGCCTGTGGCGGCTGCCACTTCCAAGCATCTCAAAACGGCAGTTGGAAAAGCCCGTTTTCAAAACAGTGAAGCCAGAGCTATTTTTATATCGATCCCTGCCGGCGTTTGTCTCCCGTCTGCAGGCCTTTCTTGTGCTGTTGAAAGCTAGAATTTTAGTTAAGGGAAGCTGAGATGATTTTATTATTTGACTGTGGCGGAGTGGAGCTTTTTCTGAATGCGCTAACTCCAGCATGGTTTTCTTAGCGCTTGGCAGCAGCGCTTGAGCAAACCTGGTTTATCCGTGCAGCAGGATGCGGTAATAAAGTCCTGTGGCACTAGCTCATGGGATCTCTACCACTTCAGGACGTGGGATTACAAGGGATGGTAGCGCTGTTTTTGAAGGCTACTGCATAAAATATTCCCCACAAGGGGGGGGGGGAACTATCACCTCAGGGAGAGAGGCTCTAGCCCAATCTGTTCCCTGCTGTGCGCGCTCTCTGTTGCATTTTTTTTTAATGTCTGTAAAATTGCTTTCCCCGGCTGTAGTCTGAAGTGCTACATTTCATTCTAGCATCCTGGGACGCCACCATCTCAGTACAAATATTGATGTCTTTATTAATATCTACATCTGTTAGCCTCCCCGAGTGGTATTCTAAGATCTGAAACCGTGACATACACACATTCTCTTATATGCTTGTGGAGATTTTCTTTTGGATAGGAAAACTGCAGAGGGGGGACAAGATCTTTTCTTCCCACAGCCTTTAATGTAAGACACGTTTTCGGTCCCAGAATGACATGTGACATGTAACTCCCACTAGCAATGGATGACACACATTTGGGAAGGGGCCAGCCCCACCTTCTCAGAAGCAGGTCAAGGGAGGGGGGAGCTCAGTGGGGGTCAGTGGGAGGAGCCCATGTGCCCAGGGGCAGACCCAAGGGTCAAAGTATGGAGGCATCAGGAAATTCTGATTCATCTGTGGTGCACCCTTTGGCCCAGGAGATATCAGGAGGGAGAGGGAAATGGAAAATGCAGCCAAGGACAGCTCTAGTATCTAGAGAAACGGCTTTTGAGACGCTGAAAAGCCTGGGCTAAAAACAAAAATTTATGATCGGCTGCAAGCCTAGCGCTTCAGATGGGCCTTTTACAGCAAATTACTTTAAAAGGCACGAAACAATAAAAAACAAAGCAAATAAAAACAGCCTCTCTCTCTCCTATTCCCCCGTTATATGAAAAGAGCCTTCACCAGGCAATAGTCATGCCATTGGAAAACTGGCCAGATCGCAGCGCCAGGCTGCGCTGTACGTGAAAATGAATCAGCCGTCCTACAGGCTTTTGCAACGTTGGCGCAACCAGAAGTGAAAGTTGTTTGGGGTTTTAACCAACATGGGTTTTTCTCTCTCTTCTCTCTCCCCCCCCCTTCTTTCAGGAGAACTGTACAGGGCCTCTTTAAGGAAGCAGCGCTATCCTGCACAAGGCAGCATTGAGATTCATGAGGACAGTGAGGTGAGACCTTTGCCCCAACACTCTTCAGGCAGCCGCTGGTCCAACAGTACTGGGATTTTACTGAGGGGGTGCCCTCAGCTCCGGCTATGTACACTGTAAGGTTTGACAGGAGAAGAGATTTCCATTGAAACAGTGCCTCCTTCCAGGAGGCCGGTTGAGAATGGAGTGGTGGCAGCCACGTCACCGCTGAGCAGCACTGTTGTTTCCGCAGCTGCTGTGGATTCCAATTTGCATCCTGCCCTTGCTGTGGAGGGGAGGGAGGGGTCTCTCTGGATGCCAGCATGCTGGGCAATCTCCCCCACTAGGGGAAGGCTTTGTTGTGACTTCTGAGGGGTGGCATCTTGGTGCTTTTTCCTCCACTGAAAGTCGCCAGGTCTCCAAATTCTTTGCTCTTCCTTGCATGGTGTCAGGACATTCTTGGTCGAAGGCCAGCTAAATTTGCCAATAGGTTCCCAGCTTTGGGTTGGGAAGTACATGGAGATTTGGGGGGTGGAGCCCGAGGAGGACAGGGTTTGAGGAAGGGAGGGACTTCAGTGGGGCCATAGATTCTACCTTCCAAAGTGGCCATTTCTCCAGGTGAACCGATCTCTTATCGCCTGGAGATCAGCTGTAATTCCAGGAGATCTCCAGCCACCACCTGGAGGTTGACAACCCTGTTTGCTGGTTATTTGTGGGGGATGCGTTGACAGATTGTTCCCTGAAATGTTGAGAACGACTTTGCCCGGTCGGATGGCATGAACGTTTGCCCACTTCAGTTCTCACGTTTTAATTCCATCCTTCCTCCAAGGAGCTCATGGCAGGCTGAGGTCGCTTAGGCGGAGATTCGAGGACTGGCCTAAGAAGGCTGTTTAAGACCCACCAGGTTCTGCAAATGCTGGGATTCCTGGCCTCAAGTGGAGGGCTTTTCCTGTTGAATTTAGTTCAATTCATTAAAATATTGATCTCTTGACTTTTTGGTCTACAAGGAAACCCCTTCCCTGAGTAGCTTACAAAATGCATCACAGTTATACAGTAACCAGTAAAACAATCTCAAAACATCAAAAGATGTTAAAGGCTGGCAGATTGAAGCCAAACTAAGCCATCCACAGAGTTAATATGGGAAATCAAATTGAGTTAAGCCCTTCTAAACAACACAGGCTTTCACTTCAGATGATCTTGGTGTTCAAATAGACCCCTCCCCTGTTAAACTACTGGGCAGAGTTTATAGAACAAGTTTGAAGCAGGAAATTTGAGGTTCCAGGTTTGATTGGTCAGATGGTCCCCTGCATAAAAAAAAATGTAAGCCCAAAATGGTGTTCTTAAAGATGTCTCTCACAGTTCTGGCCGCCTAACCAGGAATTCAGGAGAGCAGATGTAGGTTCTCCCTGTCTTACATTTTATTCTCCCTTTAAAGTAGGTTAAGCCTGAGAGAGTATAAATGGAGAGCTTCACGGCTGAGCAGGGATTTGAATCCAGGTCCCCCCAATCCCAGGCTGACCACTACACCACCCTGGCTCTCAGTAGAGATGCCTAGCCTGGGCTCCTGTACTTTCTTAATTTTGTTAGATTTTGTTCCCCACCCCCCTGGTTGCCATTTCAACCCATAACAGGTAGGTCACAACCCACACCATAAATCTCAAAATCCCTCACACACAGCCCACCAGTTCTTCCCAAATCTATCCCAGGGAGGCTCGGTTCTTTTGAATACACCGTCTGGTTTTCTCTCTCTCTTTAGGAAGGAGGTCAGCAAAGAAGCAGTAAAACTCACGTCCTGATTCTCGTTCTTCACGGGGGCAACATCTTGGATACGGGAGGAGGGGAGGCAAGCAGCAAGACAGGAGACATCAACACCTTCACGGCGGTGTTTGAGAAGGTGACGCAAGCCCATTTCCCCGCTGCTCTTGGCCACATCTTAATCAGGCTTGTCCCCTGCCCGGCTGTCTGCTCAGAGGCCTTCTCTCTCGTGGCCAAGTGAGTCCCGTGATTGCTTACTTTTGCCTGCTTTGCTCAAAGGATTAGACCCCCAACTGAGGAGGGACGGGCCCCGTGGCTCAGTGGTAGAGCATCTGCTTGGCCCCAGGTTTGGTCCCTTGCATCTCCATTTCAAAGAATCCAGGTAGCAGGTGAAGTGAAAGATCTCATCCTGAGATCCTGGAGAGCTGGCTGACAGTCTGAGTAGACCAGGAGTCCCCAACATGGTATCTGTGGGTGCCATGGCCCCCACGACACCTTTCCTGGTGCCTGCCAAGTGTTTTTAGAAAGTGGGTGGTGTCCGGCGGAGCTTTTGCTCAGCAAGGGTTCTGATTGGCCTTTGGAGATTTGATTGGCTGTGCAGATTTTAAGAAGCTTTGCTTTGGCAGTCACTGCCACTGCAACAGCACTGTGTAGTTGAAGGTAACCTGTGGCAGCCATTTGGTGGCTGGCTCTGCCTCCTGCAGGAGTCATTTTCTGGTAGCCATTTTGCATCTGTGCCCGCCATGCTGTATCGGAATCCCAAAGTTACCCACAGGCTCAAAAAGGTCGGGGACCCCTGTAGAAGACACTACTGACGTCGATAAGCCAATGATCTGATTCAGTATAAGGCATGTGTGAGGAGGGGAACTTCCTGAGGGCAGAGGTAGCAGAAGGCTCCAGATGGAAATGCCTGGCCTACTGTATGTGAAGGTCTTGGGGGACAGATGGACCATCTTACCTCAGGCAAGCCACTCTCTGCCTCAGTTTCCTAGCAGGAAATGGAAACAACCAGCGATCACTGAGGATCTGTCATTGATGGAGGCAAGCAGAGGATCAGCCTTATGGGCCTAAATGCGCTGGCTTTAGTAAATTTAAATTATTGCCCCCAATCTGAAGCAGTGCCTTTCACATAAAAGATAACGAGAGTGATGTTTTAACCAGCAGCTTGTGCCACGCTTATTTCAGTACTGTGGCTTTCCGAGGCTCCTGAAAGGAATTCTCAGAGCCCAGATTTATGGAAGTAAAAAACCTGCCATTATGGCATTTCAGCTGAAGAACGAGTCTTTGCGAAAATGAAATGCTGCTTTCGAGAACAGGAATATTCAGCCTATTGCCCCGCAGGGATGGGTTTAGTCTAATATTTACTGCCGTCTGGAAAGCTCAGACATGCTGCTTAACTCGAAGTCCCTTGGCTGAAACTGGTACGGAGGCAGAGAAAGTTCGGGACAAAGCGACACAGAAACTGTTATGGGAGAAGTTAGCGAAAGACCCATTTTCACCTTGATTTGAGTTACTGCTACGGGAGGCAGTCACTGCATATGGGGAGAAAGTATGGCGAAAACCTGTGCCTTTCCTCAGAGTTACAGTTGGCGAAGGCTGCCGCGTCAGCTACATGAAGTAGAACACAGTTTGAATTCAGTGGCACCTTTGAGACCAACAGAGTTTTATTCAAGGTATGAGCTTGCATGTGCACACACGTATCTGTGTATCTGAGGAAGCGGGCCTGCACCCGAAAGCTTATACCTTGAATAAAACTTTGTTGGTCTTAAAGGTGCCGCTGGATTCAAACTGTGTTCTGCTGCTTCAGACCAACATGGCTTCCCCACCTGCATCTAGATACACGATTTACAGAAAAGACATCTGGCTCTCAGTGGAAGCACAGGGTTGGATCCTATGACTCACTTCAGATAACCTGGATTATAGAATTCTCTTCCGCTAGGTATTCCTTCGACAGGAAAACACTTCCTCCGGTAGAGAAAGACTTTTTCCCCCCCTGATGGACAAAAGTCTTTCTTTGTTGAAGGAAGTCTTTGGAGTGATGCTTGGTGGTAGGGAATCATAAGATGTAAGGGAGTCATGGGGTTGTATCCAGCTAGCTTTTCCCCTGGCGAAAAAAGGGGGTGGGGTCCCATTTATCCACCCAGTGGTGGGGTTCATCGACAAAAGCCATAGGGGATTGGGAACCGTAGTGAGGAAGAGGACTGGGCAGGTTTGCGTGAAGTCTGGCTGGCTCCAACCCGTAGGAGTCAACCATGGGGATTTGTCACTCGGCTGTGATGTCAGATGTCTCTGAAAACCAGGGTAAATCAGGCACCCCTTGAATCAAGAGGATTATGTCGAAATGCTTTTGCCAGCTAGTGTTTCACTGGGGCTGGAGAATACCATGCCTTGGCTGCTCTACGCTGTGCGAAAGGTGGGTGTTTGCAGCCCATTGAAAGCGTCTAGTTCTGTCCTATGCAAGATTTCATTCTATGTGAGTGGAGGGAAACTGGGAAAGAGAAGTGGGAGGCTGGCCATCTAATCGTGACCCACTTTGCCCACTCCCTGGGATTAATTATTTTTAATACGGTTTTATTTTCAAGGCAGAACAAACAAAACAGACATAACGAACGTAACATAAAATGAGGGTATCCAAGTCTTCTTAATTTTATTTTTTTATTCTAGTGGTGGTTCTGCTTCCCTTTCCTCGAGAGGCGTAAGCCAGGAGGCTCACAGCACTCTGGGAAGCTGCCTATAACATAGAACTGGGCCTAGTTATAATTTAAAACCTTGGAGTGGCTTTTCAGTAGTTGTTCAATATAGTGTACGTTCAGAAATGAAATGGAACCTCTCCCCCCCTCCCCCGCACCCCCAGCAATCAAAATCTCTTCAGTATAATTGGCAGTTAGTGAACAGACATCTACCTCCTGCTCCAATTGCTGTATTGCTGTGCATCTCTGCACCAACCAACATTAACTTAAATAACTGCAATGGAAGTGGTTGGATTTCGCTGGCTTGTTCCTCGAGTTTCTCTGTGTTCAGAGATGCGTAATCCAAATGGCAATGTGTCCTGGGTCACGTTGACCGAATGGCCAAGGGAATGGTGTGGCCTGTGTTCTTTCAGGAACAGAAACAGACATGCGAAGCCCAGGAAAAGACTTAAAATTAAAACGACGGCCAGAATACTAAAACTCGAGGACATCCAATGAAGCTGATGGGCAGTAGATTCAGGACAGACAAAAGGAATACCTCTTTACACAGCAAGTGATGGAAATGTGGAATTTGCTGCCAGAGGGTGTAGTGACGGCCAGTGTTCCCTCTAAGCTGAGTTAGTGTGAGCTAGCTCACAGTTCTTTAGCCTCCGGCTCACACATTTTTGTCTTAGCTCAGGAGGGATGGCTCCAGGGCAAACTAATTTATTCAATAGCCAAATCTCCTGCTCACACGTTTAATGCCAATAGTTCACAAAGCAGAATTTTTGCTCACAAGACTCCACAGCTTAGAGGGAGCATTGGTGATGGCCACTGACATAGATGGCTTTAAAAGGGTATTAGACAGATTCATGGAGGATAGGTCTATCACTGGCTGCTAGCCATGATGACTGAAGAGAATCTCCACGCCCAGAGGCAGTCGCCCTCTAAATCCCAGTGCCAGGAAGCAACATCAGGGGAAGGTGTTGGCCTCAGCCTGTTTGTCTGGTCACCCAGAGTAATTGGTTGGCCATTGTGTGAGACAGGATGCCGGACTAGATTGACCACAGGTGATCCAGCAGGACTGTTCTTATGTTCTCAACCACAACTGCTTCACTTTATTTCAGGGAAATCTTTGGCTGTGCTGGAAAGCGGTCCTCGCCCTGGTAAATGTTTTCAGCAAGGGCTGTGAAAATGTTTTCCGTCAGGGTCTCTTGCTGATTCTTCTTTAGTCGGCTTTTGCCCTTCATGATGACATCGTGTAGTTGAACCTGATGGTCAATGTACTGTTACAATGTCATCCCTTTGACTACATGATCCCTGACTAATCCTGGAAGAAGGGGGAAATGCTGTAATTAGAACATGGTGCAGACTGGGGAAAACAACACCTGTACACATGATCAAAAGAAAAATATGAATATTCAAATCATAGAAGGGTTCACCACCCCCTGGGAAATCTCACACACAGCCTGGAAGGATACGTTTTGGTCCCAAAGAGCATATATGGTGCAGCCCTATATTTAATCATAAGCTCAGCTGATACCTGCAAATTGGGCAGAGCAGAAGGAAGAAGTTGTCCCTTCCCTTCCCATAACATTTTTTTGCTGCAATCTTTGCAAATGATGTGAAGAAGTAGGGGCTAGCAATAAAGAAACATCACCCAAACTTTACATCTCTTCCAAAGTATCTGGAAAAGGGCTGCTCTCCCAGCTTTCTGTTTCTTATTTTGTGTTCCCAGTACTCTTCCTTTCCATATGACCTTCATAAAATCTTTGGGAGTTCTACTCACTTTACCTAGACACATGTATACATAAACGTACCCAAGGTGCCACAGGGATGGTGTTACTTTTTTCCCACCATAGAGAACAGTAGAGGGGATGGGGGCAACCTGTTTGGGGGCCCGTAGAATTGAACCCCCTGGTCCAATGTTCATGAAACTTGGTTGGGTATGTTGGGGAGAGGCTCCAGCAGTTACCCTGCGAGTTTGGAGCCTCCCCCTCAAACCCCCTCCCCTCCAGCCCCCAGGATATACCCTATGTTTTCGCCATTGACTTCAGTGGCCCATAGGATATAATGGGGTCAAATTGCCACCGAAATTCGGCAGCAATTTGGCGGCAAGCTGATTCAGACCAGAGAATCTGAATCGGCCCGCAACAGCCTGAAAGGGGCCCAAATGGGCCATTTTCGGGGGTGCATTCAGTTCAGACAAACGGAATGCACATCCCTACTGAGCAACCTCCCTAGAAGGTGGTTCCCCTCATCCCTGCTCAGTCCTGGCAGGCAGGGGTGCATCCTTTACCACACACCAAGGTTAACTGTGCAGTTACCTCTGGCACCCCAAGAGCAGGCAGGGCAGCATGAGCCCAAGTTAAAGCTCATTCCAGAGCTCGTCTTTCCTCCCTTGGCTGCCCAACAGACCTTTTGCCTGCTACACTTCAGGCTCTGGTTCCTGCCTCTCTTCCCAGGAGACGGGATGGGGAACACTTCCTCTGGGTCTTGGTTTGGGTGCTGTCTCCTTTGGCCCAGACTGGCCCTGACAAGCTGTTTCCTAGCAGCGGTTCTGTGGGTGAAACGGCGACAGTTTCTGGCCTGCTCATGCCTGTGGCAGTACTTCGAGAGCATCCCTAACACAGTAAAATGGGAAGAGCAATGTCAAGCCCTCAGCAGCTTCGCGAGACATCATCCTGTTTTTTCTGCACCGCCGAGAGAGGTGGCTTCCATGGAGGCTTATGGCTCTGAAACGCAACAGCAGTGTGAGAGCTTCCAGCTGAGGCCCCGCCGGCCTCTGGCCTCTCCTCCTTCCTGCTATCGCTGATGATTGTCACATCACTGAACCGTACCGAGTCAACCCCCAATTAGAGGACAATCAGCTTTGCCTGTGGCTTGTCAGTGCTACATATAGCGAGGCACCACTGGGAGGAAGAACGATGGAAGGGGGGCTGGCAGGGCGACTGCAGTTGTGGCAGGCTGTGTGCATGGCTGGCAGTGTTCCCTCTAAGCTGAGTTGGTGTGAGCTAGCTCACAGTTTTTTAGCCTCCAGCTCACACATTTTTGTCTTAGCTCAGGAAGGATGGTTCCAGAGCAAACTAATTCATGCAGCAGCCAAATCGTTTGCTCACAACTTTAATGCCAGCAGCTCACAAAGTAGAGTTTCTGCTTACAAGACTCCAGAGCTTAGAGGGAGCATTGATGGCTGGTGCCAGCCAACTGAACTCCTGTAGTTTGATTGGGCTTTGGGCCTTTAGTGGAGCTTCATGCTTAAGCAAGAGCCTTCTTTGGTGGGTGCAGTTTGGCTGCAGGAGAGCCTGGTTAGAACCACATTTGGTGCTCCTCCCTTTTCAACATGCTCCCCAGTTCCAGGTGCATCTGACTCGTTCACAGCCTTGCACAGTACAGCTGTGCCTGTGCAACACTGCAGATGTTTTGATACCATGTGAGTTGTAGTCTTGTCCCAGTGCAAGGGCCCCAGTACAGGATCCTAGCTGCATTTCACCTTCAACTGCAAGCCACAGTTTCACATGATAGACTGAACCGCATCACTTACTATTAGGTCTCTGTCTACTCCACCCCTCTGTGCCATATTTTAGTATATGGTCAACTGGGCCTCTGTCAGTGATTGGATGAATTGCCCTGATGTCACAGAGTGTTGCATTGTCTCTGGTGGCCATTAGTGGAACTGCTGTGTTCCAAGAGAGCGACAAAGGGTTGGGGAGGGGGGGAGTATGACTACCAGAGCTAGAGCCAGGTGACGGACACAGCAGCGGGTGCTTTTTGAGAGGGTACAGTGGGGTGAGGTTGCTTGCACATAGAGTCTGGCTACCGCCCATTGCTTTGCTCTCTCTGATCAAAGTAGCTTGGCTGACTTGCTGGAGCCACCTGGCATTGTACCTGCCCTCTCTGCTTTGGGGCAGTGGAGTCAGGATTGCAAAGGTTGGTGGTGGGACTTGCTGGCCTCTTGAGCATGCTCAGATTCCTTGATTCTCTGGAACATTTGTTTCTGTCTTGGAGGTTCCTGGCCTGAATGCTTGCCTCATTGCCTTCTGTGTTAGCTTGTGTGACACAAATCATGGTCTTTTCCATTTTTCCTTCTAAAGATGTACAATTGTTTGTGGTTGTGGTTGTTTTTAAGTTTTCCCAAGTTCCACAAATATTAACGGGAGTTTCTTTGTGCATTTTGCATTTCAGTGGTCTTTATGAAGTGGCAACCCAGGCTAACATGATCTCAGAAGCTGAGCAGGGGCCGGCCAGGGTCACAGCAGGAAGGCAGGCAATGGCAAACCACCTTTGACCGTCTCTTACCTTGAAAGCCCCACCAAAGTCAATTAATTGGGAGATTGACGGAGCACACATGAAACAGCTACAGGACAAAAAAGGCTGTTTTGCTGCTTTGGACGCAGAATGTTGTTTGGACGAGCTCTGATGCAGCAAAAACACTGGAGGGTCCCCCCCCCTTCCCCCCCCTCCCCCCCCCCGACAAAAAAAAAATACAGCATGTTCCCCCACCCCAGGGTAGAACTGTCTGGGGATATTTGGTTAATATAGCAGAATGTTGCCCAGTCATGGATCCTGAGTGCAGTAAATAAATCCTCCCAAGAAATATATTGCAAAAAAGGTAAACTTGCATTTATTCAAGAAGATCCAGTTCACATTCAGGTTGCAGTCAAAACAGAAAGAAGCCTAATTTAAAGAGTACTTTTTCCCTATCACAAGTGGCCACCTTGTCCGCCATCATGTGTGTGGGAGTATGAGGACAGGAGAGACCTGCAGAGACGTGTGTCTCCATGGAATGTCATGTGGGTGAGTGAGGTGAGAGGACAGAGAGGGGGGGGGGGTCAGAGGGCAGCTCCCAGGTTAAGACAAAGAGAGGCATCCCATTCAAGGAGATAACATCAGTACACATTTAGAGTGATGCAGGAGCAGCAGCACCACCACCCCCAATGTCCAGGCATGCTGAGTCACTCCAACAAACTGCCTGTCTTCCATTGAGATCAGCCACCAAAAAGCAGAGAGCCCCAGGGTGTGTTCCAGCATACTCGGCCCAGGCCTGTGGGCCAAGGCCTTCCTCTTGGCTCCTGTCAGCATCTTGCTGCCACCTTGTGGCTACAGCCGAGCTCTTCTGAGATGCCATGGGCAGACAGCTGTTTTAGGGAGAATGCTGTGTGATGGCAGGCAAAGAGAGCGCTCTCTCTCTCTCTCTCTCTCTCTCCCCCCCCCCCTCTCGCTAGTAGATACCAATATTTCTTTTTGATGGGACTGATGGCTACATGCGGCTTTTGTCAGTGAAGATTGATGGCTGGTGGCTGCCAGCTGTGCAAGGACACATTAAACTGTCTTACGCTAAATCAGATCTCTGGTCTATCAAGGTCAAAGTGCCTAGTCTGAATGGCAGCCCCTCTCCAAAGTCTCAGGCAAAGATCTTTCATTTTAAGCTGCTACCTCATCCTTGCTATTTGACCCTTCCAGCTGGAGGTGCCAGGGCTTGAACCAGGGACTCACTGTTATGCGAAGCACTTCCACCAAGCCATGCCTCAAGGCTACCAGATGCATCCACATGCACAGGTTGGGAGCTAGACAGCAACCACTTGGCGGTAGCCAGCAAAAGAGGCAGGATTCTGCAGAATGCAGATGAGGGCATTAGAAGGACACATGGTTTGCTTTGGGAAATAATGGATGTCATTTTCAAGAGTAGCCTTCTTTCCCCTTCCTATGGTGTCCTTGCCTTGCCTTGCCAAGGTGGGCACTACCATGGGGACGGGATGGGAGGCATGTTGCTCTCACTGTCTCCTTTCCTGCTTTTGGTAGAGCCTGTTTGGTGTAGTGGTTAAGAGCACGGACTCTAATCTGGGAGAACCGGGTTTGATTCCCCACTCCCATGCAGCTGCTGATGTGACCTTGGGTCAGTCACAAGTTCTCTCAGAGCTGTTCTCTCAAGAGCAGTTCTAGAAAGAGCTCTCCCAGTCCCACCTACCTCACAGGGTGTCTGTTGTGGGGAGGGGAAAGGAAAGGATGTTGCAAGCCGCTCTGAGACTCCCGAGTGAAGGGTGGGATGTAAATCCAATCTCTTCTCCTCCTCCTCCTCGGCAGTCATTGCATACAAAAGTGCCATCAGGACACAGCTGACTGACAGCATCCCCATAGCAAGTGATAAGCAGAGGTGGCTTGCCTTCCTCTGCAAAGTCTTCCTTGGTGGTCTCCCATCCAAGTACTGACCCTGCTTAAGAGCACAAGAGATGCCAATGTTAGATCAGGCCAAAGGCCCATCCAGTCCAACACACTGTATCACACAGTGGTCAGAAATACCAGGTGCCATCAGAAGGTCCACCAGTGGGGCCAGGACATTAGAAGCCCTCCCACTGTTGACCCCCCCCCAAGCACCAAGAAGACAGAGAATCACTTGCCCCAGAGCCCCTATCTATACCTTGTGGCTAATAGCCACTGATGGACCTCTGCTCCATATGCTTATCTAATTCCCTTTTGAAGCCGTCCATGCTTGTAGCCGCCACCACTTCCTGTGGCAGTGAATTCCATGTGTTAATCACTCTTTGGGTGAAGAAGTACTTCCTTTTATCTGTTCTAACCCGACCGCTCAGCAATTTCATGGAGTGCCCACGGGTTCTTGTATTGTGAGAAAGGGAGAACAGTACCTCTTTCTCTACCTGCTCTTTCCCATGCATAATCTTATAAACCTCAATCATGTCACCCCTCAGTCGTCGTTTCTCCAAGCTAAAGAGCCCTAAGTGCCTTAACCTTTCCTCATAGGGAAAGTGTTCCAACCCCTTTATCATTCGAGTTGCCCTTTTCTGCACTTTTTCCAAAGCTATAATATCCTTTTTAAGGTGTGGTGACCAGAACTGCACACAGAACTGCTTAGCTTCTGAGATCTGATGAGATCAAGCTATAGCTTGCCGTCTTCCTGCCCATGCATCAGTTTTTTTGCCATCAAGTCTCAGCTGACTTACGGCGACCCCTGGTGGAGTTTTCAAGGCAAGGGATGCTTGGAGGTGGTTTGCTATTGCCTGCTTCTGCATCACAACCCTGGTGTTCCTTGGAGGTCTCCCATCCAAATACTGACCAAGGTCGGACTTGCTCCGCATCTGAGATCTGACAAGATCGGGCTAGACCGTGCTATCCAGGTCAGGGCGTGTTCATCGTTACCAGTCCCCAACTCAGTGGGAACTTTCCTCCCCTGCGTGCCTTCAGTTTTCCCCAGTGTGGTGACTTCTTACATTGGCTGTGCTTTGGCAGGAGTAGTTTGTTTCCACAGGCTCTGGGGCTCAGTCTTGTGGATTCAGACTGTCAGAAGTCCAGCTGGTGCAAGGGAGAGTTTGCTTTCAAGTCTGTCATGTGTTGGACGCCTTCAGGCAAAGTCCAGGAACACACAGCAGCTGCCAAGGCCCAGGCGTGGTGAGATGGGAGAAGGGGTGTCTAAGTTTGCTCTGCAAAGCAGGTCTCCTTGCAAGAGCTGCCTGCTGCAGCTTGGGGAGTAAACATGAGAAAACCTCCTTCTGTGACCCCTCAAGCCAAGGCAGTTTCTCCAAAGAGAGAGTCTGTTCCGGCACTTGATGTGCCTTGGAACCTCTGCTCTCAGGGCCCCCCCCCCCTTACAACTGCCCAAACAATGACCAAAACCTGGTCTGGGAACCAGATGTAAAAGTGTTCTTTGTAATGAAGGAGACATCCTGGCAATACTCCCTCTAAGCTGTGGAGCCTTGTGAGCAAAAATTCTACTTGGTGAGCTACTGGCCTTAACGTTGTGAGCGAGCAATTTGGCTACTGCATACATTAGTTTGCTCTAGAGCCATCCTTCCTGAGCTCAGGCAAAAATGTGTGAGCTGGAGGCTAAAAGAACTGCGAGCTAGCTCACACTAACTCAGCTTAGAGGGAACACTGCACCCTGGTGAGCCCTGGTCCCAGCTCAGGGGGGTGTCAGGACTCAGGAGGATGAATTTGAGGAATGCAGATGGGGGCTTCCTATGCTTGGAGTAGAGGAAGCTGGGAGGGGGCTTGCAGACTGCCTTCAAGTGTGCAGAGATGTGCCTAGCAAGACGGGACTGTGTTCTTTGCGGTGACTCAGGTTTGGCAGCTAAGGGTCGGGGGCAGGACCTTTTAGAAAGTCACTTGAGGCTGGTTGGAGTTGTGAATGAACGAATGAAGCCTTTGTCTTTTGGAAGTCCTGAGAAGTAGGCTGGCTAGAGGCAATTTGGATGTTGCATACAAGGAGCAAGAAGGACGGAGGAATGACATGTGCTTTATTGTCGTGCAAAAAGGAGATGTGCAAGCACACACATGCAACCCGGATGCATGCTCATTTTGCCCCTTTCTGGCAGAATGAACACCTCCCCTCTTCCGAGTAGCCTGCCAGAGGAATTGCAGGCTTCCTCTGGAACTTTCAAAGCGTCTTTCTGGTGACGGTTCTCAGCTTCTGTGCAGTAGCGGCGTTTTCAAATGGCTTTGCATTCATCATCTCGTAATGGTTATAATATCTCTGTAAAGTAGATGAATATTCTCCCAAGGAGTCCTCAGTTATCCAGGGGCTCTGTTCCTTGCATTCAGTTCTTCTTTAGAGGCTTGCTTTATGGAATAACGCTAGCCAGTCAAGAGGTAGCAACAAGTTTTAAGGGGTTGTTTTTCCTCGGGAAATTGCATCAATCCTTGAGCAAGGCTCTGGTCTGAAACTAGAAGGGCGGGGGTGTTCAGTTCTTGTCACTGGAGTGGGGGTTTTTCCTCCAGATTTTGCAATGAGAACATGCGCTGTGGTTAGACTTAAAAAAAAAAAAACCTCCATTTGGTCAGCATCTGGTTGCAAATTGTGGGTCAAAAATTTGCAAGATATGAAAACTGTGCTTAGTGTGACTTTTCTCCCCCTGTGTCTCTCCCTGCTATTTATAGCATACCCCTCTCAGCTCCAGGCCAATTGCACTGCTACCACTTCCTTCTCTTTTTAGCCTAAATCCCTACAGTTATGATGAGACATCTCTAAGCAGCAGTGAAGACCACATCCCTCTAGCGGCCTTGCCATTGCTGGCCATCTCCTCCCCGCAGTACCAGGATGCGGTTGCCATGGTGATCAACAGAGCCAACCAGGTTTACAATGAATTTCTCAGATCTCCTGACGGGACCGGCTTTAATGGGCAGGTATGATCCATCCTTCTGTTTGATGGACAGCACGGATGTGAGGGTTTGAGTTCCACCCGTGTGTCTACAAAGGAGGATTTCTCTGCTTCAAATGAGAGCATTGTCATGTCTGTACCTAATTGCTTCCTCTCTGTTTTGCTGAAGTGATATATGGGTTTTCTTCGCACACACACCCCTTTTAAATTGCAAGCAACACAACTGGATATTGCTAGTGGGAAATTAAAGGATCTGTCAAGGGCTGCAGGAGTCTTTTGTGTCAAGTTAGTAAGCAACCAGGGCTGCGTTTGCTCGGACCACAGACTCCTAAAGAAAAGAAGGTTTACAATATCAGCCCTTGCTGTATGAAGCCTATGGGCTGGCCATTCATGGCACAAATCAGGGAGTCCGGACCTGTGACCTTGCCTAGTCAACAAGGTAAGACCACGCTGCTTTGCTGCAGTTCAGCTTCCAGCCTCCCAGTAGCCTCCCAGCTAGCAAACCCCAAGAGGACTGAGATGGAAGATTTGGGCGTGGTTATGTGTACTGCTAGCCAAGGCCCTGGTCCAGACAGAAACCCCCCTGACTCAAAAGCTCAGCAAAAAGCATTTGAAATGATTTTTGAGAAGGAGATTTCTGTGAAGGCAGGGATCAAGAATAAAATCAAATACATATATACGTAGCAATGCTAAGTAATGATGACGACTAAAACTATCGGAAAGATTTCCCTATTCCTACTTAGAGTCCCTGTCAGGAAGGAGGAAGCCTTGAGAAAAACTAACACTGTGTGTGTGTGTGTGTGTGTGTGTGTGTGTGTGTGTGTGTGTGTGTTTTCTGGTGCTCTCCCACACTGCTGCACCCAGCAGCTTCACATTTAGGAAATCTAATACCAAGTTAAGCAAATGAAGGGGGGAAATACGTTAACCACAGCGTTGGCATTAATAAGCATTTTACATTTATGCCGTCCAGTTTCCCCCCTTAATTTCATAAGAGACATCCTATTGCTGCACCATAGAATGCGGGCTTAGTTGGTGTGTGAGTTCCGATGACAACCTGGGAGGTCAGGAAAGGAATCTGAGCCCTTGGAAGAGGTTGCTGTGGACAAGGGGCCAGGCAACAAAGAGTGGGAGAGCTTCGTGGTCTAGCTTGAACCTCATGGGCAGTTCACACCAGAAGTCGAAGAGTCGAGCAGAAGACAAAGGAGGGGACCAGGTCCATTACATTCATACACAAACTTGCCTCATGTGTATTGATGGACTTGACCTGCGTGAGAATCCAGTATTGTTTGAAGGCTTCGTGGTGTGGCCACCTGGGGAGACTTCCTCTCTCCACGAGACCTCGATGGGAGGAAAGGTCCTGATGCAATGGTCATTGCCATGTAGATATGTGGTTCCACCTGTCTTCTGAATCCATCCATATTTTTGTGCATTGAAGGAACCCAACCTTTTCCTTATTCTTCTTGTGCGCTGGACAAGAAGTCCCGAGAGGTGTCTGTCACTCAGCTGCCAAGTAACATGCTTGACCACCTGTTCTTCTTCTTCCAGGTGTGCCTCATTGGGGACTGCGTGGGAGGGATCTTGGGGTTCGATGCCATCTGTTACAGCACCGGGCTGGCCGATGAAAGCCAAGCAAGCAGCAGGAGAGGCAGCTCCAGCAGTGTCCAGGTAAGCCGGCTCCTGCGGTGGGTCTGAGGGACAGAAAGGCAGCCTCACCCACACACCCCCAGAGGCTTCACCTTGCTGGTCGGTGAAAACGGTAGAAAGTTGAATATGTCGTCGAAGGCTTTCACGGCCGGAGTTCATTAGCTGTTGTGGAAAGCTGATGAGAAAAATCATTGTTGCCGCCTGCCTTGTTCCGCAAGCGGATAATTAGCTGAGGATTTTCAGCCCTTCTCTTATGCCGTGGACTGCCTGTGATGGATTGCCTAATTGGTTTTGTTTTGTTTTGTTTTGCTTTTTATAAAAGGACAGATTGCACAGGGTGTCTGGTGGCTGTCTCTGGCACATTTCTTGTTCAGACTTGGGGGTGGGGGGGGGATAGCATTCTGTGAAGCAGCGCTTGAAAGCCCTGTGATCTTTTCTTGGCCTGAAGGCAGCCACACCTGTCAAATTTCTCTGCATCAGGATCCCAAGCTGCTAGGAAGCTTGGCGGTTGGAGGATGCGGGATCCAGTGTTCCCTCTAAACTGAGTTAGTGTGAGCTAGCTCACAGTTTTTTAGTCTCCAGCTCACACATTTTTGTCTTAGGAAAGATGGCTCCAGAGCAAACTAATTGATGCAGTAGCCAAATCACTCGCTTACAACTTTAATGCCAGTAGCTCACAAAGTAGAATTTTTGCTCACAAGACTCCACGGCTTAGGGGGAGCATATCCAGTCCAGGATCCAAAATACTCTGAACAGGGGACTGGATCCTGTTAACTAGCTGTTCCCACCCGCCATCTCTTGTTTTTCTTTTACAATTCTCTTGCAACCTGATCTTACGCATGATCACTCAGAGGTAAATCTCAAGTAAATAGACACAGGATTGCAGCCAATTTAAAAATGGGCCATAGTAGTAATTTGTTTCTGGACTCTGCACTAATATAAAACTAATATTTGCAAGACTCATTCAGGAGCTAATGGAGTCTGCACTGGAAAGTGGAGGAAGGTATTATTAAAGGTTAATAAGATACGGGCGAGAACTGACGATTAGACATTTACATGCCTACATTGTGTCTGGCTGGGTCTGCTTTTGGCATGTGTACAGTTTTATTATAGTGAATGTCACACTTCTGTCCCCCCCCCCATTGATTACCACACTTGCAATGCAAACCTAAGCAGGCCCTTCTAAGTCAGTTGATATCAGTGGGGCTTAGAAAGAGGTAACACTACTTGGGATTGCACTGTTAAAATAACAAGATTGGATTCCGTCATGGCAATATTGAAAAGGCCCCAAATCAGATCCTGGGGTTGCATTTTGAATCTGGAAACATCTTTGGGTGGGAAAGGAGTATTTATAGGAATGTTCAAATTATCACCCACTTCCAGCTGCTGTTTGATGAGCAAGTTGGTGATGAGCCAAGGAGTTTCTCTTCCTAGTGACGTATGGAGCTCTGCCTTGCACAGAACATGATTATCAATCCCCAGGGCTGTACAAGGCAGACCAAGCAGGCGGCTTTTAGCAAAATTTCTCCACAAGAGAAGAATGGCATAAGAAGGGTAAGGAGCCTTCAGTATTTGGTCTAAATGCAGCACTGAAACCCAATGAGGCACTTTCTGGTCCCAAAGTAGGTGTGTCTCATAGGTACGTATATGCTGTCAAGTCGTAATTGACTTATGGTGACCCCAGTAAGGGCTTTCAAGGCAAGTGGTGTGTCTTCTACTACACACTTAAATCAGTGAAGCAATCATTTTCTCATCTAGCTCACTCTCTCTACCACCACCACCTCAGGGAGGGTGCTGAACTAAAAACTACAATTCCCAGGATTCTTTGTGGGAACCATAGAGTTTGTCCAAAAACTAGAGTGTCACCCCCCTCCACACCGGCAACATGATGACATCACCTGGCAACATCCCTGTTTGGGGGTGGGGCTTCCCTTGCTGGCAAGTTGGCCAGCAGTGGATCGAAGCCCCCAAAGTTGGGCCCAGACCAGGGGTCTGGCAACACTACTTTGTGGTGACTGTGACTGGTAAGCCCATAATGAAGGAAGATCTGTCAAGTTATTCATTCATTTACTTTATTTCTAGTCCGCCTTTCTCACCGAGGCTCAAGGGGGGAGCATAACATTTTTAAAACAATGCAATAAAAAAGCATAACATGTATTTATTTATTTATTTGATTTTTACCCCACCCTCCCTGCCAAGGCAGGCTTAGGGCGGTTTCCATAAGAAGCAATAGATAAAACAACAATATAAATATCAATATAAAATACACAACATAGTTATTAAAACCATTAACATAGCGATGGTGGTACAACTGTGGTAAAGTGCATATGAAACATACATTCAGCCAGGGCTATTTTTGGACAGGAACGCACAGGAACGGAGTTCCGGCTGGCTTCAGAGTTGGCCACGCCCACTACAGCCCAAACCTCTGCGTGCGTGGCTACAGAGGGAAGGCCAGGAGAGCGATCCCTCCCCGATGACTCCGAGGCGGGGGGGGCCCTGCAAGGATCGGGGAGGCATTTAAGTGCCTCCCCATGCCTGTCCAAGGGCCGGCTTGCCCGGGCTCCCCACAGCTGTGGGGCACCCGGACAAGCCAAGGGAAGGCAAGCCAAGGGGGGCTTGCTTGGGCTTCCTGCAGCTGCGGGGCTCCCAGGCAAGGGCCGGCCGGAGTCCCTGCAGACACGGTGCACCCGGTCAAGCCAAGGGAAGGTATGTGGGTATGGCCTAATAGGCTAATGAGTTATGCTATAGGGGTGTGGCCTATTATGCTAATGAGTTCCTGCTGGGCTTTTTCTACAAAAAAAGCCCTGCATTCAGCAGTAGGATCCACTATTGGCGGGGCCAGGCTGGAAATGGAATTGGAACAGGGCATAGATGATGAAGCGCAGCTCCTTACCTAAATGCCTGGCGGAAGGACTCCGTTTTCGCGGCCCTGCGGAACTGTGAAAGGTCCCGCAGGGCCCTGATCTCTTCTAGAAGCTCATTCCTCCAAGTTGGAGCTGCCACAGAAAAAGCCCTGGTCCTGGTCGATACCAGCCTGGTGTCCCTAGGGCCAGGGAGGGCCAGATGATCTTGTGACCCTGACTGTAGTACTCTCTGGGGAACATGTGGGGAAAGGCGGTCCTTCAGGTAGGTAGGTTCTTGACCATAGAGGGCTTTAAAGGTAAATAGAATAAACAGTGCAATAAGACTGGATTACAGAATTAGGGAGCCAAGTAATGAAAACAGTATAAGATGCAGCATACCATAAACAATGCAAAACACAGTTTACAAACATTAGAAAACAATTCACTCAAAACGCGATAATACATGCAATAAATTTAGGCCCTGTCTGCTTTTATAAAAACTCCATCCTGAACAGTTCAATTTTATTACAACCCTATTCCTTTTATAAAATATTTCTGTAACAGCAATACTTCTATATCCTGACCCATTAAAAAAAAATTAAAACCTTTTATTTTGCTGTATTATTTTCTCTTAAAAAAGGATAATCCCCTCAATCCTGAAGACTCGAACCTGGGAGACCTCAAACGCCTCAGCAAGAGTAACATTGACATCTCTGGACTGATGGAGGAGGAGGAGCCCAGGCAGCTGTTGCCGCGGAAACCAAGTGACTGCTCCAGCTATGACTGTGATTCCATCACACAGCATCACGCCCTCCTGTCCAGGTAAACTGAAGATCACACCCAGAGAAATTGCTTAAGAGGTGTTCTATGCCAATTGTTGCAGAGATCTTAAGATTTACAGGTAGAGTCGAGGATTCATAGCCCAATCCAACAAGGGACTGGAAAAAAATATTGCAGGGCAAAAGAGGTTGGGGCAAGCAAGAAGCAGAACTTTTCTAGATAAATTGCAATTGATTTTGTGATTTTAAAATGCTACATCCACCTTCCATCCAAACCAGGTTCCCCGAAGGCAGCATTCAAGAGTTTTAAAAGGCAATTTAATGCATTCAGACCAGAGACGTGTACTTGCAGTGATGCTAAGCATTACAAGGGTTCAAAATGCTAATGAGTGCAAGAAAAAAAAGCCGCCAGCAATGGCAGAAAGCCCTTCTTAAAATCAGCAACGGAAGCTCAGCCAGCCCACCTAAGTCTGTTGTAAAATGAGGGTCTTAGCTGCTTCCGTGAACCTACTGGGACCACATGGGCCTCTCTTGGAGGAAAGGGGGCTATAATAGCCAACATGCTCTGCTCCTCATTACTTTGCGGGGAAAGGAGGGGCCGTGGCTCAGCAGTAGAGTACTTGCTTTGCTTGCAGAAATGAAAGAAGAGCCTGCTGGGTCGGACCAATCTAGCATACTGTTTCATATAGTGTTCAACTGGTTGCCCTGGATGGCCAAATGAACAGGGTGTAGAGAGGTCAAGGCCTTCCTCTGATGTTACCGCCTGGCCAGTGTTCCCTCTAAGCTGAGTTAGTGTGAGCTAGCTCACAGTTTTTTTAGCCTCCAGCACACACATTTTCGTCTTAGCTCAGGAAGGATGGCTCCAGAGCAAGCTAATTGATGTAGCAGCCGAATCACTCACTCACAATTTTAATGCCAGTAGCTCACAAAGTAGAATTTCTGCTCACAAGACTCCACCGCTTAGAGGGAGCATTGCTGGCACTGGTATTCACAGGTTTTGCTGCCTATATGCATGAAGGCTCCCTTCAGTCACCACAGCTAGTGGGCACAGCTAGACCTCTTCTCCATTAATCTGTCTTAGCCCCCTTTTAAAGCTCTCTCTACTCACAGCCATCATTATCTCCACTGGTAGCAAATTCCACTTTTTCGTTACTCGTTGAGCAAAGGAGTATTTCCTTGTGTCTGGTTTGAGCCTATTCCAACCCTTGTTCTATCCCCAGCATCTCCGCTTTAAAGGCAATGTGAAAAACCTCTGCCTGAGATCCTGGAGAGCTGCCACCAGTCTGAATAGACTACACTGGCAGTGGAAAACTCAGAGCAAGCCTCCACAGGAACATGATCTAATAACAGGGGGAGGCAGGTCGCAGTCATTGTGGGTTGTATGATTCGCAGAGCCCTGATCTCAGTCCCTGTCTCCCAAAGAGCAGGGGGAAAAACCAACTGCACAGAAGGACAAGAAGGTTCTCTGCTCCCCATGCAAGTAGAGGCTTCTAGGAGCTTTTGTGCATTCCGGTTGTTTTAGGACATCTGGCTGCAGTCTTTTTTAAAAGTGGCCTCTGCCTTCTTTTTTGTTGCTTGAATTGTGTGGACTGGCACTCCTCTTAACTAAGGAGGTGTGTGTCTTGGTCTCCTCCCCTCCTCCCCCCCCCCCCCCCCCCCCCCCAGTATCCACTCAACAATGCTGCAAGAGGATGCGGACTTTCCCCCCATGAGCACATCCAGTGTGTCAGACGTCAGTCTGTGTCGTTTTGAATTCGAAGTCTCTGATTTCTTCCTCTTCGGATCATCCCTCGGTTTGGTGCTGGCTATGAGGAGGACGGTGCTTCCCAGCCAGGAAGGTGAGCAGCCAGAGTTCGGATGGGTGGACGCGCGCGCGCGCACACACACACACACAAAGTAGTTCCTTTTCGTGCAGGGCATGATTTACTTGTGGTGGAAATCAGTCCCAGAGGGTAGCCATGTTGGTCTGTAGTAGAACAGCTCAACCTGAGTCCAGTTAGCACCTTAGGGACCAAAGAGATTTTTTTGAATATATCTGATGAAGGGAGCTTTGACCCTCTAAAGCAGTGATGGCGAACCTTTTAGAGACCGAGTGCCCAAACTGCGACCCAAAACCCACTTATTTATCACAAAGTGCCAATACGGCAATTTAACCTGAATACTGAGGTTTGACTTTAGGAAAAAAACAACTCATACATTAACTTAAGATGATCCAAACAAAGTAAGGAAAGCAATCCCAAATGCTTTCGTTTACTTAAAATTATTTGGCAGAGAATGCGACACTTTAATGATGGTCTGGGCCTGGCTGGGGCGATGGCACGCGTGCCCACAGAGAGGGCTCTGAGTGCCACCTCTGGCACCCGTGCCATAGGTTCGCCACCACTGCTCTAAAGTTTATACCCCCAGAATCTTGTTGGTCTCTAAGATGCTACCGGACTCAAATCTAGCTGTGGAATTCAGTTGTACAAGATGCGGTAACGGCTCTTAGCTTGGATGCCTTTAGAAGGGGAAGAGGCAAGCTATTAGGCAGGATGGCTAAATGAAGCCCCCTTCTAAGTACTAGTTGCCTGGGGGAGGCTTTGGCCTTTGGGCTCTTGCTGGGAACCTTCTGGAGCATCTAGTTGGCTGCTGTGGGCACCAGGATGCAGGGTTAGATGGACCACTGCTCTGATCAATGAGGGCTGCCTTGGGTAGGGAATGTAAGCCCAAGAGGGAAGTCTGAGCAGAGGCATTCTGCCTGCTTGCTGTCTTGAGAGGAGGACCCCATTCCCCCCCCCTTGGCAGCTGTAGCATCTGACTTCTGGAAAGCTCAGCTTTTCCCACAGAGCCACCAATTCCCAATGCCTCAAAATTACAGGTCATGAGGCCCGTTTGCAAAACAATGAGACTGGAATCCTTCCATGAAGATTTTCTGGAACATTTTAAAGGTTTTTCTTCTAACTGTCGAGGCCATAACATTGTTTAATAACAGCTGAGACGATTGCACAGCTTTGACTCTTTCGAGCTTTGTAAAATGTTCCGCACGCGCTCTCGCAATCAGAGCTGAATGCTCATTGAGCCGTCGAAGAGGCCTGTGAACAGCAAGTGCCGAACTGTTAAGGGGCAGATCATGCTTCCTAGCAGAATGGCACGAGCCCCAGTTATTAGGCCCAGCTAGTAATTGAGTTCATTAATCAGCTTTCACGGAATGAGTGTTTGCAGTCATGTGCTTGGCCTTGCAGCACTCGGAGTTCTGTTGGGATTCTTCTCTTAGCCCTGAGGAAGGCCTATTCTGTCCTATTACAGCACTGCTTGAGATAGCAAGGGCCGTCCAAGTAACCAGCGGCACAATACCAGGCAGGCAAGAGCTGATGATTGCGCTCTCTACCAGGTAGCTGGCGTGTTGACAGCCAGATGAGCCAGGAGCAGCAAGCCGCGAATAAGCTTTGCCTGGAACATAAGAAACGGTTCTCTGGCCTGGACTGTGTGCGTGTGTTTCTGTAGGTGGGTTCCAGGGAATGGGTCACCTGAGATAGTGGGGCTGGGGCTGTTGTCTGCAGCCTTCCCATCACAGGCAGGTAATTGGCATGAACACACCAGAGTGGAAAGATCAGAAGCCGGTGTTAGGCTGCCCAGGGCCCCAAGGCTGAGACCTAATGGCATCTTGCAAGAGCCAGCTATTTGTAGGGAGAGTTGTGAAATTTGAGGAAAATGCCCCACCACCCCATTTAAACTGTACCCTAAGCTGGCATCTCAGTTGGGGTCTTCCTGTAGCATCATCATGAGAGAGCTCACAAGTGAAGGAATTGAGAGCCGCTAATAACAGAACAGGTTCATCCAGAAGTGTTGATAGGGCACCAGAGTGTGCAGGAGCCAATGAAAAGAGGGGGGAGTTGTTCAGCAGAAGATAGCGGTGAGAACACAACGGCCAAGCTGGTGGGCTTCTAAACTGGGCGCAGTGACAAGAGGGGCAGGCCGCAACTCTAAGTCAGCAGATCGGGATTGGTGAGACCTTAATGTGCAATGGAAGCCCATTTAGAAGGTGTGCGCTCGTATGTATGCTTTAGTTTCCACTGGTGGCAAATCCACCCTCGCCCTGTGTGCATTTTCATCTGCTCTACAGAAGGTTCACTGTAATCAGCTCATTGCAGATGTGGGTCATCACCTCCAGAGGCTGGGGTGGGGGATGGGGATTCAGTAATGAATTTAGCAGACTTTTCAGGGTAAATGGCTGCTCTAAGCCTCTGTGTCATCCAGAGGTTTGCCGGGGACTTCAACAGCTGCTCCTGTTTCACACTGAGAGCGGGGCATGTGTGACTATCAGAACTGACGGGGGTAAGGTGCTTTCCAGACCCATAAACTACATTGGGTTTACAGGAACTCTGGTTGACAAGCTTGTGTACATTTGCTCAGCTAAGCTTTTTATTAAAAGCTAATCAGTAGTTTGTGGGAGGCAGGTTAGAAACTAGCTAAATCACCTGGAGTCTCTCAGTGTGCAAAGCAGGCAAATGGAACGGATGTCTTGGTGCAGCAAAGAATCCACCTATTTTCAGTTGCACTATTTTTTCCCATGTGATGCAACAGCTCAGAATGGCATCCACAGTTCCCAAAGTCTCTCTAGGAGTCTCAGGACCAACTAGTGGGCAAAATTGATGACTATTTTTTTTACTGTCAGATCACAGATGACTTATGGCAACCCCTTGGGGTTTCAAGGCAAGAGAAATTCAGAGGTGGTTTGCAATTGCCTGCCTCTGTGTCATGACCCTGGTATTCACTGGTAATCTCCCATCCATATACTGACCACAGCTGACCCTCCTGCTTAGCTTCCAAGATCTGATGAGATTGAGCTATCCTGGGCTATTCGGGTCAGGACTGATAACTTACATAGTGGTTTCTAAACTGGAGAGAAGTTTTTGAGCCATTTCTCGTGGTCCCGGGATATCATCTCCCCTTTTCCATTGTGTTTCCCAGTCTCTCAGGTACAGCCGGCTTGCAGCCAGGTCTACAACCTCTTCCACTCTGCCGACCCCTCTGCCTCCAGGCTTGAGCCGCTCTTGGAAGCGAAATTCCACCTCCTGCCTCCGTTCAGTGTGCCGAAGTACCAGAGATACCCTCTGGGGGATGGGCGGTCTCATCTCTTAGGTATCATTTATCTTTTTCTGTGCTTGCCTGAGAACTGTTTTCTGAGAACAGTTTTAGGCGGCTAAATATTCAGTGCTATTTTTGTGCTCTGGCCAGGTTTTGTTTAATCTCTTAATGATTTTATGCTGCTTTGTGATGTAACATTTTACTTTGGAAACTGCCTCCAGCAGGTTCTCTGGAGAGGTGGCATATCAGTTTTAAAATAAATGTGGCTACCGGGTCTATCAGCTTCTCTCTCCCTCACCCCTGCAGAACTTTGTGGGCTCGGAGCCACTAAAAGCAGCCTTCCCATAGCAAATGTAAATTACTCATCAGCCAGTATTAAGCACATGAGATCTGTGGAGTTGCACGGTACGAGCACCTATGTCACTTTGAGCCAAAATATGCATGTCACTCCAGGGTAAGCGGCACTTGCATCCATCCAGATCCTGTTTCTAAATGAATGGCAAAAGTTAAAACCATTAAGACACTTCCAAAACCTAAGCTTAAAATCCACAGAGCAGGCGTTTGTCCTTTTGCTTGTGTTTGTGAATTCTGGATTCTGACAAAGCCCTGTAAGATGGATGTGGAAGAATTTGGACCCATTTGAAATCTGCATATACTTGGGAAAATGGGGGCAGGTAGGACTCCTCTTTGCTTGGAGTGGGGGAGAGGGCAACCGTGATAGCCATGGCCTGGGGTCCAAAAGAGTGTCCAGATGAGTCTGCTGCAGCAATTCAGGGGGGCACTCCTATTCTCGCCTCCGCAGCCAAAGAAAGTTTTCTCCGGTGCCTGATCCTTATACTTGAAATGGGTACATCGTATTCTCGCAGGGGCAGGTGGTTCTTAGGTTTCCAGCTCCAGCCAACCAGCAACCCAATTGGCTTCAGGTGTCACTGAGGCCTGAGATCAGGATCATGGGTTGGAATCGAGGGAAAAGAGTTCACAGGAGGAATTGATGGAGCGAGAGGATCGTTCCTCACCTTCCCCGAGCAACCCTCTGCTTGTCCTGAAACTCCTCTTTGAGGCTTGGCAGACTCACATGCAAAGCATGCTGGAGGACGGGACGCTGAGCCAACAAGCAGGAGTCGGTCTTCCATTTGCAGCTTGCATCAGGTGCTTGGGGGGGGAGGCAACAGTGGGAGGGCTTCTGGAGTTCTGGCCCCACAAGTGGACCTCCTGATGGCACCTGGTTCTGGCCACTGTGTGAAAAAGAGTGTTGGACTTGATGAGCCATTGGCCTGATCCAACATTGGCTTCTCTCTTAGGAAGGAGGAGGTGGTGATTTTGCCTTCTTCCTCCTTGTTGCTACAAAGCCCCATCCTGTGGCGCTGATTTGGTCCTCAGAGAGGTGTTTGGGGACAAATGGAAAAATGGGCAAGGCAGAGAAAGGTCTGCTGTGCCCACTCCTTCCATGGACTCTTTTGCTTCTTAAGGATTTTTTAGTTCGTAACGACTCACCTGTGGTGAGCAAGGCAATTATTTTCTTCTCCCAGAGAGTTGAAAGCTGTTGGAAACAGAGGACCACTGCTTGAAGCTCATCCACTTGTCCCACTTTTGCTTCTTGCAGGACCTCTTTGACGAGAGACAAAAGCAAGACAAATTTGTGTGCGTGTATGTAGTGTGCGCACACCAAGCGCAAGGCTGCCCGTCTCTTCCGGCTCCCTGTTGAAATCTCTCATCTTTCTGCCTAACAAACTCTTGCAAGCAAAGGAGTTCTCCAAGAAGTCGCCTCTTCCTTTTAGGCCATGAATAACCAGTGTGGGTCATTGCATAGGCAGAGAAGCGTGTTAAAAGCTCGTGGGCTAGCAACTTGCCTTGTCAGGCGGTTTTGGGGGTTCTGCAGCCATGTATGAAGCTCCCTGATCTTCAGCTGCCCCTAAACCCTCTGTGTTTTCTGTGTTTCTGTTTTCCACCGCGCAGCTGACGTCATCCACAGCCACAGTGCCCTCTTTGCCGAAGATGGCTCTGCAATCCCCCCTTCTTCGGCAGACGCATTAGGATCTCAAAACGCCTTGCAAGGGAAGAAGGCAAGAAGGTCGAGCGTGGACAGCAGCAATAGCGAAAGTTCGGGATCGACTGAGAGCTTGTTGCCTGCCAGCATCACCAATAGTGAGTGAGGCAGAGGGCGTTCTGGATGAGCACCTTATTTCAGGCACACCAGAAAGGGAGCCAGGAAAATACAATGAGAAACAATGTTTGAAAAGTTATTTCTTTCTAGGGTGTCATCTTTAGGAGGGAACAAATGGGTGACCTGTTGGGGAATTGCGTTTCATTCCCTAAACCAAAACAGCAACATTGGGAGAGGCGGTGTGCAGAGCTGGTTCAAAGTATTTTGTTGCACCTATCAAGGTCCTTCTGTTGGCTCCTCCCATGCTGCCACTTATCACAGCCAAGGCACCACTGCAGGGACTGGACTTGAACCAGGTCCAGAAGGCAGTACTCGTTGCCTTCTGTGCTGCCAGTGGTTAAGAGCGAGCCAAAGCCCCGGTGGTATGTTGGCAACCTTGTCATGATCTTAACTCAAGTACTGGTCCTGTCCTAGCTGACAAACTTAGCCTGGTTCTGTAGTTTGGGGCGGGAAGGGGAAATGCTATACATATGTTTGTGTGTGTAGATGTGTGTGTGTTTGTGTGCATATGAAATTTCCAAATTTGAAAAACAACAAACAATTAATGAACACTGGCTAGGGAAGAACAGTATTTTTAAGAGAAACACAGTTTTGTTTGCTGAGTTTCAAAATGATGAGGTTAGTGTGGCTCACCAGGCCAGCTTCCTGCTGCTTTAAGGCTCAACTCTTATGCAATCTGAGGCCGTACGCACAAGAAAGAGTCAACAGGGCAGTTGCTTCTCCCCCACCCCCCCGGTCATGTGGGTTCAGGTGTAAATGTTGTCAGCCCTCTTAGAATGATTGTTTGAGTCCCCCACCACCATCAGCAATGGGGGATACGTGTCTGAACTTTTGGGGAAGAGAAGAGAGGAGGATGCCCACGAAACAGCTTGTTCGGGTTTGGAAAGCGGAATTCCTGGCAGGGCCAGGGTCAGCATTGCTGGAGGTGGGGCAGCTGCCAGGGCCCAGAGTGCCTGGGAGAGGCCACTGTTGCTGATGTTCCCTACAAGCTCACTTGCTAACTTTCCACCCCTCACGATCTCTGCTGCAAGCACTGCCCAGTGCCGCTAGGAAATGGGCTGCCGTTCGCTGTGAGCATGGGCAGTGGGCAGAGCTTGTGAGCAAACAGTAAAGAACATACAAGTAGGTGGGAGGCATGTGGGAGGGAAGGGGGGCATAAGCAGGGGGTCTGATGGGGGCAGAGGATGGGGGGACCCTGGGAAGTCTCTGCTCCACCACCCCCCAATCCTGGAACCAGCCCTGATTTCTAGCCACTCTTGTTGCTGTTAAAAATGGCAGTTTTGGGTGTTGTATGCTGTGTTAACATTTGCAAGTCATTTTGAAGAGCTAAGAAGGTAACTTCAGCATTGCTTGTGAAAGTGGTGTATGGGCCACATGCAAAACTGAGGCCTCCAGGAACTGGGGGAGTGACAGTTATGCCTTATGGTTTGTTTGTCCTGTAGTTACCTCCAAGTGGTGGGGGACCAAGCGGCTAGACTATGCCTTGTACTGCCCAGATGTTCTAACTGCCTTCCCAACGGTGGCTCTGCCACATCTGTTCCATGCCAGCTACTGGGAATCAACTGATGTGGTTGCCTTCATTCTGAGACAGGTAACAGTCTCTCTCACCCCCCCCCACTGCCTTTTGCTTATTTTAAAATATTTATACCCAGCTTTTCCTTCTGAAAATAACAGGGGCGCAGGGTAGCTTACGAGATGTGCCAGCAAAGATCAAAAACGTAACATGACAGCCTTAAATTAGAAAAAAATGACAGCCCTAAATTAGGAAAATGTACTGCCGTACATTTTTGTTGTTCAGTCGCACAGTCGAGTCCAACTCTTCGCAACCCCATAGAGCACATCACCCCAGGCCCTCCTGTCTTCTGCCATCCCCCGGAGTTTGCTTAATTTCATGTTCGTTGCCTCGATAACACTGTCTAACCGTCTCATCCTTTGCCATCCCCTTCTTCTTTTACCTTTAGTCTTTCCCAGCATCAGGGTCTTCTCCAGTGAGTGCTCCCTTCTCATTTGGTGGGCAAAATACCTGAGCTTCAGCTTATCTGGCCTTCCAGGGAACAGTTCAGGTTGATTTCTTTTAGGATTGACTGATTTGATCTCCTTGCAGTCCAAGGGACTCTCAAGAGTCTTCTCCAGCACCATAATTCAAAAGCATCTATTCTTCGGCG
Source organism: Gekko japonicus (assembly GCF_001447785.1). Taxonomy (NCBI): domain Eukaryota; kingdom Metazoa; phylum Chordata; class Lepidosauria; order Squamata; family Gekkonidae; genus Gekko; species Gekko japonicus. Next base: position 139,998 of record NW_015164668.1, on the reverse strand, counting down.
CTCGACCTTCCTTATGGTCCAACTCTTGCAGCCATACATTACTACTGGGAATACCATTGCTTTGACTATACAGACTTTTGTTTGCAAGGTGATGTCTCTACTTTTTATTATGCTGTCCAGGTTTGCCATCACTTTCCTCCCAAGGAGCAGGCGTCTTTTAATTTCATGGCTGCAGTTACCATCTGCAGTGATCTTGGATCCCAGGAACGTGAAGTCTGTCACTGCTTCTATGCCTTCCCCTTCTATTTGCCAAGGAGTGATGGGGCCAGATGCTATGATCTTAGTTTTTTTTATGTTGAGTTTCAAGCCAACTTTTGTGCTCTCCTCTTTTCACTCTTAGCAAGAGGCTCTTTAGGACCTCTTCACTTTCTGCCATTAAAGTGGTATCGTCTGCATATCTGAGGTTCTTGATGTTTCTCCTGGCAGTCTTATACATCCTTGTTGTACTCCTTTTCTTATGCTAAACCCCAATCAGTTGTTCCATGTCTGGTTCTAACTGTCGCTTCTTGACCCTTATATAGGTTTCTCAAGAGACATGTGAAGTGGTCTGGTACTCCCATCTCTTTAAGGACTTGCCACAGTTTGTTGTAATCCAAACAATCAAAGGCTTTAGCATAGTCAATGAAGCAGAAGTAGATGTTTTTCTGTTACTCCTTTGCTTTCTCCATATTCCAGTGAATGTTGGCAATTTGATCTCTAGTTCCTCTACCTCTTCGAAACCCAGCTTGTACTTCTTGTAGTTCTCTATCCACATACTGCTGAAACCTAGCTTGTAGGATCTTGAGTATGATCTTGCTAGCTTGTGAAATGAGTGCAATTGTGTGCTAGTTTGAACATTCCTTGGCATTTCCCTTCTTTGGGATTGGAATGTAAACTGATGTTTTCCAATCCTGTGGCCACTCTTGCATTTTCCAAATTTGCTGGCATATTAAGTACAGCACTTTAACAACATCATCTTTTAAGACTTTGAATAGCTCAGCTGAGATACCATCACCTCCGCTAGGTTTGTTGTTAGTAATGCTTTCTAAGGCCCATTTGACTTCGCACTCCAGGATGTCTGGCTCAAGGTCAGTGATCACACTGTCGTGGTTGTCAAGAACATTGAGGTCCTTCTTGTATAGTTCCTCTGTATATTCTTGCCATCTCTTCCTAATCTCTTCTGCTTCTGTTAGGTCCCTACCGTTTTTGTCCTTTATCATGGCCAGCTTTGCACAGAACGTTCCCTTGATTTCTTCAATTTTCTTGAAGAGATCTCTAGTCCTTCCCATTCTATTGTTTTTCTCTATTACTTTGCATTGTTCATTCAGGAAGGCCTCCTTATCTCTCCTTGCTTTTCTTTGGAAATCTGCATTCAGTTCAGTAAATCTTTCCTTTTCACCTTGGCCTTTCACTTTCCTTCTTTCCTCAGCTATTTGTAAAGCTTCGTCAGAGTACCATATATACCATAGTACATACATGCACTACCATTATATATAAAGAATAGTGGCTGAAGCTGCTACTATAGAGGCATCAGTGGTCTTAGAATTCCTTTTTGGTACACTGGGTGCTCCAGATATATTCGCAGCCTCAGCTCATAGTTTCTGATCTTGCATTTTTAGCCTGCTTACCCAGCGCCACCTACTGGGGGTCATAAAGAGGCACACCTTTGAAAGCCAGTTATTACTGGCACAGATGTAAAAATCAGCATTAAAATAATCAGCTGGAGATGAGGAACAACAATGTACTGCTCTGTTTTGGTGTGTACTGACTGCAGAGATCCATTTGTGTGCTTTCAAAAGCCCTTTTAAATAAAATAGGCAAACAATTAAAGAGGCACATCATGCATACAGCTCTACGTGCTCGGCTCCATTTGCCGTCACCCTTGCTGTTTCATTTCAGGTGATGAGATTTGAAACTGTCAGCATCAAGGAGAGCAACAGCTTGGATCCTGCAACACTCAGTCCATCAAACCCACGGGAGAAATGGCTACGCAAGAGGACGCTTGTCAAATTGAGGGTAAGTTATGGAGGTGCTTGTGTAAACTCCTGCTTATTGACAGTTGGGCCATTTGGGCATACAATGCAATAGATCCACAAATCGAACTGAGGAGGAGAGAGAGGGCTGTGCCCAGAGGGGCTGACTTTTGGCAGAGGCCTTCTCATTTTCTAACATGCACCATTGCAAAGGTTGGCTCCCCAGACAGGTGGGAAGCCCCCTCCAGTTAGGTACACGCAGCTTCTTCACACGCTTAGCTTGCTGCTTCAGCAGCACTGGAGACAGCAGATCTAGTCGACATACGAATGGATCTTTGTAAGCTGTGCCAAGAGAAGCTGTTCAGCCTTTGGGACAGAACAGTTCTTCAGGGGAACACTCTGCTTAGCGGAACAAAGCTTGAGTCCAGCGGCACCTTTAAGACCAACCAAGTTTTATTCAAGGTATGAGCCTTTGCGTGCACACACCCTTCCTTAGATACAGTGGTGGGGGGGAACCCACTCTGCTTAGTGTTCAGGCTTTTTTTTTTTAGAAAGTGTTATTGTCTGGTTCTGCAGGCAGCTTCTCAGGCATGAAACCTCCCTGAGCGCAAAGGTTGCCCTGCTCTACCTCTTCTGGGTTTAGATAGTTAGGTCAGGAGCCTGCCACTCCCTCCCCAAGAAAGCTCAGAAGTTCCGGGTTGTACTGTCATTTAGAAAAATCGCAGACTGGAGTGTTCTTCTAGTGGACTTGGGGGCCTAGAGAGACTATTGGTGGGGCTTTGTTTTCTTTTTTAAAAACATTTTGAGTCTTCATGCTGCTAGTTTAAAAGTTTGTTCTTTGCTTTTAGAGTTAGGAATTGTACTTGTTTTTATTTCTATTTTGCTCCATCGGAACCCACTCTGAGGCTATGAGAGGTGTTTGGCGAGACTGGAATCTTAAGTGAGCTTGAGTGACTTGGTTCAATTTGGTGCTGCTTATTAAAACCAACTTCTGAATCGCTTGGGCCTGCAGATCTTGGTCACAATTAGATAAGGACCATGATTCTGTGTGAATGCAGAAAACCAATACAGTCTGCTGTTGAAAACAGAATTCAGCCTGAGGAAGTGGCTTTGCTTGATTTTTTTTTAAAGTGAAACGAAGTGTCTTGCTTTCATGGCTTCAGAGGCACATTTTAAAGTTGCCTACAGATTTGGAAATCTCACAAGCCAAGGAAGAGGAGCAACATTTTGAAGGATCTGAGGGGAAAGGCGCATTATTGCTCCATTGTGGCTAAATAAATAAACCAACTCTTGTTAAAAAAAGAGTGGAATACACTTGATCTTGGTAACACTTGTGTATTACATACAGGTGGATCCATTCTCAATTTTAAACATAACAGTACAATTTTAGTTGCTGGTACCTTACAGTAAAGTGTGCAAGTGGTACATGCAAAGTTTAAAAAAAAAAAAAAACAAACAGAGGGGGGGGGGGGGGGGGGGGGGGGGGCGATGACATGCCACTGCCCGAGGCCTATGTTTTTCCATCTCTTCCCTCCCCTTTCCCCAAAGACTTGATGAAAATGTAATCCAAACACAAAGGTTTATCCTGCTATAACTGGCTGTTTTATAGCTTCTTTAAAAGCAGGTTTCTGGCTGGTCTCTTTCTGACTCAAGAATGCTTTTATTCACAAACTGTCTTAAATCAGGTTGTTGCATCCCAAAATCCCAGGTGCCACTTTGCCCCTAAACCTCTAAAGTTGACTCTCCCTACCTGCTTCCTTTCCAGAACGTGACTTCGAATCACAGGTCGAACGATGTAATTGCAGCAGAAGGCGGCCCTCAGGTGCTGGTTGGCCGGTTCATGTATGGCCCCCTCGACATGGTGGCCCTGACAGGGGAAAAGGTGACTCTCTCATTCTTTCCACCAAGACTAATGCAAAACTTCTCAAAGGCATGTAGTTCTTTCCCCACTTGTCTGGCAAACAAGCTTTGATTCCTGCCCTTGCTCCGTATGTCGAGGGAAGTCTGGGAACTGGCATTTGAGGACTGGAGAGGCTTTCATTTCTGGTGGAACTGCAACACTGCAGGAGCCTCCGTCCTCTGCACTTGGCCCAAAGGACGGCATTAAAGAACAGCTTCCCCCAGCGACCAACCTTCAGCAGCTTTTCTTAGTTCACTGGAATCTTGCAAAGAGCAGAGCTGCTTTTTTATAGCCAGGCAGAGCTACAAACTTCAGGGAAGGAAGGAGCATAGCTGAGGTTGGATCCAGCTGGAAGACTATGCACTGCTACTCCCCCCCCCCCCAAATATGCGATTATACGTCTTACTGGTACTGCCTCTGTAACCTGGTAATGCTTCCTAGCCTTCCTTCTTCCTGACAAAAGTCATGTCCAGGCAGGCTGGGGGGTGAGGGAACCGATTGCAGCTGTAGCCAGAAGGCTCCTTTAGAGCTGGGCTTTGATTCTGACTCCAAGACTCAGTGTTAGAGGCTAGTCTAGACTAGGACCCAAACTAGGCAAGTCTAGAACAATACAAACACCTGAAGCTGCCCGGCAATCCAGGATCCTTTTGTTGACTGGCAGCCATTCCCCAGAGTCTCTCTAGGTGTTTCCCAATACTTTCCACTTGAGATCCTATAGTTGGAGCTGCCAGGGGTTGAACCATGGAGTCTTCTGCAGGCAAAGAACTTCTGTGTCACTGAGCACCCCTGAGACTAAAGGCCGCCTTCCAAGCCAGGGGCTGCAGCTCCCAGTTCAGAGTAGTGGGTGCCTGAAGGCTCAGTGGAGGAGGGGAAGTCTGTCTATCCAAATCTCCTTGAGAGCTGATCTTCTCCCATTGCCACCTCCACTCCCAAGGAAATGACGAGACTCACCACTAGTTCTGTTCCTTGTTCCAGGTCGACATCTTCATAATCTCTGATCCCTCCTCTGGGCGGTGGGTCTACTTCGACACAGAGATCACAAACAACAGTGGCCGAGTCTCTTACAACGTCCCCAAAGAGAAGAGGCTTGGGGTTGGGGTGTACCCTATCAAAATGGTAGTCAGGTAGCGTGCAGAGCTTGGAAGGGTGTCCTTAAAGTGCTGGGAAGGGGGGCGGGGCGGGTGGATGTGCATACGGATATGGACACTGGCGTCTTAAGCTGGCTCATCATTTGAAGAATACCAACAAGTCATGCAGGCAAGTCTATTGACCCTTGATGGTTCTTTGTGTAGGTTGCTGATGCACTAGATGAAGAATTCCCCAGTCCTCTGTTAGCATAGAGCTTGGTTTGTGCTGCAGGAAGGGGAGGGGGATTTGCTGCTTTAGGACTAAAGTCCATATGAGGCTGGTTAGGAAAGAAAAATAAGTCCTTTTTTGTAAAGGGATTCCGTCCTTTCAAAGAAACGGGGAAGAATGGGTCATTTTTCTATCTACACTAGAATGGAGAAAGATTGCAGAGATCACAGTTTGCCCTGCTATCAGTTAGAAAGCTGGAAGAGAAGGAGTTACCTGGAAGGAAGGAACCCCTAAGCGTAGCATTCTCAGAAATCAAAGAGACCACAGCAGAGTGGACAAGAGGAAGGATGCAGGAACTGACCTCTCTAACTTTACTGTACTCTGCTGTGCAAAGTCCTTCACTTCAACATCCTCAACCTACTACCAGACGGTTTTGTTGGATGACTAGGAGTTCTTGAGTTTGTGTGTGTGGCAGGGGGAGATTTTCTCCTTCCTTGCCTTTCATGAAGTTACGGCTCACTGACCCTATCCCTCCTTGGGCTTTTTTCCCCTTGTCCAACAAATTGCTCAGCAGTAATCAAACTGAAAATGCTCTTTAGAGGATTAGTAGGTTGTTTCACTAAGCAACATTTCCAGACTCTTAAATGAGCTGCTTTAGAGCCCCAGAGTTCCATGAGAACGACTTTTAGTTACAAAAATTGATTCCAGTAAATAGTGCTATTATTTAATGTTTGACTAGGAGTTCTTGAGTTTGTGTGTGTGGCAGGGGGAGGTTTTCTCCTTCCTTGCCTTTCATGAAGTTAGGGCTCTCTGACCCTATCCCTCCTTGGGCTTTTTCCCCCTTGTCCAACAAACTGCTCAGCAGTAATCAAACTGAAAATGCTCTTTAGAGGATTAGTAGGTTGTTTCACTAAGCAACATTTCCAGACTCTTAAATGAGCTGCTTTAGAGCCCCAGAGTTCCTTGAGAACGACTTTTGGTTACAAAAATTGATTCCAGTAAATAGTGCTATTATTTAATGTTTGGGACCTGGGGACACAAAACTGCAATTGTGTAGCTGAAATTCTATTTATTTATTTATTTGCATGTGTGCTCTCACCGTCTTCCCATGCATTGTGCTGGCCACATGGGCATGAGGGTACTCTGTGGTCATGTCAGAGCTCCCGTAGACTTTGCATTGGAGTTCTGGAGGAATGTATTTTGCCCTGCTTGAAGTTCTGCATATACTGATGGGATACATAAAACTTCACATAGCTCTCACAGGGGCAGGTGGTTCTTAGGTCTGCCTTGGGTTTAGAAAACAGTGTGGGAGGGAAGGCATCAGCACTCTCTTCCAGCGTGCTATGGTTCTGATACAAATTGGGCCCTGCTTGCCTGGGAATTGAGTTGACAGTCGGGAACTTGCACGCATGTCTCGCTACCAGTCATTGTCGAGGATCTAGACAGTATCAAAGGAACATGTAATGTTTTGTTAGGGCTTGTTGTTTCACCCTCGTTATGCCCTAACTGCAGATCTTATTCTGAAATGGGGAGGAGCAGGGCAGAAATATGGCGCTGGAGAAAGCTTAAGACCTCACCAGGGATCCAATGATAATGGAGTCCAGTCTTTACATGACAAAACGTGACTCAAAAGGGTGGAACTGGATATCGTCCTGCCTCTGACTAGAATGGAGGGTTACAGACATCTGTAAGCAGAGAATCCATAGAATGTGTGAACCCTACCAACTTCCATTGTGGCCTTTCACAGAGATTGGGTTGAATAGTACCCTGTGCAGCTCCCATTTTCTCAACACTGTGCTGTGTTTCCTTGTCACCAGGGGTGACCAGAGCAGTGCCATCAGCTATCTGACTGTGCTTCCACGAGGAATGGAGTGTGTGGTCTTCAGCATCGATGGCTCCTTCGCCGCCAGCGTGTCTATCATGGGCAGTGACCCCAAAGTCCGAGCCGGGGCCGTTGATGTTGTCAGGTGAGAGCTCCTTCACAGTATTTCTGTGGTAATTGAATAGTGTTGGGGGAAGATCAGGATGGCTTCCAGGGAGGTGGCCAGACTGATTCCCTGGGAGTACACTGCATTTTGACTTGGAAATTGCTCAGGTGAGGTTCAGGCAGAGGGTGACGCCACCTCAGCCATTCCTCAGCATGAGTGTGATACGGTATCACAGTTAATCATACCTCACTGTGCTGGGATTCCTCAGAAACGTATGTTTGGGGGTGGAGTGTGAATTATTCCTCTGTATCCTTTGTTATGATCTTGTAGTCTGTTACCCATTGACTCTTTCAGTCAGCTATAAGCTACTCTTCACCACAGCTTCAGTCAGCCAGACATACTCTCAACTCCCAACTGCTCTCTTAACTGCCTTTTTCAACTGTCTCTCTCACTTCAGATCCCATTGGCTGCTCTTAGGGAGAGAGGGAACCTAAGCTGTTCATTACATGGTCCTTTGTGGCATTAGCCACATTTCAGGTTAGACAAATCTCTCCTCCTCTTAGTAGAGGAGGTTGAGTGGAAATATTGGAATTTCCAATATTGGAGGAGGAGGAAGTTATCATGGCTCACCAAGAGCTTGACTACCTGCAGTGGGGGAAGATGGGGATAGATGAAGGTTAAAATAACAAAGAAAGGTGGAAGGAGATCCTTCCTGTTTTGGGAATTTTTCATTACAGCTGGAGAGGCCTCTGCTTTTGCAGGAAAAATATGCCACAATAACTTTGTCAGCCTTTGAGGTGTTCCAGGGCTCTTTGCCGTGTCCCACTGTTAGGTCAGGTGGTTGGCTGGAGAATCCACTGGGTTTGCTTCCAGCTGGACCCTCGTGGGTGTTTTCAAGGCAACTTGATTCAGACTTTATGCCCCCCTGGCAATGTCGGTCAGAAGGATTCTTCTCTCAAGTAGACACCCGGATAGTCCTTTATTCACAATATTTGTGTATTGCTTCCCCCTCCCCAATATTCCATGTGACTCACAAGAGACATGTCAGAAAGGCAATCTTAAAACATGTACAATTGCAAGAGTGAAACCTGAGTAGCAGAGTCAGTGACTGCAGCAGATGATAGTCCAAGAAAAGATACCGGTTATTCCGGATGCACTAAATGTGTCCTCAGGGGGGGATTTTTGTGCATGGGCACTGCAGTTGGGTGCCAGACATCCTCTCATTTTAAATGCAGTTAGCAATGGGGAGAGCAAAACTTGAGTCCAGAAGCATCTTAAAGGCCCACAAGATTTCCAAGGTGTAAGCTTCCAAGAGTCAAACCTCCCTTCATCTTTAGGAGAGAAGGGTGGTTTCCCCTGTTTTTAAGAACTCCCTGTCAAGCTCCACAACCACTTCAAGTTTATAGCCCTGCTGATGTTTGATGGCTCTCAACCCTGACCAAAAGTATCTGCAGCCTTCCACTTGCATCTCCTCCTCTTTTCTTTCTCCTCCTCCTCCTCTTTAGTGTCCTTCCTTTCCTCTCTTACATGACTTTCTCCCCATCACACCCATTGTGTCAATCCCAACTCCTCTGCCTGGTACAGCCATAGACCCTTAATTCACATGTAGCATCAGCTCCTTCCTTCCCTCTCCTAATGCAGACACTGGCAAGATCTCGGGTACCTGATCATCTACATCACAGGGCGCCCTGACATGCAGAAGCAGCGGGTTGTCTCATGGCTCTCTCAGCACAACTTCCCCCAAGGGATGATCTTCTTCTCCGATGGGCTCGTCCACGACCCTTTACGGCAGAAGACCATTTTCCTCCGGAATCTAGTGCAAGAGGTAGTCTGATCTTCAGCTTGTTTCCCCTCCGTGATGATGATTTGGGAATGGCTGAGTCTCCAGAAGCTCCCAGAGGACATGTGTCCCGGGCTAATCCAAAGGCTTCATGTGGTCATCCGGGGACCAGGAGTTGATGTTGTGTGCATCCTCTTCCCCTTGCTCCCAGGCCTCAGAGCACACATGTTCCCAGGTAACTGAAGTCCATGAGGCTCCTGATCTCAGCCTTGGAGTCCATGACTGATGTGGATTTTGAGAGATGACCAGGGTCGGCAAACCGAGAACATAAAAGACCAGTAATGATGGGCCACTGGCCACGCCTATAGCCAAATATGGCTAACTCTCAACACGTCTCTCTTTCTTCACTTCAGTGCCACATCAAGATCTGTGCTGCCTATGGTTCCATGAAGGACATCTCTGTGTACAACGTTCTAGGCCTCTCCCCCTCCCAGATCTACATCGTTGGTCGGCCAGCAAAGAAGTACCAAATGCAGTGCCAGGTGACACTCTCCACAGGACAGGAAGTACTCTTGTGTTGCAGAACGGGGGGTGGGGGGTGGATAGGAAACAGGGGCTCTGTGATCTGCTGTGGAACTTGCCGTGGCAACGGGAGGGAATCCAGAGATTAGTCAAAGTCTCAAGAAGCTCCCAGCAAACAAGGTGCACTTTGCTTGTGTCATTAGTGTCTGACACACAAAATGTGCACCCGAATTAAACTGTGGTGTGTTCAGATGCTGCCTTTCTGCATGCACAAAAGGCTACAGCATGGATGTGGTTAAGTACATGCCATAAGCCTGCTTTCTTTGGAAGAGGCTTTGGCCCAATCACAGAGTATGTGCTTTGCACGGGGAAAGGTCTCCAATTTGATCACCAGCATCTTTTAAGATAGATCAGGTGGGCAGCCATGTTGGTCTGAAGCAGTAGAACAAAGTTTGCGTCCACTGGCACCTTTAAGACCAACAGAAGTTTATTCAAGGTATACTTTTGTTGGACTTAAAGGTGCCATTTGTGGAGGGGAATTTCTTTTCCAAAAATCTCTCTCTTAGATATACCCATTTATTCCTCTTATTCTCTCTTTTCCTTTTTTAAAAGAGGGGTTTCTCTCTAATTTGCCTTTCATTTCTCCCTGTAGTTTTCTGTTAACACCGCTATGCACCCTTTTGGAACTTCAACCCTTCCAGTTGCTTTATATACCACAGGGTGGCGCTCTAGCAGGAGGATAGGAAGGTTTGGGAATGCCTGCCTCTGAGCACTTTTTTTTGTTTTTTGCCATCAAGTCACCCCTGACTTATAGTGACCCCGCAGGGTTTTCAAGGCAAGAGCCATTCAGAGGTGGTTTGTCATTGCCTGCCTTCGCGTCATGACTCTGGTATTCCTTGGCGGTCTCCTATCCAAATACTAGCCAGGGCCAACCCCGCTGAACTTCTAAAATCTAATGAGATTAGGCTAGCCTGGGCTATCCAGGTCAGGTCTGAGCACTTACAGAGTGGAATTCTGAAATTCTGCATAACTTCTTTGAAACTGACTCCAGGTTTCTAAAAAGAAAGGAAGAATTGGATTTCAGGGAGAAACTGGGTAAAGAGATTAGAGTGCTAAGAAAGAGCTTTCTCTGTCCATGACCCTGGAGAGCCACCTTGAGGAGAGAATGCGATAGATCAGGGATCTGACTCGGTGTAGGTTTCATGTGCTCACACTTGACGTTCAGGTGAAGGATGCAGGAGTAACCCAGTTAGAAGAGCAACAGGTGAGAGAAGAGAGAGAAGAGATTGGATTTATACCCCGCAGCTTACAAAGAGCAGCTTACAAAGTCCTTTAACTTTCCCTCCCCACAACAGACACCCTGTGAGGTAGGAAACTGCTCTTTTTCAAGAACAGCTGTGCCAGAACTATGGCTTGCCCAAGGTCATCCAGCAAGTGCAAGTGGAGGAGTGGGGAATCAAACCCGGTTCTCCCAGATTAGAGTCCACGCACTTATCCACTACACCAAACTGCTGTGTTGCTTACTGGTTTTTCTTTTCTTTTTTTCCCCTTGTCCTCTTCTCCCCATACCAGTTCATCAGCGAAGGCTATGCATCCCACTTGGCCTCCCTGGAGTTCAGCCTTCACTCCCGGCCCAAGAAGAACAACTCACGCATGATTCTGAGGAAGGGCAGCTTTGGCCTACACTCCCAGCCCGACTTCCTGCGTAAAAGGAACCACCTCCGAAGGACTATGTCTGTCCAGCAGCCTGACCCGCCATCTTTGACCCCCAAGCCAGAGCGTGCCCAAAGCCAGCCCGAGTCTGATAAGGACCATGACCGGCATTTGCCTCCTATCGGGTGGGTGAGAGGTGGGCTTCATAAGTTCGAGTCTGCCCCGTAGCGACCGCCCAGGGTGGGGCTGCGGCTCAGGCATTCTGTGATCAGCTTGTGGGCATGCCTCTTCAAGGCTTTTGGGGCAGCTTCCGGGTCAAAGGTGAGAGGAGCCAGAGTCCTTATAGGCTCCGGGTTTTGCCTTCCACATCCCCCCCAAGGCGTGCTTCCTGTTTGTTCCTCTCGTCTGTGTGTCCGATCAGGAAATGTTAAGAGCAGAGGAGACCCACTGCCTCCAGAGGTTGCAGCGCCAGACGGGCAAAGGAGCTTGTCTTTCAGTGTTTACTTTGTTAACAAAAATGCGCAATGAGAGGAGAAAAGCTCCAGCTTTATCCAAGGAGAGAAGGTGCCTGGGGGGAGAGCATTACCGGCGGTATCCAAACCCTATTTCTCTACTAAGAAGGGTGTACCGGTGCTGTGCCAATGGCTTTGGGCGCAGGTGAATTCAAGTAGGTTGTCCTGAACTGAAACCAAGCGAGCTAGCTGTGCCGGCAGGAACCTCTTGGGTGCCTTACACCCAGGATCCTTGTCTTTCAACTCTGCCAGTGACTCGAGGCCAGGAAATCAGTAGATCTGTACATTTTGCCGGAAAATCTGTATGTTTTGCCGGAAATATGCGGGTAGATGTGAGAATGCATCTGAAAGCAAAGCGAAGGAACAGAACTCGTCCTCTTCGAGAAGAGCGGCAGAAGGAGGAGAGACGCTTGAAAAGTGTTTCTGTGGGCTTGGAGGTCTGTTGGGCCCATTTTGGAGGGGTGGAATCAGACGCCTGCCACACTGCTGGATGTTTATGCTCTCGCTTTTGGATACATGAAAATAATAAAAAGAACCACGCCGGAGCAATGCGTTTGACAAACCAAATAGTGTTAGAAGTCCATGCGCAGCTCTTCTCCCCCTCCCCCCGCCGAGAGCCCGGAAGCACACGTCAGTGTTGCTGCACGTGGCGGTGTCTCACAGGTGTTCGAGTTGCGCACGCTGCGGTGTCTCGTGGGACTTGTTTGACTGTGCAGGTGTTCCCCGTGCTTCAAGCCGAGATTTTGGTGTGTCTCCTTTTCAGTACTAAATGTGGGTCTTGAGTAGCCGAGGCAAATCCCCCATCCCTTCCCCCCCCACATACCCAGAGGTAGACTCATCCCCCCTCCCCCTCCCAAACTGCCATGTGCTTTCCTACCACAGCCTGCTGTGATGTTGACAGAAGGTGGGCAGACATGAATCTTCCATGGCTCTCATGCGCGAAGACAGATAATTTGTTCCTTGGTTTGTGAGTCTCTCCCACCATCCCTCCAAAGTAAGGCATAAGGCGTACCTGGTTGTCTCTTCCTCATTTGATCCTCAGTGAGGCGTACGTGACTCTCCTTCTTTCATTTGGTCCTCACAGCAACCCCCTGAGGTAGGCTAGGCTAAGAGAGGAAGAGTGCACTTGGCCCAAAGTCGGTCAGCAAGCTCCACAGCTGAGAGAGGGTTTGAACCCAAATTTCTCAGATCCTAATCTGACACTCCAACCACTGCATCACACCGGCTCCCAGTTATGGGCCCAATCCACTGGCAGCATTGCTGTGCTGGAGATGAATGGCAGATGCATTACGGTGCAGGTGTGATGGATCAGACCTTTGGTCCACTAACTTGGTAACTGTTGAAATGTCCCATCTGGATATTTTCCGTTTCACTTGAGAAAAAACTCTGGGCGATGTAGCTGCTATGGACCTGTCCCTCTAGGCCTACCTGTGAAGAGCCAGATTGGGGGGGGGGGGGCTGAACTGGACTCTTTAACTGAAGGTGGCCTGGTGAGGCCTCCTATATATGGGTGGAAAGAGAGCCATGCATGGCCATCATCTATCTGCTCATTCTGCCGTCTGTGCACAGGTCTTCTTTCTCTGAACTGTTTAATTTTTTCCAACAGGTTACACCAGTCTAGAGGACCTCCCCCCCCCCCAAAAAAAAACAACCCCAAAACCCCTATGTTTCATGCACAGCTCCTCTCCCTCTTGGCTAGTTTCACGTCAGGCTCAGGCGGAGACAGATCGAACAGAGACCTTCTTCACCACACCATATAGTGAACTTTTGAAACACAGTGCCACAAGATGAAGCAGTGCTCACTAGCCTCTCTGGTTCTATAAAGAGTCTAGACAAATTGATAGTGAAGGGAGAGCTGTCAGTACTTACTTGGTGACAGATGAAGCCTCCATGCTCCAGAGGCCGTGTTCCTCTGAACATCTGTTGCCAGGAGGGCAACAACCTGGGGAAGAGCCCGTGGGCTTCCCAGAAGCATCTGTTGTTGGCCTCTGTAGGAAACAGATGCTTGACTAGACCAGATCCACCTTGGCCTGATCCAGCCGGGCTGCTGATTGTAAGGTCATTTATTGACAAATCAGGCAGGCTTTGAACCATGCAGTCACTCTCTGCAGGTAGTTGGCGTATTATATGAAGAATTTCCCTGTCCTCAACCTGCTGCCCATCTGGGTTGTTGGGTTGTTTTAGAATGACTGGCTTTGTAGGGGAGGGAACTGTTTTCTCCCTCCATGTCATTTAAGAGGCTACAGCTCTCTCTGGTCCTGCCCCCCTTTGGCATTTTCTCTCTTGTCCTCCAAAGTACCACTCTCTCACACTTCCCGTCATCCAAAAAAATTATCCTGGACCCAGATAATTTTAGTTCCCCGTCTCTATAACTTGTCTAACCACATCCTTCATGGATTTTCCAATGTGATGCCCCGTGGGCAAAATGTTCACTAAGGATGATATGCATGGAGCGGGGGGGACGGGACCAAATACTGTAGGGTCCTGTTTCAACCAGGCACTTCTAGTTTTAGTCCAAGAGCCATGCGGTTGGAGTGGGAAATGCCCGCACATGTTTCTATTCCTCAGCATTTTGCAGCCACAAATCTGCCACCAATGTGATTCTAGCATCCTTCTTTTCCATATGGATGCTCCATACTAGACCCTTGGCCACAGGCAACGTTGGTCCTGCGTGGAGGGAAGTAATGATAGTAGACTTGGGGACTCTTATTGCTTACAGTAGGTATTCACTGCTCAAGATGCGTGCATCATAGAGCTTTTATTGAATGAAAGGAAAGGAAATGGTTCTTGTTACTAGAACTGTCTGATCTTGATGTGGCACAGTCCCGTCAAGGGATCAAACAGGTCCGCTCAGTGAGAGTGGTATCGTTTCCAGATCTGTCTGAGATCTGCTGGAACGTCAGACTAGATATAGTAAAATTGACTGTTGATGACCACAGGATTGTCAGCCAGTGCTCTTAGGGAGTCCCCCTTATCACTCCGAGTTACAGTTTGTGTATTAATAAATTCATCTCCTCCTGCCTTGCAGAATGGCAGATCTTGCAAGCATTTAGCCATGGCTGCCCTTATGCTAACGTCAGTGGAAGGAAGGAGGGGAGAGTGTATTTTCAGCACGGCAAACTGCCAATGTGTGTGCCCTGCTTACTGTTTACACAGATCTCTGCCCTGAGAGCTTTACAGTCTGAAACTGGATAAAGGAAGACTACAGAGGAAGACGGAAAGTGGGGATAAACAGAAGCAGACTCGGGATTCTTGTCTTAGGGTGGGGTGTTGCCAAAGGCTTCATGGGGAAAAGTGAAGAGGGCTCTGAAGCCATCACATTGGTGTGAGTTTGTTAAGCCAAAAAGAGCTATTCAGTCTGCCGGTATGCAGAGAGTTAGCTGAGCATAAGGTCAGGCCCGGTTCCACTTTGTCCTGATTCAGGCAAGCAAACAACGTGCTCATTGGACAGCCAGAAAGATTCAGGCTGGACGTCTGGTGAAAAAGTTCTCTCCGAATGACTGGCTGAACAGGCTGCTTAGAGGGGAGGGTCTCAAAAGAGCTAGCCGCATCCTTGCAGGCTGGACAACCCTAGGCACCATCAGGCCTGTAAGGCTAAACGCAGGCAGTTTTGATTCCTTCATGAGATGCCAGAATCGGCACCTTAGAGCCTCCCTCTCAAGGAACCGGCATGTCCTTAAAACTGCTAAATGCCTCATTACCGGTTTTCTCTATTCTGGAGACTCACATTTTTTCCACTTGAGTTCTTTTAAACAGCTGTGAATAATAACAGTGGGCTGCTTAACGTGTGTTCTTGTGTAAAGGCACTTCCACAAGTGCGTGATGTGTTTTGTGTATGGGGCTGTGTGCGTGTTCGTGTGTTTAATACCTTCGGTGTTTTGGTGAAGCTTCTGCTGCCAACTTTATAATGGGTGTTCCCTTTTTTTATACTAGCTGTTTTGTTCTACTTTTTGTTGTCCTGTGGTAGCGTTGTTCGGAGAAGCAGGCGCTGTTCCAGGCACAAGTAGCAGTGTCCGTCCGTACCGGGGCGTTCGCTTTTAAGAAGTGCTGCGAGGTCATCCAAAGGGGCGGCCCCTGCTTGTACTCTGGGGTTGCCCAGCTGGGCTTGACCAAAGTATTCTGTGGTGGGTTTTATCAAGTCAGTCTCTGTGTTCTATTGGGTGCTCAAAGGCCAGAGGGATTAGCATTCCTCTCGCTGGCATTCACAAATCAGCTCCCCTCCTCATCTCATGATCCAGTCCCTGTTTTCACACCCAAGAGAACTTGAGCCACAGATGCGGTTCATGTACTTTACATTTTCTCTCCCTATTTGGTGCTTTACTCCTGACCTGGATGAGCAGGATGTGACGTTTGCAAAAATCAGGCAGCGCCTCTGCCTCGGTTTCCTTTTGCCAGCACTGCGTTTCGTGTTGTGCGAATTGCAGTGGAGGCTGAGAACCTCTTGGTGTAGAATGTTTTCCCCAGTGAAGAGCTCTTCCAAGCTCATCTTCAGTTTCTTTTCCTTTTGAACCTGTTCCACACAGTAGTACTGCTTGCATCTTCCTTGGTTCTCAGGGAGGGCTTCCTCCTTTCGCACGCACCCCCCAAAGTGACATCTTGAAGGATCTTTCCTGCGTCTGAGTTGGCATCTCTCGTGGGCTGGACAGACCACTCCAGGCAATCTTTGCCGATCAGCTGGCCACCAAACGGAGGAGTATTTACCAATAGGCCAAATAGAGGAGAATACCTTCAGAAGCAGCTTGGGTCATGATTCTCTTCTGGGTTCTCAAAGGAGGGGAAGAGTGTGCTTCGAAGCAACCTCCTGAACGTCTTTTCTCGCACACTCCAACCCCAGCATTATAAACAGAGCTGAAACAAAATGTGTCCTCAGAATTCTTGTCTCAGGAGCTGATTTCAGACGGTTCAGATTCTGTGCCTCTAATTTAGCATTCGATGGTATTAATACCTGAAGCCCAGCAGTGTGTCATAGCATGTTTCTTGCCAGGGAATGCTTTCTGCATCCGTGTCCGCTGCTGAATCCTTCAGCATTCCACAGAACTTTAGGGCGTGTGCTAGGAAAGACTGCCGCCCATTAGAGCAGAAAATAGTTGGGCTAATTGGACCAATGGACTTGGTATATTAGATTAACATTTTACATTCAGGCTAACATGGTGAACTAAGTTCCCACTAAGCTGCAAGCATGTGGCAGGAAGTTATGGTGCTAATCTTGACAGGAAGAAGGGAAGCCAGAGTTATGACCTCACCGGTACCAAGACCAGGACCATGGGCAGCAAGCAGACAGAAAGAGAACAGGAAGACATCAGGAGGCGTACAACAGTGAGGAACAAGGCAAGGCTACAGCCATGGTGGAATCTTCTCCACCGCTGAGTGACTTCCCCTTGCCATCCTGTTGCTCTCCTCGGCATGCTTGTTACGCAGCAGGTCTTTCCAAAATGCAGCAAAAGAAAGACAGCTCTGTAGGGGCTCGTGATGCAGCAAACACTTCTTGCCCGGCTTGCTCCTCCTTCCAGGGATGGGGCTGTGGCTTAGTGGTAGAGCATCTGTTTTGCATGCAGAAGGTCCCAGGTTCATTCTGCAGCATCTCCAGGCAAAAGGGTATGGTGACTGGTGATGGGGAAAACTCTCCACCTGAGACCCTGGATAGCTGTTGCCAGTTAGGCTAGTCACTGCTGACCTTGATAGACTAGGGTCTGACTCTGTATTGGACAGTTTCTTGAATACATGTATGTAGAAGGGGGACTGTCCAACCAGCTGGGTGTCAGCCACTGTGTTAATGAATTTTCACACTCAAGACTTTCCAATACTGGTGGGGAAAAAAATCAGCTCTTGGGTCCCAAGTAAGCCAAGAGGCTGCATTCATATCACCTGGGTTGTTTATGAGCACGGGGTGGGGGGTTGCATGGACCCATGGAGCATCCACACCATGGTCTCCAGTTCAAGGGGGAAGCAGCAAGAACTCCAGGTCAGATAGTGACTGAAAGTAGAAATCTCTACATTTTAAAGGGAGCTGAATGTGGTTTGAAAGCAGGGTTTCTGCATGTGGGTATGAACACTGGACCTCTAGAAAATGGCAGTGTTTTCTTTTTAACTTGCATGACCAGAGGTGGGCAGAGAGACAAAAGGAAACTGTCTGCATCATAGGCAGCCTCTCTCCCACCGTGTTCTACTCTCAAATTCTTCTACGTAATTGTTACATGGGGGAAGAAAAGCTCCGAGGTGTTCCCCCCCCCCAACTTTTTGGCATATCCGTCCACAAACTCAAACTGGTTTCCAAGCTCTTGTGATTCCCCAAAAGAGCCACCCGAGAACTGTGATTCAGCGGACTTGGAAAACAAATATTTCTTGTGGGAGGATGCAGTTGCTGAAATGGTTTCGAAACACTTCCAGTTTATAGTGTACTCATCCAGAAAGTTTGGTGGGATGAGAGCTGAGAACGCTTGACTGGAGCAAAGGGAAGGAGTATCTCAGAGCATCCTTCTATATGTCTGGATGTCAGACTGCCGTTAAAAGAAAAGGGACAGGTAAACTTTTAAGAAAATAATGTGCGTACACAGCCAGCTTCTACTAAGTTGGTCTTCTGACCCACCACTACTGATTTATGAAGCGCCAAGCACCCAATCAGGCACACATTTTCAATAATCAGAATGCCAGGGAAGGTTTGTGTCAAAGTCTTGTTGTTGCTTGTGTGGTGATTTCCCTGCTGGGAGACCCCCAAATGTGTGAATGTGGCCTTTGAGTTTCGGGTGTACTTCTCCAGCGACGGAGAGGGAGCGCCAGAATGTATTAACCATTTTAGGACTGACTGACTATTCAAAATGATGTACAGCAATTAATTTCTTTAACAGAGGCTTAAAAAGGGTTTGGGAAGGGAGGGTCTGAGATTTTTACACAACTGGTATAAATTTTGATGTTGAGCTGGTTTTTAAAAATCTAATAATATTATTACTCACCTTCCTTGCCTTTCAATGTATATCTTTTAAGTTATTTTCTTGATGTGGGGGGCTTCCTCTTGGGGGATCCCTTTGCTGAAATGCTTTGACAATTTACACATTTATGAAATAAAGCACTGTACCTTCCCAATCAGGCTGTTTTGGGCCTTTTTTACTATTAAGATGCAGCTTCCTCCCACCCTTAAAATGTGTGTGACTAAATATATGTTTCCCCTTTCTGAGGGAATTTTTTCCCTCCATTTCTCAGACCTCTTGAGCCACCTTTGCCGGCTCACCTTGGGCACCCTCTCCTCTTCCTGAAGGATAGGGCCTGGTCTGTCTTGCTGTCTATCACATTTTTTTTCCCTTCATCTGAGGAGCTGAAGGTGGAATGCGTGGGTCTCCTCTTTCTGATTTCTAGAACATTCCATGTCACCAAACAGGCCAAGAGGCCCCTGACTTCAAGAGGAACGGCCACAACTTGAATTGCTGCCCTTGATCATAAAGCACCTGACCAGCTTAACAAAGGAAAAGGGAGTCCCCCCAAAACTTGCTTGGGGGTCTGAATTGAGCCCAAGATCCACCTATCCCATTTTTATCCCCCTCTTCTTCAAAAGGAGCTCAAGGGCAGCTTAAATTGTTTCCTTCCCCTTTTATAATCCTCACGGCTGTCCTATGAGGTGTAAGGTTAAATCGGAAGACAAGTGCCTGTCCAAGGCTGTCCAGTGAAATTCAGGGAGATTTATGCCCGGGTCTCCCTAGTCATAGTCTTAACATGCTCCCTGTTATACCATACAGTGTCCCATGCTGCCACCTATAATGCAGCTCAAATTATTGTTGTCTCCCAAGATAAAATGTATCCTTTTTCTGAGGTACTTCAAGATAGGTAAGGTTGGCAGGTGTTGACTCAGGACAGTGTTCTTCCTGATTTGGGGGGCAAGGATCTCCTTCTGGATGAATGATTGGTACCAACACAGTCTACCACCCTCCTGAAGCAAACCTAGAAGAGCTATATAACTATCTGGCCTGAATCTCTCCAGCCACATATAAAGCCACCCCCCCCCTCCCCTTCTAGGCAGAATCACTGACCCTTCAAGTGGGAGATGAACCACACATGAAGAATCATTATTTCTTTTGCAAACTTTGAATTTTACAACAGTAACTTGCGCAGATTGGTTTCACTTGTTCTGCAATGGAAAAAGGTTCTGTGCCGGAAGGGCGGGTTTGTTGGTCTGTTTCCTCTGAGCCTGGGCCTACCTGGGTCTCATTCGCACATGTTACCTCCCCCGTGAGAACCAGCGTGGTGTAGTGGTTAAGAGAAGGGGGCTGAAATCCAGAGAACCGGGTTCGATACCCCACTCCTCCTCCACATGAAGCCTGCTGGGTGACCTTGGGCCAGTCACTATTCTCTCAGAACTCTCTCAGCCCCACCTACCTCACAAGGTGTCCATTGTGGGAAGAGGAAGGGAAAGACTACTGTAAGCCATGTTGAGACTCCTTAGGGTAGAGAAAAGCAGGATATAAAAACCCTCTCTTCTACTACTCAGTGCCTAATAGCTCCCGATTGATTGATTAAGGGAACCCTCTTATACCGCATATTTGAGAAGACTTGATGGATCTCTCTCGCAAACTGAAACCGGGCGGGCCATATGTAAAGAACCCCTTGAGCCTTCTCGTTAAATATGATGTCCATCTTCACTCACCCACCCACCCCTCACAAAAACACTTTCTATCAGATAAATCCCGCCACTGGGGATCTTGGATTGAAAGAGGCTGAAGCACTCAAGAATGAACTTTCCCTGAGGTTTATTCACAAGTCAAACCTTTGTGGCATCACATCACGAAAACTTTCCCCCTTTTATAAAAAATACGTATTTTTAAAAAATACACAATCAGCTATAATTTAAATACAATATTAGTTGAACTTTACAAGTAAACATCTTAGAGTCATGAAAGTGCAGGTATTGGGATAGATGTCCAATGTGGCCTTCCCCCATCCCCTTGACGCGTATTTCAGGGGTTTTCCTGATGTCCATTTTCTGAGAGCTTGTCCATGCGGTCCTGGGTCCACTGCTGTTTGGGATCAGCACAAATCTGCCTGTTTTTTTTAGTGTAAAACCTGCAAAGGGGAGGGAAGAAGCTTATTAGTGCTGAGACAGAAAGCTGGGGGAAAGCTTTTCCTTGCATCCTGGCTGTCCCAGAGATGGTTCCTGTGCATCGGCGCAAGGGAATCCACCTCTTCATCCTGAGCTTTTAAGAACCAAATTATAGCTGCACAGCCTCAATTCCACATTCCTGCATCTTATCAGTAGGGGAAGGGGCAGCGGCTCAAGAATAAAGCACCTGTTCTGCATGCAAAGGCTTGGTTCGCTCCCTGGCACCCCCAATTAATAGACTTCAGGTAAGGGATAGGGAAAGGAACTTTCTCAGGCAAAGATCTGCAGAGGATCTGCCAGATGACATAACCAGTAATGGGTACAAGGCAGTTTTCCAACACTGAAGCTTGGCTTCTAGGAGTCTTAAATCAGTATGGTTAACAGATACACAAAAGCTTAACATGGCTGCAGTTCTCTTCCTTGGTGCACTGAAGGCATTACTTCAGAACGTCTGACGACTACCCTGGAAGGTAGGGCCAGTCTTAGTAATCCCCCTTGTTGCATTGAGGAAGGCATGCAAGGAAGTCCTCTTCCAGAAAGCATTTAATGGAGGGTGGACTTTTCCAAACCATCTGGCTGTGAGTCCACCGATTGGTTCAGCTCTTAAAGTGTGTTATGTCTGAATGTTTTTAAATTGAGTATTAATCTGTTTTAATCAGGTTCATTAATGTCTTTGCAACTTGGTTTGCTCCACTGTGCCGTAGCATGGAGTCCAAGGACATAAGGCAGGATAGAAATGTATAAAATCACTCTGTGTGGCTGAGAGACAGTAGCAACTAGCCTAGTGATTTGATGATGGAATTAAGATTCGAACCTGGGACTTCCTGGAAATAATAAAATTGGGGTGTATGTATGTACGTGTTTTGGCCTGAAAAGGTATGGATTTACACTAAAATCCGCTGCCACTACCCGGAAAATTAAACGGACTAAGCCAGGAAGAACCTTGCAGGTTAAAACAAAAGAGATTCTTGGTGCCCCTGCCAAGACTATTACAACAGCATCTTTCACAGGCTGACATCCACATCCTCAGGTGCATCAAGTGGCATCCTCAGCCAACCAACAGCAATACTCTGCTTCTGCAGAAATAGGTGCTGGTTCACAAAAACGTCTACTACAATTCATTCTTCCTGATGTACCTCAAGACTCCTTTTCTGTGCAGGTTGCAACGGGCCAAGTACAAAGTAGTAACTAAGGGGCTGACCCAAGCCAGACAGTTTATTTAAAATAACAATGCTTGTCATTTTATAACATGTTGGCCAAGCGGAATGATTTTTTTAAAAAACTTTTTAAATACTTACAAAACAGCTGGGGGGTTGTGCCTGCTGAGGACTTCATAAGACTTCAGCAGCCTCAGCGGAACGGGCTTTCCTGTGAACGTAGGGCAGTGTGGAGAGTGTTGTGCTGAAAGAGAGAAGGAAACAGAAGGTTTTTAAAAATCAGTTATTCCTCCTTGGCAAACCTGCTGCTCCTTGAGTTGTTGGGCCCAGAAAAGGATTTAGAAGTCTCTCTGGTCCCATGGCAGAATCTCATTTCTCTACTACCTGGCTTCTGTGGATTCTCCAAGGGCCAGCCTTACCACAGAGCATCACAGAATCATAGAGTTGGAAGGGGCCAGACAGGCCATCTAATCCAGCTCCCGGCTCCATGCAGAATCAGCCTAAAGGATCCCTGACAAGTGTTCATCCAGCTGCTGCTTGAAGACTGCCAGTGAGGGGGAGCTCAGCACCTCCCTAGGCAGCTGATTCCACTGCTGATCTGATCTGACTGCCAACGAAAAAGTCCTAATATCCAGCCAGTACCTTGCTGCCCGTAACTTAAACCCATGAAGCAGCTGCTTTTAGGCAATGTATTCCAGAGCCACCCCCAACATCCAGTCTCCCACTCCTGTGTGCCATTTTTTTTTTTTTAAAAAAGGGTGCTCAATACTGAAGTTTTACTTCAGATGTGGAAACTTTAAAAAGTTGAACGAGGGACTGTTGTGTTTTAGTAGCTTAGACATCTCTGCCATCCTCTTCACTTGTTTGTTTAGATATTTATACACTGTTTTTCTTATCCGATTTATGCTTGCGCCAACCACACTGTAGAGGTGGGTTTAGGCTGAAAGAGTGCAGTTGGCCCAAGATCACACAGCTTTCATAGCAGACTCATTTGAACCTGTGCCTCGTAGACCCCAGTCCAACGTTCTTAACTACGACTCCATGCTTTGCCACAGCAGCTGAGGGGCCAGGCCATGCAAGTAGGTTGTGTGAAACAAGCACCACCGATAGTTCTGTAGAAATGCTCACGTGAACACAAGAAACTCTAGGAAACCCCCCTCTGAGTCAGCTAGCTCAGGATTGTCTCCTCTGACCAGCAGAGAGTTATAAGGTAGATTCCAGGTAAAGGTAAAGGTTCCCCTGCTCGAAAGCCAGTCGAATCCGACTCTAGGGTTGTGGTGCTCATCTCCATTTCAAAGCCGAAGAGCCAGCACTGTCTGAAGACATTTCCGTGGTCATGTGGCCGGCATGACTAAACACCAAGGCGCACGGAACGCTGTTACCTTCCCACCAAAGTGGTACCTATTTATCTACTTGCAATTTCTTGCTTTCAAACTGCTAGGTTGGCAGGAGCTGGAACTAGAGACGGGAGCTCACTCGGTCATGCGGCAACTCGGGTCTCGAACTGCTGAACTACCGACCTTCCACAGCCTGCAGTTCAGCGTCTTAACCACTTGAGCCACCGCAGCTCAATTAGGTAGCTCTCAGGTAGGGAGAGTTTTTTTGCTTCCCAGCACCACCTGAGACACTTTAAAGTGGAGATGCCAGAGACCGAATTTCTGCTCGCAAAGCAGGTGCTCTGCTGCAGAGCCACAACCTCTCCAGAGCAAATGGAAATGGGTTTCTGTTTTAGAGGCTGACGCTGTGGCTCACTGGCAGAGCATCCGCTTTGCATGCAGAAGGTCCCAGGTTACTCCCCGGCATCATCACCTGAAGAAGGATCAAGTAGTAGGTGATGTGAAAGGACCTCCACCTGAGACCCCAGAGAGCTGCTGCCAGTCAAGGGAAACTATGCTAGCCCAGTGGTCCGACTCAAGAGAAAGGTAGCTTCATGTGTACTCTTCCAAAGAGTTATGCTGCAGGATGTCGCTTCTTCCTCTCCTGTTCAGACGGGTACCTTTTTGTACAAAGGTACATTCCCTCCCCTCTGCTTCCCTTTCCCTTCTGTTCACTGAAATCTGAAAAAAGATAACTGAGAGTACTCTTTGCAGAGACCTAACATTTCTGGTCGGTCAACAGAGACTCCTCGGGAAGGAGGAGGGCTGGGTCATGTTCTGCCCCTATCGGCATGAGCAGGGCATATGATGTGCCGCATGCCTCATCCTCACCATCCAGTGCAGCCTGAAGTGGTCACACTGAGCCCTACCGGAAAACCATGGCTCTTGGTGGTGCCAATGGCTATGAAAGGCTTGCTAAGCTGCAGTCCTGGCTCATCGGAACGGAGCCTCCATTCCACCCTTGAACATGGAAGAGAGAGAAAAGAAAAGGACAACTTACCATTGGGCTGAGCCTGAGATTGCAATAAGAGACCGGCGACCAGGAAAAGTGCTAAGGCAGCCACGGAGAAGTTCATCCTTGCCATTTGCAGCGAGAGTGCGGAAGAGCCAGATGCGAGCACAGAAGCAGGAGGTGTCGTTTTTGAGAGTCAGCTTTGCTCCACGCTGAACACGAGGATCTTGCCCGTATTTATAGAGGGAATGGGGAGAGGCGGAGATTTCTTGGAAATAAAACTAACGTTTCATGTGTGAGAAGCGATGTCATGCCCCCAAATCTGCCAAGTCTGGAGAACCGGAATGTGGAAGTGAAACTCTTTGGAAGAGGTTTCTGCAATTCGGTCTGGGCTTGCCAAGGGGAGAGCTCAGCCAAGAAAGAGAAGCGAATAGAGTTTGGCGCAGGAACTTGGAAGGAAGGAAAGGCAGGCCGGCCAAGTGGAGTTCTCTAAGAGCTGCTTCTCAAATGAGGCTTCACTTACCTGGGAATGGCCATTGTACTGGGAACCAAGATGTAAATTCTTGACTGCAATAATAGATCAATTGCAAAAAATTTCTGACACCGATAAATTAATGTTTCTGCTGTCAGACGCAGACCCTACAGTTTCCTATAGGGTAGCACTCTTCGCCTTAGCAGCTAGTAAAATCAGGGCCAAGAACATAGGAAAATGAAATGAAATTGAACTGTAAAATGGCAATGTAAAACAGCAATGTTTGAAGAAGAAGAAGAAGAAGCAGCAATTGGCTTTATACCCCGCCCTTCACTTGGAGTCTCAGAGCGGTTTACAAACTCCTTTCCCTTCTCCTCCCCACCACAGACACCCTGTGAGGTGGGTGGGGCTGAGAGAACTCTGACACAAACTGCTCTTTTTCAAGGACAGCTGTGCCAGAGCTTGTGGCTGACCCAAGGTCACATCAGCAGATGCAAGTGGAGGAGTGGGGAATCAAACCCGGTTCTTCCAGATTAGAGTCCACACACTTAACCACTACACCAAACTGGCTCTTTTGTTTGAGGCTGTGTATGTGTTTCTGGGGATGGGTATCTATATTTAAGATTTTAATTAATTTAAATATTGAATGTGCAGAGTTTAGAGGTTTTTATATTTTAAATCTAAATCAAATTCCAGTGATGTAAGTTGTCTAATTTGTATATTGTTTAAATTTAAATTTTAAATTGTAAGGGCCAATGGCTACACAATAAATTTTACTACTACTACTACTACCTGAAAATGTCAGAATCTCATGTCTAACATGCAGGGGCATTTGTAAAGAATACATGTACCTGTTTCACCATAAAACCAGATGCTGGAGGACACTACTAGCTGGAGGACACAGCACAACTAGAGCCAGTTTGGTGTAGTGGTTAAGTGCATGGACTCTAATCTGAGAGAACTGGGTTTGATTCCCCACTCTTCCACTCGCAGCTGCAAGCCATAGTTCTGTCAGAGCTGTTCTTGAAAGAGCAGTTTCTGTCAGAGCTCTCTCAGCCCCACCTACCTCACAGGGTGTCTGTTGTGGGGAGGGGAAGGGAAAGGAGTTTGCAAGCCGCTCTGAGACTCCAAGTGAAGGGGTGGGGTATAAATCCAATCTCCTCCTCCTCCTCTTCTTCTTCTTTACCAAAGGGCCATTTTGGGAATAGGGGTAAATCCACCCCCCTGAGCCTGCTGTGAACTCCGGTTGCAACAAAGGACACTCCTTCACACTCTACTTTTAGGAGCTATGGGGCCAGTTTGGAGCTGCTAATTCACCACCAGCATATGCCTTTCATGAACAACATTTTCCTACAAAGCTCTAATGACAAAAGGGGGAAAGTGTTGTGCACAAAGGTTCTCCGAGACGCGTTACATTTCAGCAGGGGCTGTTCGCATGTGCTGGGCAGCAGTGACTGGTGAGCAATCCAGTGATGCAACCAACCCACCAAGCTGCTTTGAATTAAATCCAGGCCTGTTGCCAAACAAAGGAGGCAAACTGTGACAGGGGAACATTATATTGCTTTTCTTGTTGACATTAATGA
Source organism: Gekko japonicus (assembly GCF_001447785.1). NCBI lineage: Eukaryota > Metazoa > Chordata > Lepidosauria > Squamata > Gekkonidae > Gekko > Gekko japonicus. The sequence continues at coordinate 113,830 of NW_015164668.1, read as the reverse complement.
TATGACTGTATTGAGCGAGGTAGGCTAGTGGTAAAAAGCCGCTTCAGGTGTTTGGAGGGCTGAAGGTTAGCTACAACTTTCACCTTCCAATGATGGGTCTGGCGGATGTTCAGCAAGCTGCTGCACGGGTCCACCACCGTTAAGGCCCTGCAATCCTGCTGCCTGCCTCCAGCCTGATGGTTTACATGGTACCAGGGAGATGGTCTCATGTCTTCAGCCCATTTTTGCAAAAATGGTGGTTGCGTTGGCCACTGTCGGTGCAATTGGCTACTGCAGCCATGCTGGGCAAATTCTGTAGCTCACCTGCTTTGTGTCTGGAAGGCTTCTCCCATGGAAGGATTCATGGGATCTTTCCCAAGAATCGGGAAAGAGCTCTCTATACCTTAGACCCTGGTGCCAACCAGTCTGTACTGGGCTACATTGATCAGTGACCTGATTTGGTAGCAGTCAGTTTCATATGGTTGTGTATAAACCCTTGGATGGCCTGGCATCCTGCAGACACCTGCTTAAGGTCTACCTTCATACTGCTTCTGTTGGAATTTGCAAGTGTCCTCACTTCAGTCATGAAAGAGTTAATCGGTTGTTTGCATTTACAAATCGTAGTTAGCATTGACCAATTAGACACCGGGTGTAGAACTTCCCGCTAGAGAAGGAAGAGGTAATAGTCCTAATGAAGGGATCTGAGATTCCCTATTGGCTAATCAGTTTTATTTGGGGGGTCATGTTTTTTGTCAGGTACTCAGGGGAAGTTTTGGGGGGTGTCTTCCTGTTTCATTGTTCTAGAGATCACTAGAGTTATAGTCAACATGGAGATCAGCAGAAGCTACTTAGACTGTTCACTGTTTATGATTTTTCATCCAAATGTCACCCTGCCCTTTAGGAAAGCCTTTTCTTTGTTACCAAACACACATGACTCTGTGCTGCTTTTATTCCTCTGCGTTTTGGGGGCTCTGCTAATTTTCCCAACGACTGCTCATAGGCATGTGCTAAAATCCCACGGGGCACCTTGGCCAAAAGTCCCAGTGGGCTAATGGCCTGTGGGACCCCCACCACCCCACTGTGGCAACCCTGGCCCTGTGCAAGGCACCACTGCTATAAGCCAGTGGACACTATCCTATGCAAAGCATGTGGGAGCTGCCATGACCGAGCAGCCTTCCCTATGCATCAGGTGGGTGGCTCACTCTATCTTCTTCCTCCCTCCCTTCAGGGAGGGGGGGGCAGGGCCCCTTTCCAGGGCCGTTTTTGTCTCCCAGTCTGCCCCTGCAATCCTACATTGTGGTACTTGCTAAAACAACTTGCATGCATGCTTGCATTTTGGGATCCTCACAAGCCCTTTCTGACAGGTACACAAGCTTTAAAAAACAAACAAACCCAGCGCTTGTGTGTGCGAAATGCTACCGTTTCAGCCAGTGCATAGTAGTGTGCTTGTTAAAATTGGAGTGGTGGCAGATCCGCTTAGCAACCCCTGGTTCACTTGTGCTTTGTGTTTCTTGGTCTGTGGGACCTGCATACCTACTTCCTGGTTTGGGCAAAGGGACCAAATCAACCACTGAGGATCAGGGCCATTTGTTGAGCCAGTTTGGTATAGTGGTTAGGAGCATGGACTCTAATCTGGGAGAACCCCGTGCCTTCACATGAAGCTGCTGATGGGACCTTGGGTCAGCCACAGGTTCTTTCAGAGCTGTTCTCTCAAGAGCAGACCTCAAAAGAGCTCTCTCCGTCCCACCTGCCTCACAGGATGTCTGTTGTGGGGCGGGCAAGGGGAAGGAGACTGTAAGCTGCCCTGAGACTCCTTTGGGTAGTGAAGGGCAGGGTATAAATCCAGTTTCTTCTTCTTGAGTGCCCTTGGGCGGCTTAGGCAAAGACAGTCTGCAGATGGTTAATGGAGACATTCTCGGTGAAAGTGGGGAGGGTCATTGTGCACCAACCATCTGAGGAAAGATGCCTCAGTTCCTGGGAGCAAGCTCTCCTTTGGCCTGTGCTGGGCTAGGATTAGGGTTGCCAACCTCCAGGTGGTGGCTGGAGATCTGGGATTACAAGTGGCCTCCAGGCAACAGAGATCGGTGCTTCTGGAGAAAACAAAGCTGGGGTCCAGTGGTACCTTTAAGACCAACATTTTTTTATTCAAGGTATAAGCTTTTATGTGCATGCACATTTCCTCAGATACAATGAACTGGAAGTTGCCAGTCCATACATACAGGAAGAGGGTGGGCAGCAAATTATCATACAGCATAATTAAGATATTTAACAGATGCAAGGACCAAACAGGAATAACAAGTTTAGGAGGAAACAACCACTTTGGAAGGTGGACTCACCGAAGCACCTGGAGGGGCACCAACCCTTTGCCTGCAGGCATTCGAGTCTGCTGCAACAAGAAATTGCCCCAGGAGATGCCCCTGGTCCCCGTTCCTTCCCTCCTCCATGGGGGTGGACCTTTTTCCTCCTTCCCTCCCCCTTGGCACAGGGGCAAGGAGGTCACCATGGTGTGGTGCTGTGCAGCAAGGAGGGTAGGTAGCAGCTTCCCACCTCACCGTGCCTTACTGTGGTTCAGAGGGGTTAGGAGGGTGGTAGCTCCCCTATGGCACCAGAAGTGGAGTGAAGTCATTTGCCACCAAGGTTGTCAAAAATCCTTCAACCAGCCCTGATTCTAAGGCACAGGTATGGTCCAGTAGGAGGCTGGAGTTGCTGGTGGGCTTCAAGTAGTACCTGACTGCTGGTATCAGCCGAGGATCATAGAAGAGTTGAGGAATGCCAGCTCAGTCATTGGTAGGAAACCCCAGCAGTGAACTAATGACTGACTTATGGAAAGTGCTTATCCAGTCTACAACCGGTTGCGCTGGAAGGGCTTCCTGTGGTCACCATTCTGTCTAGCGGAGACAAGATAAGTTCTAGCTGCTTTCTTTGGCATGAGGCTCGCTTTTCTCGGGAAGAGAGCGAGGTTCAAAGGAAATAGGAAACTGGCCCACAATATTTGTGCACTTTTGATGCCCCTGTGACTTCTGGCCCGCTGAAATGAACGCAGAATCGAGTGACGGGAGAAATGTTGCAACCTCTTCTTGTTCGTTCTTAAGGAATGGATCTGAAGCTGTGGAGCTGGTTGCCCATCTTTGGGCTCAAAAAACATCTGGCGCTCACCACTTCAGATTTTCCCAGAACAATAGCAGTTGTTCTTGAGCCAGGTGAAATTAGTTTACCTTACTGTTGCTGGGGTTTTTTTTTCTTTTAAGTGAAAAGCAGGGTGAAAATAATGAAATAGATAAAGTCAGGCTGAAAATAATGAAATAGATAAAGTCGTTCTGATGGGGTTGTGGAGAAGTGATTTCATCTTGGAGTATTAGGTTGATTAGTGGACCAAGTATGTTTGCCATAGACATACTCTCAATGAGTGGGTGGGAATCAGTATTTACAATTAAGGATGCGATTTGATTTAGGAGTGTTAATGAAAAACAAATCTCTGGTCTCTTCCAGGGAATTATAGAAGAAAAGAGGTTTAGCTGTATTTCATCATAGAGTAAGGCACACATTAGGACTACTGAGCAATTTAAAACCAGTAAGTCTCTGGGTCCAGATGGTGTGCACCAATGAGTTCCTATATGAAAATTTTAATCTAATAAGCATTATATGTAACTTGTTGCTAAAACCAGCCTCAGTACTTGAGGACTGGAGAGTAGCAGGGGGAACCAGGAAATTACACGCCAATTTGTCCCCAGCAAATTAGTAGAAACTGTAATCAAGGATAGAATTATGAGGCACATAGAAGCCTGCTGAAGAAAGTCCTGCCTCACCGACCTTTTGGAGTTTTTTAAGAAAGTGAACACATGTGTCGAGGTGACCTGACAGACAAATAGATACTTAGACTTCCAAAAGACTTTTGACAAGGTACCTCACTGAAGACTCTTAGACAAGCTTAGTTGTCAGAAGAGGATTTTTATGAATTAAACGTTGGTTAAATAGTGGGAATCAGAGAGTAGGAATAAATGGACATTTCTCTCAGTAGGGGAAAGTAAGCAGTGGGGGCTCATGAGGATCAGTATTAGCACAGGTGATACTTAATTTGTTCATAAGTGATCTAGAATGGGAGGTGAGCAGGGTAGTGGCCATGTTTACCAATGACAATTTTTTTCAGGATGGTGAAAACCGTGGTGGACTGTGAGAACTCCAAGAAGATCTCTCTAAATTGGATGAGTGGGCAACGATGCGGCAAAAGAAGTTTAATGCAAGGTGATGCACATTGAAACAAAGAATCCCAACTCTAAGTGTATATTGATGGGGTCTGAACTTGTTGAAAACAAAAGGCAAAGAGAGCTTTGGGGGTCATAGTAGATAGCTCACTGAGCTCACTGAGTGAAAGTGCTGACTCAGTACGTGGAAGTGATTTTAAAAAGGCAAACTCCATGGGGATTCTAAGGAAATGGACTGAAAATAAAACAGGGCTAAGCTAAACCATATATATGAAAAAGTACAAACAGCATCATATCACATCTTAGAGAACACAAATCGTTCTGATAGTAAAGCTATGAGCTGGCCTATGTAAACTGGCCATAGCTGATAACCTCTGAATCTCTCAGATTTTGAGTTCAGTGAAATCTACTTTTCCCATTTGGGGGGCAAAACTCCGGATTAAGAAGATCTGAAACTTAACCTTATTTCTAAAAGTCAATTTAGGTAGAATAGGAATGACATATGCTTATATACAATTGATACTATGGAATATACCAGTGTTCTGTGTATTTAATAATGTCTTTGATTAATCAGATGCAGAGATATCAGATTATTTTAAAACTAAACATTTTAATTAACACACTGTTCAACATTAAACATGGAACAAATAAACGAACCTCAATATCACTCTTAGAAATTGAGGGCTGTGCCATGGAAAGACAGGTCATAGTAGATAGCTCACTGAGCTCACTGAGTGAAAGTGCTGACTCAGTACGTGGAAGTGATTTTAAAAAGGCAAACTCCATGGGGATTCTAAGGAAATGGACTGAAAATAAAACAGGGCTAAGCTAAACCATATATATGAAAAAGTACAAACAGCATCATATCACATCTTAGAGAACACAAATCGGAAGGATTAGTAAAGCTATGAGCTGGCCTATGTAAACTGGCCATAGCTGATAACCTCTGAATCTCTCAGATTTTGAGTTCAGTGAAGTCTACTTTTCCCATTTGGGGGGCAAAACTCTGGATTAAGAAGATCTGAAACTTAACTTTATTTCTAAAAGTCAAGTTAGGTAGAATAGGAATGACATGTGCTTATATACAATTGATACTGTGGAATATACCAGTGTTCTGTGTATTTAATAATGTTTTTGATTAATCAGATGCAGAGATATCAGATTATTTTAAAACTAAACATTTTAATTAACACACTGTTCCACATTAAACACGGAACAAATAAACGAACCTCAATACCACTCTTAGAAATTGAAGGCTGTGCCATGGAAAGACAATGTTTTAAGGGAACATTTAGTGATCAAGCAGCACTGTGATGATTTAGTGGTCAACGTGTCGCTTTAATTAAAAGAGGCTCTAATCTGCATGTGGCTGTTTCAAGTCATGCCCTTGCACAGGAGGGTCCAAGCAACTGTTACAGTTGGCCTTCTGGAATAACTGGTTGGCCACCGTGTGGCACAGGGTGCTAGACTTGATGGACCACTGGTCTGATCCAGCAAGGCTGTTCTTATATTTTTCTGTTCTTAGGCCAATGAGTAATGGAGCAATCCTATACAGAGTTACTCCAGTCTTAATCCAATTCTTATCACTGGCCTTAGAATGGAGTAACTCTGCATAGGATTATACTGCAACGTTATCTAGCTGACCCAAGACATTTTGATGCCAGAGACAGAAAATTCAAATGCACCCTCCCAGTAAAATGTAAGATTTAATAAAATAACAGTGGTTTTCTGCTCTTGAGTGGCCAAAGTCTGCTGCATGAAGCAATTCAGTCTTCCATTGTTTAATGGTAATGTTTAATGATTGGTGCTGGCTCTTTGTTGGACTATGCCCAGAAATGATGCAGGGTGGAATTTGGCATGCTAATCCTTATTGTTGCAGAACTGCTTTTGTGTTCTGGAGAATACCCTCTCTCAGGGGCCTTGACTGTTCCAGATTCTTGGATGTACCAGGCTCACTGACCTCCCTGGGTGGGAGGATTAAAGGAGACCATTTGTGCTGTTTGAGTTTTGAGCTGGAGAAAGAAGAAGCGGTAAGCTTTCTGGGGCTGTGGACTAGAGCATTGTTTTGTTTTCGTGATGGACTAGAGAATCATGGGACTCGTAGTTCTAAGGGGAGGGGGGATGAGGGATATGGAGAATTCTGAGTCTCTCACCAAACTTCAGTTCCCAGTGATAAATTATAAAGGGGAGGGAGGGAGGAACTAATGTAAATTGATATTGTAAAGTAAACCAAGTTAGATTATAAAAGTGAATGCAAATAAACATTGCAATGCTTATTAAAAAAAAACCCGTCCCATCTGGTATAAGACCACATAGAGCTTTGCAGATGCCTGCACATTATTTCCAGGACATCAGATTTTGATTTGCAAACCAGACCTCCTTTCAAAAAAGGATGGCTCGGGTTCACATTGGCAACAGCTGGACTTGTGTGCTCATGAAAATCCCCAGTGGATCAAATCCACATACTCGCAAACCACAGACACGCTTGTGGTCTTTCAGCCTGCTGGCATTTGCCGATGATGGATGTTGAGACAGACCATTGACCAGAATCCATATCGACTGAATTACTCCGTGCCCATCAGATTATTGGTTCAACCACTTCCATTTTTAATTCTAGTTTAAATGCCTTGGGGAAAGATCTATGAGCAGCCATGTACTGCCTTCCTTTGGCACACAAGACATCGCTGTGATTTTTCTGTGGAAATCTAGCTCATAGTTTTACTCAGTGGGGCATTTGGCCCTAGAACTTGCCTTGGGAAGAGGAAACTTTGATGCTTATTGCTGTTTGTACCAGTCCTGCTATTGTACAGCAAGCCAAACTTGGGTTGGGGCGGGTCATCACAGCAGTGGTTATAGAACCTCTTAGCAACCTTCTCTGCCTCCTAATCAACAACCCCCAAACGACTGGGCTAGCAGAGGTGGGAAAATGACATCTGGAGGGCCACATCCCACTGGTGTAAACTCTTCACCCGACCCTCAGGCTGCTTAACAATTTGGCAGGAGCGCAGGCCTACCAGACTAGCATCTGATAGCCAGATGACACTCCTGCAAAGCCACTGAACAGCTGAAGGGCTGACGGCTGTTGAGAGCTGCAGTGTGAGAAAGGGGGCCTCCTTTAGCAATGCCAGTGCTGGGATGGAAGGGCCGGCATCTCTTTCAGAGCCCTCATAAGTGGCCCTTGGGCCCAAAGGAGACCCACCCCGATCATTCTCTGAGACAAGGATCTGAAATGGAAAGACAGTAAAAAGGGCAGCATATCCAAAATGGGGCTACTCCATGCCTCCGTGAACACATGAAGCTGCCTTATACTGGGTCACACTGCTGGTCTATGAAGATTGGTCAAGTCTACTCTGATTGGCAGTGGCTGTCCAGGGTCTCAGGCAAAGGTCTTTCACATCACCTCCTACCTGATCCGGGGTGGAACCTGGGACCTTCTGCATACCAAGCAGATGCTCTACCACTGAGCCACGGCCCCTCCCAATGTTTTCATTTGTGTTGCACACGGAGGTCACTGTGAGTTAACTTCTGCTGGGGAGGGGAGGTTGTACTGTGCCCCCTCCAGGACAATTCTCAGTCTTTGCATTGAGGCAGAAGGTGGTGAGAATTAACGATAATGAGAACCTATTTTCGATACTAATTGCAGTTGTCACTGGCTCAGGGCTGGAAGGAAAACCCAGGATTGCTTCATGAGGAAAGAGAATCCTCTGCTCATTCTGTACACCTCCTGGGAGGGAAAAGGCATCTCTGGAAAATGACTCAAGGAGGGGGCAGGGGGAGGCAGCTTTCTATGGCCAGAACACAGCAGGAGTCCCTTGAGAGGTCGAAACTCTTTGGTTCTTACCCAGCAGCACCCACGGTTTTGGGGAGAGGGTAAATTGCTTTACGTTACTAAAAATGTTTCTAGCCCACCTTTCTCCCAGCACTAAGGGATCCAAGACAACCTCCAGGTGGGGCCCGGACATCTCCTGGAATTAAGTTGGCCTCCAGGCAATAGAGATCACTTCCCCTGGAGAAAGCTGCTTTTGAGGATGGATTCTATGACATTGTACCCTGCTGAGGTCCCTCCCTAACCCAACCCCCATCACAGGCTCCACCCCACTCCCAAAATCTCCACATATTTCCCAACCCAAAGCTGGCTACCCTGATTTTTAAAAACAGCAATGACTGGAGTCCAATTAATAAAACCTAAAGACAAGTTTAAAAAAAGAGGCAAACTTGCCATAAACTGCAACTGTGGCATTAAGTAAACAGTATTTCTAAGCAATGGTATTCCCAGTAGCAGTGTTCCCTCTAAGCTGAGTTAGTGTGAGCCAGCTCACAATTTTTTAGCCTCCAGCTCACACATTTTTGTCTCCGCTCAGGAAGGAGGGCTCCAGAGCAAACTAACTGATGCAGCAGCCAAATCGCTTGCTCACAGCTTCAATGCCAGGAGCTCACAAAGTAGGATTTTTGCTCACAAGACTCCACAGCTTAGAGGGAACATTGCCCAGTAATATATGGCTGCAAGAGTTAGACAATAAGGAAGGCCAAGTGCTGAAGAATACATGCTTTTGAATTATGGTGCTGGAGAAGACTCTTGAGAGTCCCTTGGACTGCAAGGAGATCAAATCAGTCAATCCTAAAATAAATCCTAACTGTTCCCTGGAAGGCCAGATACTGAAGCTGAAGCTGAAATACTTTGGCCACCAAATGTGAAGGGAGCACTCACTGGAGAAGACCCTGATCATGCTGGGAAAGAATGAAGGAAAAAGAAGAAGGGGATGGCAAAGGATGAGGTGGGTTAGGCAGTGTTATTGATGCAAAGAACATGAAATTAAGCAAACTCCGGAAGATGACAGAATACAGGAGGGCCTGACGTGATGAGGTCCATGGGGTCGTGAAGAGTCAGACTTGACTGTGCGACTGAACAACAATTTCTCCCCCTGTCGAAACTACCCAAGGATGATCTTCAGAAACCACTCAAGAGGTTCCAGCATCTCTTTTTACAAACTTAAGTTTTCAAACTCCCCACAATACAAGCCAGTTAGCAGCTTCCCTTACTTCTTCTTGCAGCCTGTTCCACCACTTAGGAAGCGTCCATGCAAGCTATGGCTGAATGTGCCAGGGGAAGGATTCGAAATCTGGAGTTGGCCAGAAGGGGAGTTAGTTTATTAATACAGAGGGGAGTTAGTTTATTAATATAGTCAATGACCAGCACAAATCACAATACCAGAATTATATGCCAGAATTATGAATGAATCACAATACCAAAACTATATGCCAGAATTATAAATGAATCAGTAATAAACCAATAAATAAATAGATGGGCTATATAAAATGATTTAAAGTAATTACAGATTAAAATGAATATTGTTAAAATTTTGGTTTTACTGCATAGAATATCTTTGCAAATTTTACAGGCAACTGCAAAAAACCTTGCACAAGAAGCTGTAGTCTGCAAATTGACGCCCATAAGAAGCTTCCTTAAAAACTCAGAGCAGCCCATGAGCCTTCTGCACAGGGGGAGAATAAACGTAACACGTATTTCCTGATAGAACCGGCAAGAGAACATAACATGTTCGTTTGTTTCAACAACATCGGCACCACAAAGACAAACCCTCTCTAATAGGAGTCTTTCTATATCTCCCGTTCAGCACCGTTCTAAGCCACCTGGCTAGAGAGAATGCTCTGCGATGGGTAGGAGACTCTAGAGACGAAAGAGGCTGCCGGAGCTACAATATAGCTGGTGTTGTCTGGAGCTAATATCACATTGCCGTTCAGTATCTAGTACTCTCTGTTTAATGGATGCAATCGCCTGATCCACTCCAATTACTAGGAGGGTCTGCGGAGAAAAACCTAGAGTCGTCAACTTATGATGAACTGCAGTTAACCAAGAGGATCAAAAACTATCCCGAAGGACTAAAGGTGTTAAAAACTGGGGGAGAATAATTTAATTTGAGCCAAAAATTGATAGATGCAAGGTTTACCCTGGCCTCTGTTTGAATCAGGCCGGATTCTAAATGCAGACTTGTGTTAGAAACACAACAGGGCAGGTGTGTTTCTAAATTTAAGAAGAAGAAGAGATTGGATTGATACCCCAACCTTCACTACCCAAAGGTGTCTCAGAGCGGCTTACAAACTCCTTTCCCTTCCCCTCCCCACAACAGACACCCTGTGAGGTAGGTGGGGCTGAGAGAGCTCTTGACAGAAACTGCTCTTTTCAAGAACAGCTCTTATCAGAACTACGGCTTGCCCAAGGTCATCCAGCAGCTGCAAGTGGAGGAGTGGGGAATCAAACCCGGTTCTGCCCAGAGTCCGCGCACTTGACCACTACACCAAACTGGCTCTCTTTTTTGATTGGACTTTTTCTAATGGGGCAAAGCAAGAAGATGGAAGATCTAATATTGTCCCATACAGAAGCTGGTTTGATATTGTTTGAGGGCAGTACAGAGAGAGTAGTCCTTCCAATATTCGGGTTCCAGTTTATGAAGAGTTTTAAAGGCCAGAACCAGCATCTTGAATCTGGAGTCATTAGCCAATGCAAAGACTAGAACTGGGGAAATACAATCCCAGTGCCCCCCCCCACAAACTATCAAATGGGCTGCCACATCCTAGACCAGCTGAAGTTTCTGAACTGCCTTCAAATCTTTGCTTAAAGATTTAATCAAGGCACCATGTTAATTGACCAACTGCTCATTAGCAGCATTGAGTGGGATCTTCCCTGCTACTGATACCCCAGAAAATTACTTGGGGATGAGGTAATAAGCAGGAAGGCAAAGCCATGGGCCAAATGTTCCAAGCGCCATGTCCAATCCTTCACAAGAGGAAGTCCAGAGAGAGACTTTCTTGGTATTAAGGTTCCTCTCTAACCCAAGTATAGCAGCATCGTGTCAATGACTCAGGAAACCACAAAGGGTTGCTGTTTCCGATCACCGGAACCTGAATCAACTGGTCCAGAGGTTGGCTTGCAGCAGTAGCCGGACTTAAAGAATGAATGGAAAATGTAGGTCACTGAAGGGGCTGCACCATCAAAGTGATCCTGTCATACATACATATGTGCATGAGTGACAATTAATCTAACCTTCAGAGGAGGGTTTAGATTTAGGATGGCTGACGTGCATTTGTGAGGGTAAGAGTAAATTAACGTCATTGGTCTTACAGAGAATTGCCAGCACAAGGCAGTGATAATTCCATGGAATTTCTCTCTTGGTTATCTTTTTAAGAATTATTGAAAATGAAAAGGCTTAAGTTAGAAGAATATGATGACCTCAGGCTTTGGTGAATCTGTAAGATGGGGTCTCCAAGGACAGGGTCTCCAATCACTGGGTGTCTAAACTAAAAATGTTTCTGTGTCTGCTTTAGGGGCCTTGGGCATGGAAGATTCCATTAAGAGGGCCCCATTGGTTGGGTCCCTCTTCAACAAGTCAGGGAAGGTCCATAGCTCAGTAGTAGAGCATCTACTTTGCATGTAGAAAGTCCCAGGTTCCATCCCCGGTGTCTCCACTTAAAGGGATCATGAAGTAAGTGACATAAAAGACCTCCAACTGAGATCTGGGAAAGGCTGCTGCTGCTCAGAGTAGACAATACTGACCTTAATGGACCAAGGATCTGATTCAGGAGAAAGCATCTCCGTATGTTTATCTGTTGACCATGGACTAAATAAGATCTTGTCAGACATAAAGTCCTATTGCATGTCCACTGTCAAATATGGAAATCAAGTATCATACAAAAATCAAGTATCATACAGACAACAGGTATTCAAAGAATGGTCAGAAACTCCCCAGCTGGAGAATGTCTGGAAAATATTGGACATCAAAATCTGGAGGTGAGAAAGAGATGGGCAGGGGGAATGGTTCAGCTGTAATGTTCCCTGTGCATTAGAGTACATGAAGAGCCGAAATGAAATTCTTTAACATTTTGAAGTCCAACGGATCTTCAGATATTTGGGTTTGATCCCCAAGATTCAAGAAAGCACCAATAAATGCATCCGCGGGTGCCATTGCACCCTAGGACAGCATTGCAGACCACTGATAGATGTAAAAGGGAGATGAAGACGCATGTGTGGTTTGCACTCTGAAAGAGTGAAGAGTTGGCAATACTGTTGAGTCAGTCGTTGGGAGGGTGTCGGGATACACCCTTGGCACGGATTCCCCGAGGTCACGACTTCCAACCCTGCACTGTCATCCTTGTGCCAAATGGAAAAAAAACGTCTGATCTAATTAGGAAAGTAAAGGGGAGGTCTTTGGCGCTCATTGCAGTTGGAAGAGCAAAAGGAAGTTACACCGCAAGCAGAAGAGGAAGGATGCAAGGCGGTTTGCTTTGGAAGACGGTAAGAGCAAGTGCCTGATGCTTGTGGGACCTATTTAATATCTGGCTTATTTACAGACATGCAGACAGAGCAAAAGTGGAGACAGAAAGCCTTCCTCCTACAGGGAGAGGTTCCCCCAGAATGCAACTTGCCTGCTGCTTCCAAGTTTCCACCAACCAGACTGAAATTCTCCGTGTTGTCTTTTCCCGTTTCAACGAAAAATACTGATGTTCTTGACACGCTCGTTGGCCGGGCTGCCCCACCCTCGCAGGTGAGTCACCCGTTTGTTGCCTTCAAAATCTTGAAGTCGTGTGCTCCCAACCAAAGTCTGAGGCAGTGGACAGCGTTGCAAATCCTGACACTATAAAAACTCAACAAACACACATGTTGTGGTCTCTGTTGTGTTGTGGGGCAAGACTAACCACTGTTTTGCCTCCCCTTTTGGTTGCTGCGACCACTTCAGTTAAAATCCATCCCCACTCCAGCATGGTTGCCTGAAGTCAGCCTTGCAGGGGTATCATTCACTGGCACACCAAAGAGCCAGGCAGGTGGGTAAGAACTACAGATTCTCTCAAGTGAAACAAAACTTCATTTCTACAAGGCACAAACTCAGGGTATTGCAAAGGACAGGATCTAGCACACTAAGGAAGAGAAACAAAAAGACAGGTTTTAACTAAAGCACTTATGTTGCATCTGATCTGGGTAGATGCAGGATACCTGCCCTGGTGCATCCGCATATCCTTTTCACATCATGCCCATCTGCAATCCTTTATGGCAGAGCACACACTCCCCAGAGTTCCTGACCAAGAAAGAGCACAGAAGGAAGGAACTAAGGAGGAGACCCAAACAAAGGAACAGCCCCCCCTCTTGGATGCCCCCCACCTATGCCTTGGGGTCTTAAGCCCATCTGGGTCCTAAGCCTTGGGGCTCCAGCCCACCAAACCGGCCCCCCTCCAGTCAAGAGGTGGTAACACATCAAAGGGCTGGCACATTATCTCTCCCAGCTGGAATGGATGCCCTGTTGGGATTGAGCAACTGTGTGTGAGTTCAGCAACAGGGCAGGGACGCCAAGGGACTGTACGCAGTTCCTGTCATGGTTGCTTAATTACAGAGTTCCAAACAGAACAAGGTTTGAGTCCAGTGGCACCTTTAAGACCAACAAAGTTTTGCTCTGTGTGTAAGCTTTCGTGTGCCTGCATACTTCTTCAGACGCAATGCAATGAAATCGCCTCAGGCCCCACTTACAGGGGGGAAACGAGGGTGGAAGGGCCAGTCACAGCCAAGATGTATAAGTAGGGCTGAAATTGGATCAGGTGGCTGGTAAGATCAGAGGTCATTTCGGGGGGGATCGCGGGGGATCACAGTTCCCCCGGGTGAGGTACGGGGGGCGGGGCACATGACAAAGCCCTGCCCCCTGCTTCTGGCCACCCCGCTTCCAGCCCTCATTCAGCCAGGAGGACGCAGGAGAAGAGGGAGGGTAAGTTGCTTCCTCCCTGCCTCTCCCCACCCCTGCCTGCCTGGGGCCAGGGAGGGCCTTCGCGGGGCTTCCTTGCACTCACGCCGGCCTTGCAGGTCCACCGCCGGGCCCCTCATGGGGCTCGGCAGTGGAGCTGCAAGGCCGGCGGTGGCGGCCGGGACCGTTGGGGGCGGGGTGTGTGGCCTTATGACACACTTCCGGTGATGTCAGGGTGTGTGGCATATGCTAATTAGTTATGCTAATGAGTTCCCCTAGCTCTTTTTCTACGAAACGACCCCTGGGTAAGATCAATGAACGGCAGCAGCAAACTGGCATTGTAGAAAGCCAGTATGTGGGGGGGGGGGAGGCGATAGGGTTATCCCGCAGACTGAGCCGAATGTTGTAATAGATTTCCTGGGCCGAGAGCTCAGCACGATGCGCTCTCTGTACTCAACAAACGGCTTCATACCCTTGAGGCTCTGGTTGCCAACGGTGGTTGTTTCCACTTGGATGTTTTTGCTCCTCCTGGGCCTGTTTTCTGTCTTTGGGAACACCCACATGGCTTTGTCCTCTTGTTTGTCTTGTTTCTGTGCTTCTCCGCGGTTTGCCGCGATCCTTCTTCCGTAGCTGCTGAAAGAGGCAGAGAAAGATGTTAATGAGACTTTCAGAGAGCTGCCAGAGGTGTCCCATTCCTGTGGCAATAGCTCCTTCACTGTCAAGAAGAATGGGGTATCAGATACAGGAAGGTGTCTTACTGGAAATAGGGAGGAAGAGATCCTTTGGACGGGACCCATTCCTCAGATCATGGGGAACTGACATCCTCTTGCAAAGAGGATTATCCTCCTTAGGGTCGGAGGAAGGAGTGCTTTGGTTTCGGGAGACTCTGGCCGCGGTCACACGAAGCATTAGCCATGCCACAGAGACGGAAGATAGGCGGATTTTCTGGGCGCGATCACAGCGCCACATCTGGGAAGCGTAGAGCTCCCGTGGTGAACCCGAGGCTTCCCGCCGAAGATGTGGGGTAAAAAACTAGTACCTCCGAGGTACTAGTTTCCGGAAACCTTGGGGTAAAGGCGGGCGCCTGATCGCGTTTCCGGTGGTAGGTTGTGGCATCCGGCGCCCGCCCATGTCTCGTCACTAAAAGGGTTTTTTCCCCCAAGTCTCCACGGGATGCGCACAAGCACCCAACGGCGCATGCGCACACTTCGTTTAAAAACAAACAACACAGCCCCCTCCTCTTTTCCGTACCCGCCCCCACTCCTGGCTCGGCCTGCTCAAGAGGAACTCTCTGCACCGGGCGGCAGAGGGGGAGGTGCAGGGGGGGCGTGGCGGGAGGGCGGCCCGGCTGAAGCTCCTCCTGGAGGGGACCAGACGGAGGACACAGTTTGCATTCCTCTGCAGCCCTGGAAGGGGTTAAACCCACGGAGCCTTTTGCTAGAGAGGCCACTTCTTTGCCACGCCGCAGGATTGTCCTGTAATCGGCACCTCCCCCCTAACCATGGGACCTCTACGGGACGTCTGATCGCGCAACCACACGTTATTTTGCTCCGGGGCAAACAGCCACGCTTCCCCCCTCATTTTCCTGCCTGTGTGACTGGGGCCACAGTCCTTCAAAAAGTAGGGTCTATGGCCCAGTTTTCTGACTGCACAGCAGGTTTGCCAACCTCTGAAGATGGTAGCTGGAGATCTCCCATTATTATAACTGATTTCCAGGCAACAGACATCAGTTCCCCCGGAGAAAATGTCCGCTGTGCTAAGTGGACTCTATGGCATCACACCTCATTGAAGTCTCTCCCCTTCTCAAACCCCACCCTCCTCAGGCTCAACCCCCCAAACCCCCAGGTATTCCCCAGCCTGGATCTGGCAACCCTACTGCACAGTGACTTGGAGGGCCACAGTGGGGTATAATGCCACAGAGTCCACCTTCCAAAGCAGCCATATTCTCCAGATCAGCTGGGAGAGCCAGTTTGGTGTAGTGGTTAGGAGCGTGGACTCTAATCTGGGAGAACCAGGTTTGATTCCCCACTCCTCCACAAGCAACTGCTGGCGTGACCTTGGGTCAGTCACAGTTCTCTCAGAGCTGTTCTTTCATGAGCAGTTCTCTCAGCCCCACCTACCCCACAGGGTGTCTGTTGTGGGGAGGGGAAGGGAAAGGAGATTGTAAGCCACTCTGAGACTCCTTCGGGTAGTGAAGGGTGGGGTATAAATCCAATCTCCTCCTCCTCCTCCTCCTCCTCCTCTTCATCCTCCTCCTCATCATCATCTTTGTAGTCTGGATTGTAATTCGGGGAGATCTCCAGGCCCCACCTGCAAGATGGCAACCCTATATGGTTCTGCTGTGCACAAGGAGAGAGGATGCAGTCTGGAGGCTTTTGCCTCTTTTGGCAGCCAAAAGAGCTTCCTTTTTTGATAGCTGGTGGCTACGTTAAGCTACGGGAGTTTGTGTCCCAGCTCACCTGCCTGGGCAGAAGTTGAAGGGAAATATTTTGCACTTTGCGTATAGTAGCTGAAGGAAAGGGAAAAAGAAAGTGTGGGCTTTTCGTGTAGCTGTCTGGCCAGAAGCAGTCTTGAGATGGGGGCTGTTCTGGAGACAAGTACTGCCTGAAGGACTCGTGCTTAACCTGTAAGTATGTAGGAACAAACAAGGCAAGTCTTTCTTACAAGGGAAACTCTTCCTAAAGGTTGCATTATACCGTACTTCTCGGAGACAGGGGAAGCATTATACTACCGGCATATGGAGAACACACAACCAGCTCCCACACTTCTGGGGGAGGGCTCCTTTGACAGACAATGCCCCATCCAATCTTCAAATCCTGGGAGCCTTTGTTCAGTGGTGAGCAGCCCTTGTGATATTCTAATGCCCGCTGAAATTCCTTTCAATAGACTCGCCTGCTTGTGGCTAGCTGGATTCCGGGGAAAGTCTGTCTGAGTCACTGGCGACTCCTTCTGAAGCAATGTCATGTGCCAGCTGAGATTTGCCCTTTCTGCTTTTATTCTTTTGCAAAAATCAGCAAATACCATGCTACAGACAATTATAGGTAAAGGTAAAGGTTCTCTTGCTCGAAAGCCAGTCGAGTCCGACTCTAGGGTTGCGGTGCTCATCTCCGTTTCAAAGCCGAAGAGCCAGTACTGTCCGAAGTCGTTTCCGTGGTCATGTGGCCGACATGACTAAACACCAAGGCGCACGGAACGCTGTTACCTTCCCACCGAAGTGGTACCTATTTATCTACTTGCAATTTCTTGCTTTCGAACTGCTAGGTTGGCAGGAGCTGGGGCCAGAGATGGGAGCTCACTCCATCATGCGGCACCCGGGTCTCGAACTGCTGAACTACTGACCTTCCATAGCCTGCAGTTCAGCATCTTAACCACTTGAGCCACCGCAGCTCCTATCGTCTCTTAATATATCACAAAAGATATTGCACAACCCCTTTATTAATACCAGTCCTCCTTAATTATACAAAAGTTTTAAGAGGGATGACTCCTTTAAGTCTGTTTTGAATAAGTGCTCAGATGTTGCGGAACAGCAAACAGGAGTAGAAGGCAGTGTCTGGTCAATGTCCTTTTGGACTAGGGGCCGGGGTGGGGGTTATGACTGCTCATTCAGCCTGTTGTTCTTTGGAAATGCAAGGGCCGATTCCAGTCAGGCAAGGGTCTCTTCCAAAGGGAGTTCACAAGGCGCAGCGTAGGAGGAACAGAACACTGATACAGATTTTTTACACAAGGCTTACAGAAGGAAGCTGAGGCATTAGTCAGTTTAAGCTGAACTGATCTCACAGTGGGGCTGTCAGAGCTGGACTTCCGGGTAGAAGTCCAGGGCCCTGGCTCACAACTCAGCCGGACCCTCCCCAAAACAGCTTTTACATGGCATTGGAGGTATGTGTCAGCATCCACTCGGGAAGCCTGTCAAAACTACCAAACTGTGCCACTGTCTCATGAAAAGAAGGGAGGTTGTGTTGAGGTTAACTGGTGTGGTTAGTCCAGTCACCATCAGTTAGCAGCATGCTTAAATAAAGCCACAAACGCAGCAGCGTCACTTTACCAGGTTACTCAGCTTACAAAGCTACACAGAGCCACATTGCAAGTTTAGAAGATAAATACTCCTCTCTTTATTTGAGAAGTACACTTTGGATAGGAAAGAGTAGAAACATGAAAGATCACTAACTTACTAGCTAAAGGATGGAGGTAGATGGCGAGAGGCCCATCTGCCTCATGGTGCCAAGAGCGGACTACATCTCTCTCTGTCTTGGTGCGTGCAGGAAGAGAGCTCGTCTTCATCAGAGTGAGAGAGAAGAAGGAAGGGAAAGGGTCCCTGAGAACACAATCTGCAATTCAAAGAAGACTAGGGTTGCCAAGTCCATTTTAGCCCCCAGCGGGGAACTCTGGGGGGCATT
>NW_015164668.1:89251-95107 GCF_001447785.1 Gekko japonicus | reverse complement strand
AGCTCCCTGCATTTAAAGGGAGCCCCTTTAAGTGCAGGGAGAAGGGAGAGGGGTGGCTGCGGGTGTTGGGGCTTGGGGGCGGGGCTTCCCCATCGGCCAGCTAGCCAGCGGCAGGTAGAACCCCCCAAAAAGCAGGGGACCCCTGCCAAACCGGGGGGTGGGTGGGTTGGCAACCCTAAAGAAGACAGTGGCAGAAAAGTAAAGATGGGAAGAAAGGTCAGTGTGCCTATCTAGCTATCTAGCCTCTCTTGCCATGAAGTCTGGAGGTCTGAGACAGGGGACATCGCATCTGGAACTTCCAACAGATTGCAGTGCGATTCTAACTTCAGCTCCCTGCCTGGCTGCCACTTGATTTGGAATAGGGTCGGGGGCTGGAGATCTCCTGGAATCACAACCGGTCTCCAGGCGGAATAAATTGCTGATTTATTATTTATGTAAAACATGTATTCCGCTTTTCCTGCGTTGGAAGGTGGACTTCATGGCATTATACCCTACTGAGGTCCCTCCCCTCCCTAAACCACACTGACACCTAATGGCAGCCATGACCCTTACATTGTATTTTTTGCCAACCTCTGAGTCAACTCTGGAGCTCGTTGACCGGGGCTGAATGGTTCTGTGAAGACTTTGGGCCCAAAGAACCAACCCTTGACTCTGAACCAACAAGCATGGCTGTACTTCTCATCCACCGAATCTGTGTCGAACTACACAGGGTCTATTTCCAGAGCCATCCACTCTGTGTTGGACTCCCAATAGGGTTGCCAGCTCTGGGTTGGGAAATACCTGGAGATTTAGGGGATGGAGCCTGAAGAGGGCCGGGTTTGGGGCATATGCCATAGAGTCCAAGTTCCAAAGTGGCCATTTTCTCCAGGGGAACATATCTCTGTCACCTGGAGGTCAGTTGTAATCCCAGGAAGTCTCCAGCCACCACTTGAAGGCTACAGTAGAAGCCAAAAATGAGAGCTCACGGGAGGAAGTAGAATTCCAAAAACAACATCTGTGACAAAAAAAATAACGAAGAGTCAATAAAGATAAGTTGCACAAATGTTTACTGTAGTAATTTCTGTGGAAAGGGTTTTGTTATTAGAGAGTCAACATGGAATGTTTCCTTCAAGAGTTGATAAGTAGTAATTGATCAGAATTGGCATCGCTACTCGCTCAGATAAAGTGAATATTGTGAAACGAATGGTTCATTGCGCAGTATTCGTTAGCGTGCGAGCAATAACAGAAGAAAAATTTTCCACAGAAATTACTACAGTAAACATTTGTGCAACTTATCTTTATTGACGCTTCGTTATTTTTTTGGGTCACAGATGTTGTTTTTGGAATTCCACCACTTGAAGGCTGGCAACCAAGGTTGCCAACTCTGGGTTGGGAAATTCCTGGAGATTTGGAGAGTGGAGAATGGGGGGAGCAGGGTTTGGGGAAGGGAGGGACCTCAGCAGGATATAATGCCATATAGTCCGCCCTCCAAAGCAGCCTTTTCCTCCAGGAGAATGGATCTCTGCAGACTGGAGATCAGAAATAGTTCCAGGAGGTCTCCAGGCCCCACCTGGAGGTTGGTAAGCCTACTGCCAGCCCTAAGTCCCAAGAAGAGATCTGGATGGGGAAGAAAGGCAGTGTTGTTCTTTGAATCCAGCAAGGGTTCTGTGTGGTCTGCCAACTTGCTCTGACAAATAACGAACAGCTTTACAACATCCAAGAGTATATAATAATGTTCGATAGCATAGTTGCTTTTAATGGTCTCTTAGATCAACGCAGAGCTCAAAGGATTTGGGGGGAGGACAAAACATGGTATTAAATGGATAAACGCATGTTCAAGCAAGTAGTGATTTTTGGTTTCCCGAATGTGTACGCACAGAGCTCTAGTCTGCCAAAAGCCACTCTGCATTTCAGATTGCTTCCAGATCTTCTTTGATCAACAGCACAATGCAAACTTTTTAACTAGCCGTGGCGACCAAGGGGAACCTCCATGTTCAGAGGCACGAAACCTTTGAATCACAGAGCCAGGAAGCAACATCAGGGGAAGACCTCTGCCTCTAATGCTCTGTTGTTGGCCCTCCAGAGGAACTGGTTGACTGCTGTGTGAGACAGGATGCTGGCCTAGATGGACCATTGGTCTGATCCTGCAGGGCTCTTCTTATGTTCTTATACTGGTTTATTCTGCATAAATGGCAAATAATTATGGGGATTACTTTTGTGCTGGGGTTGCAGAAGATTCTCTTAGTGATTCCTGTTGCCAAAAAATGCAGTTCCCACAGAAGTGGGAGTGACTGCTGCAGCTTACAGTCTCGATCCTGAAACCAAATATGATTTATTTGATTTAGGAATATTAATCCTGAAAAGCTAGTTCTGCAACCAAAAGCTTGTATGCTGTCATTCAGAACCAACATTTTGGATAGTTGAACCTTCTTTTTAAAAAAACAGACACACACCACATGCTTTTTGGGGGGGAATTTCCCAGGGCTGGAATCCAAGGCATAAGGCAACCTCTAGAGATCTGTGTTGGAAATTTCCTCAGCTTTGGCCTAGCAATGCATCTGGTATGTTGCCACCATGAAATATCCCATGGTGATTTTTCAAAGCTAATTAGAAATGCTCCTTTGTCTGAACGAACAGGAAGTCAAAATCAAGCAAGGCTGTTTAGCTAAGATCCGGAGCTTATAGACTGCTGATTGAGAGCCCGGTCATCAGCAGAAATGCTCCCAAACAGCTGGCCTGCCAACCCACAGAAAGTCTCGCACTAAGAGCCACAGAGACCCTTGGCTTGGATCAATGCTCCCTCTAAGCTGTGGAGTCTTGTGAGCAAAAATCCTACTTTGTGAGCTACTGGCATTAAAGTTGTGAGCGAGCGATTTGGCTACTGCATCAATTAGTTTGCTCTGGAGCCATCCTTCCTGAGCTAAGACAAAAATGCGTGAGCCGGAGTCTAAAAAACTGTGAGCTAGCTCACACTAACTAAGCTTAGAGGGAACACTGGCTTGGATTTTGTTCTGTGCCCCAAATGGGTTGGATTCTGGCTTGGACTCTGTTCTGCACCCCAAATGGGGAACAGCCATTCATGTGCTAAGGAAAAGAGACAAAATTCAGCAGCAAAGATGTTGCAGTGACTTATTACTTTCGACGT
Organism: Gekko japonicus; assembly: GCF_001447785.1. Classification (NCBI taxonomy): domain Eukaryota; kingdom Metazoa; phylum Chordata; class Lepidosauria; order Squamata; family Gekkonidae; genus Gekko; species Gekko japonicus. The sequence continues at coordinate 91,983 of NW_015164668.1, read as the reverse complement.
ACGGCCTGCCCTCCCTTGTGTAGCAAAGGCTCAGGGCGGGTAACGGCAATTAAAATTTAAAACGTCTTACAGAACTATCCTATACAATCATCAAACTATCAAGTCGGTGCGCATAAAACTAATACAGCATAAATATCATCAATAAACTGAACACCAGTGGGGGGAGTGAAGAGGAGGGGGGATGGCAAAACAAATGAGCCATCGCTAATCCTCACCCATACAGGCATGGTGGAACATCTCTGTCTTGCAGGCCCGGCAAAATTTATTCAGATGTAGCCGTAGCCCTCTGCAGACATCATGCTAATGTTCTTTCGCAAGAGGTGTGCTCTTATGTTTGATAGAAACTGAGAATGTGGCTGTCCCTCGATTCATGGATTGAGTACCCCTGATCTGAGGGGAGGTGGTTCGTTTTGCACCATCCACAGAATGGACATTTCCACTTAGGGTTGCCAGCCTCCAGGTGGGGCCTGGGGACCTCCCGCTTTTACAACTGATCTCCAGCTGACAGAGATCAGCTCCCCTGGAGAAAATGGCTGCTTCAAAGGGTGGACTCTATGGCACGGTACCCCACTGAGGCCCCTGTCCTCCCCAAACCCCGCCCTCTCCCGGATCCACCCCCAAAGTCTCCAGGTATTTTCCAACCCAGACTTGGCAACCCTATTTCCACTTCATGAATCCATAAAGGTCCAAGGAAGGGTCACTTCTTTGTGCTCCCCATTCTTCTGGAGATGATCGCACCGAGATGTGTAGCTCTCTCCAAAGCATTACTTTTTAAAGGGAAAGGGGTAATGTCCCTCATGGTATTCCCAGCTTCAAAGTGTTCTAGCCATTTATCCATCCCAAGGATAAATTGGCAGCAACTCTCCAGGTCAAGATCTTTCACACCATGTGCCTCTCTTTGGCTGTCAAGTCCCGGCCAACTTATGGAGATCCCATCGATTGCTTTCAAGGGAGTAGATGTTCAGAGGTGGTTTGCCATTGCCTGCCTCTGCATAGTGACCCTGGACTTCCTTTGGTGGTCTCCCACCCAATTATGAACCAGGTCTGACCCTGCTTGACTTCTGAGATCTGACAAAAATCAGGCCAGCTGGGGCCAGCCAGGTCAGGCCCATCATGCACTACCCAGTCCTTTTTTAAAACTGGAAATGCCCGAGACCAAACCTGAGGAATTCCAAGCAGATATCTACCACAGTCCCTCTTGAGCAGTAGAAAAGAGTAAGAGTCCAGTAGCACTTCAAAGAATAACAAAATTTGTGGCAGGGGAGGAGCTTTCTGCTCACTTCTTCAGCTACAGGTAGAATGTGAGCCCATTGGTCCCATAAATTGGAAAGTGGAGTGATTTCAGATGCCAAATAACATTAGCAGGAAAAACACACACGTAATCCTGTGATGTAAACATATCAAAAGGGAGAAGGTGTGACTGGATTAGACTCACATTAGATTGGACTCCCATTCTAACTGTATGAAGAAGTGAGCAGTGACTCACAATAGCTCCTACCCAGCTGCCACATATTTTGTTAGTCTTGAAGGCGCGACTGGACTCTTGCTCTTCTCTACTGCAAGAGGCAGAGTAACACAGCTACCCATCTTGATCTAATCCCTCTTGAGGGAGACCTAGAAATACAGGTGGGTGAAGGCTGACCTAAGGCCTTTCTTTGTCTCTTTTGGTGCTAACTACCTGAAGTTCTTTGTCTTCTTACAGCAGACTTCTTGGCAATGGAAATTGAGTGAGGACACACACACACACATTTCCATCTCCAGAGTGAGACACTGATGTCATGGGACTGATTTTGCTGCAAGTGGAGGGAAAAAAAGAAGTTGCAAGAGGCTGCCTCAGCAAGTTACAGGACCCAAAGAAAGACGAAACACTTCATGCAAAGAGTGGTTTTCACACCACCTCGGCAGAGGAGTGATGCCCTCAAAGGCAGGATATGAATTCATCACGAGGCAACTGGGGGCATTTTTGAAGGGATTCTCCGAAATGAGGAGTGATGAGAGCCCTTTGTGGGTCAAGGCTGATGCTGCTAAACAAACCTCCACGTTTCTGTGGAAACGGGCCTGAGGTACGGCAGACTGCCCATGGAAGAGTCATGGGGCTTGCAGGGCAGTTGACTAACCTTGAGAAAGTAACAGCAAAGGTTAATAGGCCATTGTTGCGCCTCAAAGAGAACAGTTCTGACCACTGTTTTGCTTTCTTATTTTATTTTATTTTATTTACATTTTAGTGCCTCATGAGAGTGACAAAGGGGTTTTGTGATAATGGAATAAGGGCCGTGCAGTGGTGGTATATGGCAGAAAAAAAGTGCTATGTGGATCATCCAGTCAGCTCTCTTGGATAATAGCCACACTGGCAAAGTGGTCTCTTGATGACTTAGAACTATATGCTTGAGGGGACAAATGGTGTGCCATCAGGTTAGGGTTGTGCGTTTATTCATTTGGAGCAGTGATACTCAATGGCTTGTGAGCCATATGCAGGGGTCATTTCCTGCAGGAGTGCACAGGAGCGGAGCTCTGGCAGTAAAGAGCCCAGGGGACGGGCACATGCAACAAGCCCCGCCCCTGCTCCCAGCAGCCCTCAGTCAGAGCAAGAAGCAGCCAGGTAAGTTGCCCGGCCCCCCGGTCCAAAACAGTCCAGTGGCACTGTTAAGACCAAGTTTTATTCAGGTACAAGCTCTCCCTCCTCTGCAACGACAGATCTGCGCGTTCCCCCCCCCCCCAATAGCTAGGAATCC
>NW_015164668.1:14404-88040 GCF_001447785.1 Gekko japonicus | reverse complement strand
TTTTTGCTATATGCTCCTCATATTCCCTTTTTGCCTGCCTGACCACAGACTTGCATTTTATTTGCCATAGCCTGTGTTCCGTTTTATCAGCCTCACTGTGACTAGTTTTCCACCGCTTAAAGGAATCCTTTTTACCTTTTACAGCTTCCATTACTTTGTTTGTTAACCATGTAGGCTTTTTCTTATACCTGTTTGTGCCTTTCCTAACCTGCGGAATATATTTTTTTTGATTCAGTTCTGAGTGGTGCCTGAGTGGTGGGTGTTCCCTTCGGACACACTTCCGGTGATGTCAGGGGGTATGGCATATGCAAATAAGTTATACTAATGAGTTATGCTAATGAGCTCCTGCACCTCTTTTTCTACGAAATGATCCCTGGCCATATGTGGCACTTTGATGGCCCTTTCGACCTGCCCTGCCTTTCAGCCAAATGGGCAAAGCCATTGGTCCTTTCCGTATTTGCCTGCCACTCTGGATTTTATCAGTGTTCGAGTCGAAGCAATTTAAGTCCAGGGCAAACAGCATCCAAATAACCTGGGGCAACAGCAGGCTGGAACCAGGCTGACCACTGGAGGGACCTGGAGGGAGGTAATGCAAAGGAGAATGGGGGGGGGGGGAACCTGGAATAAAAAGAAGGTTGAATTTGATTTTAGTGCAGAATTGGAGGACACTGCAGTGAAAATGGATTAAAAGGAGAGTGCGGAAAGGGCCATTGTCCAATGGGGATGATAGGTGGCAGGTTGTTCCCACCTTGAAATGGCTGCTGCCAGAGGGACAAGAGGACAGGTGAGCTGCAGGTCCCCTGCCAGGGACGGAAGTCAAAGGCCCAGAAAATCATGTGGATGCAGTTATAGTTCTGTTCTGTAGTTCTTTTTGTTTGTTTGTTTATTTTATTAGGCTTCTGACCCTCCCTCCCCTGCACCGCCAGTCTCGGGGCAGGCTACAACAGGTTAAAACCATATCATGCATTAGAACAATTTAACATAGTAACAATGAAAAATAAAACCAGGCGGTGCCATGAGGCACCAAATACAAAATTCATCCAGGTGAGGTCATGCAAGCTGTGTGGTTTATAAAGCTGGTACACAGTGTGATGAACAGTGGGGGGGAGGGAAGCTGGGGGAGGCCAAATTGGATGGGAAACTTCACTACCTCCACCATATGCCTGGTGAAATAATTCTGTCTCACGGGCCCAGCAGAACTGAATCAGATTTCTCAGGGCCAGGATCTCATCTGGAAGAGTGTTCCACCAGGCTGGGGCCAGAGCCAAAAAGGCTCTGGTCTCAGTTGAGGCAAATACTTTTGGGGCCAGGGGCCACCAGGACATTGTTGTGGGGGAAACCTGGAATAAAAAGAAGGTTGAATTTGATTTTAGTGCAGAATTGGAGGACACTGCAGTGAAAATGGATTAAAAGGAGAGTGCGGAAAGGGCCATTGTCCAATGGGGATGATAGGTGGCAGGTTGTTCCCACCTTGAAATGGCTGCTGCCAGAGGGACAAGAGGATAGGTGAGCTGCAGGTCACCTGCCAGGGACGGACGTCAAAGGCCCAGAAAATCATGTGGCTGCAGCTATAGTTCTGTTCTGTAGTTCTTTTTATTTGTTTGTTTATTTTATTAAACTTCTGACCCTCCCTCCCCTGCACCACCAGGCTGGGGGCAGGCTACAACAGGTTAAAACCATATCATGCATTAGAACAATTTAACATAGTAACAATGAAAAATAAAACCAGGCGGTACCATGAGGCACCAAATACAAAATTCATCCAGGTGAGGTCATGCAAGCTGTGTGGTTTATAAAGCTGGTACACAGTGTGATGAACAGTGGGGGGGAGGGAAGCTGGGGGAGGCCAAATTGGATGGGAAACTTCACTACCTCCACCATATGCCTGGTGAAATAATTCTGTCTCACGGGCCCAGCAGAACTGAATCAGATTTCTCAGGGCCAGGATCTCATCTGGAAGAGTGTTCCACCAGGCTGGGGCCAGAGCCAAAAAGGCTCTGGTCTCAGTTGAGGCAAATACTTTTGGGGCCGGGGGCCACCAGGACATTGTTGTACACAGAGCGCAGTACTCTCCGGGGGGGTGTACCAGGAGAGACAGTCCCATGCTGGCCCCAGATTGTGTAGGGCTTTGAAGGTTAAGACCAAAACCTTGAATCTGATCTGGTATTCAACTTGGAGCCAGTGCAGTTGGTGGAGCACTGGTTGTACATGGGCTGTAGGTGGAGTGCTTGTAAGCAGGCGTGCAGCCACATTCTAGACCAGTTGGAATTTCCAGGTCAGTTTCAAGGGTCGCCCTGTGTAGAGCAAGTTACAGTAGTCTAACCTGGAGGTGACCACTGCATGGACTACTGTGGCTAACTTGGGATGAGACAGGAAGGGAACCAGTTGAGATGCTGAATTTGGCGTAAGTGGAAAAATGCCAGTCTGGCAACATTTGGCATCCAGAATCACTCCTAAGCAGTGTTCCCTCTAAGCTGAGTTAGTGTGAGCCAGCTCACAGTTTTTTAGCCTCCAGCTCACACGTTTTTGTCTTAGCTCAGGAAGGACGGCTCCAGAGCAAACTAATTTATGCAGGAGCCAAATTGCTCGCTCACAACTTTAATGCCAGTAGCTCAAAAGTAGAATTTTTGCTCACAGGACTCCACATCTTAGAGGGAGCATTGCTCCTAAGCTCTTCACAGGTAGCCTTGGTGTCAATTACTCACCATCAAGGGCTGGACGTTGGCATCCCAACCTGGGTTCTCCCCGTCTCAGCCACAGGACTTCCATCTTTGATGGATTTAGATGGCCAGAAGTCTAGTGGTTGGTTGAAGCCGGATCTGCTTCAACCAACCACTAGACTTCTGGCCATATTGTCTGGGGCGGTATTCGGCTGGCTGTCCATCAACAGCTACAGATAGGTGTCATCAGTGTATGGATGACATCCCATCCCAGGGCATGTAGTAGACATGTGGCTCTTTTAATTATAATAAAAGAAGAAGAGGAGAAAGAAGAGCGGGTTTTTATATCTCTATCTGGGGCTGTGGCTCAGTGGTAGAGCATCTGCTTGCACGCACAAGGTCCCAGGTCCAATCCCCAGTATCTCCAGCTAAAAAGAGCAGGTAGCGGCTGATGTGAAAGACCTCTGCCTGAGACCCTGGAGAGCCACTGCCAGTCTGAGTAGACAATACTGACTTTGATGGAGCAAGGGTCTGATTCAGTATAAGGCAGTTTCAGGTGTTCATGTGTACCCTAAGGAGTCTCAAACTGGCTTACAGTTGCCTTCCCTTCCTCTTCCCAGGGCAGGCACCTTGCGAGGCAGGTGGGGCTGAGCGAGTTCTGAGAGAACCGTGACTGGCCCAAGGTCACCCAGCTAGCTTCATGGGGAAGACTGAGGAATCAAACCCGGTTCTCCAGATTAGAGTCCACTGCTCTTAACCATTACACCACACTGGTATAAAGCCATTGTGTGACTTATGGTGACTCCCTCCTGGGGTTTTCAAGGCCAAAGACATTCAGAGGTGGTTTGCCTGCCTGTGCGTCACCACCCTGGACTTCCTTGTTGGTCTCCCATCCAAGCACTAACCAGGGCCAACCCTGCTTGGCTTCCGAGATCTGATGAGATCAGGCTAGCTTGGGCTGTTCAGGCTTTTTTGGTCTACAGTGATTGGGCTTGTAGCTCTCTGCAAGCCACAGAGTACCACTGATTTAGAGAATGTTTAACCTACCTGTCTATTAAACTATTTTTAAAAGAGGCAAAGTGGATCCTAAGATTAAAAATCCGAATTTTTTTATCTCTCATATGAAATAAAAACCAAGCCAGAGCAGTGTACGTCTCTCCCTGAAATTCTGTTGCTGTGGGAATTGCCAGAAACTATTATATAAGAACATAAGAACATAAGAGATGCCAATGTTGGATCAGGCCAAAGGCCCATCCAGCCCAACACTCTGTATCACACAGTGGCCAGAAATACCAGTGCCATCAGGAGGTCCACCAGTGGGGCCAGGACATTAGAAGCCCTCCCACTGTTGACCCCCCCCAAGCACCAAGAAGACAGAGCATCACTTGCCCCAGAGCCCCTATCTATACCTTGTCAGCTCTTTTCCCCCCATATATAAGGTTCCAGATTGTTAAAGATCAGGAGAGCTGTGTACAAACTGTGTTTCCAGAATTGTCTTTCTCCAACCATGTATCGTCCTTGGTATAAAACTTGTCTTGTTATGTATACATTCCTGCACTTTGCACATGTTTAGTGTATACTGTCTTTTACCATGTTTTTTAATCGCTTTTTAAAGGACATATATTTATACTTGTTTTTATTTGTATTCTTAATAGAGCTCCGTGAAGAAGTGTGGATTAAATGTGCTGGGGTAGTAGACTGGAATGGAAGAAGTATTCTTTCTCCCTTTGTACCATTATTTTTCGTTCATTCGCTCCATAGCTGGTGCGGCCGTTCTCCCACTAACTTGCCTTTCTCCAAAACTGAGCTCAAGGACGGTTACAATAATACAAACAATATGCAATTAGAATCCCTCCTCTTGGAAAGCAAGAGCCGTGCAGGTCCTGATCGCTCCTAAAAGGGTTGATGGGAGTGCGCTGACCATTTTAAAAAATCAAGTATCTGCAGCTATAGTCCTCTGCCCTGAGCTGGATAGCCCAGGCTAACACAATCTCGTCAGATCTGGGAAGCTAAGCAGGCTCAGCCCTGATTAGAATTTGGATGGGAGACCACCAAGGAATTCCAGGGTCTCTATACACAGAGGCAGCCAATGGCAAACCTCTTCTGAGAGCCTCTTGCTTGAACACCCAACTGGGTCACCATAAGTCGGCTGTGACTTGATGGCACTTTCCGCCACCGCTACGTATTCCTCCACAAAGTGAGAAGAAAAGGAAATCTTAGGGTCTTTTCTTGGCGAAGGGTGCTGTTCTTAAGGAGGGGCTGGAGAGAATCCCGAGGCTCTTCCAAGACCTGCAGATGTTAAAGGCTGAGCTCTAGTCTGGTGGTCCTTCCCTGGCTTTATGCATCACAAAGTGGATCATCGAGAGTCATGCGGACTACATTACAGTATTTACAAGCTGCTTTGCTGCAGAGGTGTTTTGGAAACAGCCTTTTGTGTCTCGTTTCCATTCAAGCCTGCTGGAAACAGTCAGTGCGGCTGTGCCGCACAGTCATAACTGAGCAGCCACGTCATATCGTGCACAATTGAAGATGACTAAGCAGCTCTTATCGGATAGTCCTGGCAAAGTGTGACTTTCACGTCTAGGGGCTCCGCCAGCCCAAACAGAATTAATAAGCATAAGTTGCCGTTGACGTTAGTGGCATCTAGGAATGCACAGGGTGTGAAACCCAAGAGGAAAACATGCCAGGGCAATAAATTCCTGCAAAGATTCCTCTAAGATAAATTGTTTCTGAGACCCAGTTCCCTTTACAGCGGAAAGGAGTGAGGGGGGGGGAAGGGAATGCTGTTTGAGAGAACTCAAGTTGGGAAAGAGCAGGATGCCTCGCTTATTCCAAGGAAATGGTGGATGTTATTCATTTATATCCCATCTTTCTCTGCAATGGGGACCAATGCTCCCTCTAAGCTGTGGAGTCTTGTGAGCAAAAATTCTACTTTGTGAGCTACCGGCACTAAAGTTGTGAGTGTGCAATTTGGCTACTGCATAAATTAGTTTGCTCTGGAGCCATCCTTCCTGAGCTAAGACAAAAATGTGTGAGCTGGGGGCCAAAAAACTGTGAGCGAGCTCACACTTTCAGCTTAGGGGGAACACTGATGGGGACCCAAGGTGACTTTAAATAATTCCCCTGTCGTACATTTTATCCTCACAATAACCCTGTAAGGTTGATTAGGCTGAAAGCATGTGCCTGGCCCGAGGTCACCCAGCAAGCTTCCATGGCAGAGGGGGGAATTCGAACCTGGGTCTCCCAGATCCTAGTCTGCCAATTATTTCTAATTTGGTACAGGTTTGAGACAACCTCTCCAATTCTTCAATGGTTTCAAGTGAAACGTCTTCGATTCTTCAATGGTTTCAAGCGAAAAAGCAATCTGGGTGGGTTAGATATAATACAGCAAATGTGTTGAGTTTGTTTTCCTTGAATTCAATGTTCCCTCTAAGCTGTGAAGTCCTGTGAGCAAAAATTCCACTTTGTGAGCTACTGGCATTAAAGTTGTGAGCAAGCAATTTGGCTACTGCATAAATTAGTTTGCTCTGGAGCCATCCTTTCTGAGCTAAGACAAAAACATGTGAGCCGGAGGCTAAAAAACTGTGAGCTAGCTCACACTAACTCAGCTTAGAGGGAACACTGCCCTTGACATCCTTCTAATATCAGAATGATGTTGTTAGCCATTCAGTCATGTTCAACTCTTGGCGATTCTATGGGCCAGCTCTCTCCATGTTTTCCGATCTTGTACTGTTTGGTACTCTTTGATAGAATTATACTCTTGCCTAATGCAAGGACTGTATGTCAACCTTTATAGCACGGCCTCTTTCCAGATGGCCACTGGTGCTGATGGGAGGTGGTGAAGCTACAGGATTGCCAACAAGTCAGAAGATTCCTGGAGATTTGGGGAGGGGGGGTCCTCCTAAGGGTATGATGCCACAGAGTCCATCCTCCAAAGGAACCATTTTCTCTAGGAGAAGTGACCTCTGTCACCTGTAGATCAGTTGTAATTCCAGGGGATCTCCGGGCCCCACCTGGAGACTGGCAACCCTAGATCATGGGGAAAATTCTGGCCGAGCAGAATCTGAAGGGTGAGCCCAAGCCAAGTGAAACTGGGAAAGGCAGTATGGGGCAATGCAAGGCACATAAAAGGCCTCCTCTAAAGCCCTGAGGTTAATGGCTGTTTGCCACTGTAGGATGGATGCAGAGAACTTTTCAGCAAGGAATTTGGGATGTTACTCCTGTCCTCCAAAATGGGTCAGGTCTTGACTCCTGGTGAATTTAAAGGGGCTGTGCCTGTACTTGCTTCCTCTCTGTGTGACACTGTTGGAGGCCCTTGCTGGTGTAGCCAGATGTCCTGGGATCTCTGCGAAATGGGGAAGAGTGACATTCTGGAGCTGGCATCATGGACATTCCTGCCTCTAGGAGCAGCCTATCGTCTCCAGCAGGGGTCTTCTGCTGGGTGGCGGCTCCCTCTGTGCTTCTAGGCCCTTGCCGTCCTCAGCCTTGGAGTAGTCAGAGTTCTGGTCCGTGGCACCCTCTGATATGAGTTTTTTGGGGTGGGCGTCACACAACTATCTCAGCCTTGGGCTGCAGAAGGAATACGCCAATCCACGCAAACTTTCTGCTGTACCAGCCTTTAGCAAAGATGACCACCAGAATCCAGCAGCTGCGCATGTGATCTTGTCACAGTTGGAAGTCTGCTGGGTTTTCCCGTTTCTTGCTGCTTGTGAAAACGGGCTGTGATGCCTTTGTGAACAGGGTGAGCAGGTGAACTGTAAAGGGTAAGGATCGTCAGGCAAAAGCACCACCGCGGTGATGTTCGCTGCTAGGCCTGGCCGCAAGCTTCTTCCCTACCGCCTCCGCACGCTTTGTGATGTGGCTAAATCAAGAGAAGATCAGAGGGACCGCAATGACAAAGGAGTTTCACTTGACTGAACTTTCGTTCCTGGCTCTGCTTTTGTAGAAAACGAAGCAAAAGCAAATGCTTGGAGGCAAACCAGTTCAAGCTACATGCAGCTCCCTCGTTTTGGTCTGAAAGGTGACACTATTTGGTATATTCAATGGAAAAGAACATGCAAGGATCCTGGTAGATCACACTGGGGATCCATCCACCATGCAGTCTCCAACTGTGGCAAACCAGATGCCTTTGAGAAGCCTGCAAAGAAGGCAGGAACATATGAACCTGCCTTATACTGAACCTTTGGTCCATCAAAGTCAGTCTTGTCTACTTGGACTGACAACTGCTCTCCAGGGTCTCAGGCAGAGGTCTTTCACATCACCTACTACCTGATCCTTAACTAGAGATGGTGGGGAATTGAACCCGGGACCTTATGCATGCCAAGCAGATGCTCCACCACTCAGCCATGACCCCTCCATTAAGAGCCTCCCCTGTTGTTCGTCCTCAGCATCTGGCACTCAAAGGGATACTGTGGCTCAGTGGAAGAGCCTCTGCTTGGCATGCACAAGGTCCCAGATTCAATCCCTGGCACCTCCAGTTAAAAGAGTCAGGTAGGAGGTGATGTGAAAGTTCTCTTCCTGAGACCCTGGAGAGCTGCTGCCAGTCTGAGTAGACAATACTAACATTGATGGACCAAGAGTCTGATTCAGTATAAGGCAGATTCATGTAAGCTTCATGTAAAAATAGTTGTTGTTGTTTAGTCGCACAGTCGAGTCCGACTCTTTGTGATCCCATGGACCAAATCATGCCAGGCCCTCCTGTCCCCCGTCATCCTCTGGAGTTTGCTTAATTTCATGTTCATTGCATCAATAATACTGCCTAACCACCTCATCCTTTGCCATCCCCTTCTTCTTTTTCCTTCAATCTTTCCCAGCATGATCAGGGTCTTCTCCAGTGAGTGCTCCCTTCTCATTTGGTGGCCAAAGTATTTGAGCTTCAGATTCAGTATCTGGCCTTCCAGGGAACAGTCAGGGTTGATTTCTTTTAGGATTGACTGATTTGATCTCCTTGCGATCAAAGGGACTCTCAAGAGTCTTCTCTAGCACCATAGTTCAAAAGAATATATTATTCGGCACTCGGCCTTCCTTATAGTCCAACTCTCACAGCCATACATGACTACTGGGAATACCATTGCTTTGACCATGCGGACTTTTGTTGGCAGGGTGATGTCTCTACTTTTTATCATGCTGTTTAGGTTCGCCATCGCTTTCCTCCCAAGGAGCAGGCGTCTTTTAATTTCATGGCTGCAGTCACAGTCTGCGGTGATTTGATGACTAGGGAGCCATGTACCTGATGTTATCTGCAGGTCGTCTTGAAGAAACAGGCTCTGAAGAACTGCTCTTCCAAAAGCAGCATCAGTTTTAGCACAGTGCATCACCACCAGGAACTTCTCAAAGGCTGAAGTCAGTGAACCAATAGCAGACCTGCAGAGATATGTCACCAAGTATCTGGAGAAAGTGGCAGAATCAGGAGCCATAATGACCCTTTCACAGTACTAGCTTGCTTGATACGTTCGCATCAAACTTTAAAGCCAGGCATCTTTCCCGGCATTTGAAAAGACATGTGAGGTGGTCTGGTACTCCCATCTCTTAAGGACTTGCCACAGTTTGTTGTGATCCACACAATCAAAGGCTTTAGCATAGTCAATGAAGCAGAAGTAGATGTTTTTCTGGTACTCCCTTGCTTTCTCCATAATCCAGCGAATGTTGGCAATTTGATCTCTAGTTCCTCTGCTTGTACTTCTGGCAGTTCTCTACCCATTTACTGCTGAAGCCTAGCTTGTAGGATCTTGAGCATGACCTTGCTAGCATGTGAAATGAGTGCAATTGTGCACTAGTTTGAACATTCCTTGGCACTGCCCTTCTTTGGGATTGGAATGTAAACTGACTTTTTCCAGTCCTGTGGCCACTGTTGTGTTTTCCAAATTTGCTGGCAGAATGTAAATATAGAGGTTGCTTTTAATTATCATGATAGATATGGGAAAACTCTGAACAATATGATATCTTTAAATACCAGTTGACATTTCTGGAGCAGCTGCTGAAGAGTAATTTTTTTCCTAAGAGAAACATACTGCAGACTTATGCACTGACCTGGCTGAGGCTAGTCTGATCTGCTTGTCTCTTGCCTTGAAAACCCTACCAGGTCACCATAGGTTGGCTGCAACTTGACACCACTTCCCACCACCACCAATGCAGACTTGCACATAACCAGGGAGGTGATGTATGTATTAAAATGCAGCGTACAAGTTTTCAGGTTGCACAACATTTTTCCATGGACTGGAGGTTAACAAAGCAAGCAAAACAATACAAAAGACAGAACAAATGTAGAGTCCAGTGGCACCTTTAAGACCAACAAAGTTTTTATTCAAGGTATGAGCTTGTGTGTGCATGCACATTTTTTAAAATACATTGGAATGGAAGGTAAGGTTCAACCTTATAGACAGGGGCTGAACAACAATTTAACATGTTAATTAACATCAATCAACATGTTAATCATCTTAATTTGCTGTTCAGCCCCAGTTTTTGTGCAAGTTTGTTCTACCGCTTCTGTTCAGCCCCAGTTTTTGTGCAACCTGAAAGTTTGTTCTACCGCTTCAGCACGGCTGACCACCTGGATCTACCTTCATGGAAGGCAATACAAAAGATAGATGCTCTTCAACTAACATAGCATGTTACTCTGGTATCTGCATCCTTTTTTTTTCTTCATTATTAAGTTGGAGAAAGACTGCCTGCAGGCATAGGGTGGCTGCTTTAGCATAACAACTTCTACTCCTCGGTTTCTGACTCCAAAACTCTGTTGCTCACCAGCTTCTCTGGAAAGGGTAAGGATCTTACTTGGCATATGTGCGAACAAATGCAGACTCTTTTTTGTAACATCTTCAAAAGCAGGAAGAAACGCATATCGGAACCATGCCCTGCCGTTTGGTGAGGTTCTCTGCTGTTTTCCAAGTATGCGTGGCCACAAGAGAGGATTCCTTGAATGCGCACTCATCTTATGTATACTTGTATTTTCCATGTACAAAAGGAAGTTTGAGGGCAAGTCAGGCATCTGAACAGCAAGATAACATTGAGAAATGTAGACCTAATAGGCTGACTGCCTTGGGGCTCTGACTACTTTTGCCAAGGGAGCCCAGGCATAGAAGACATGTGCCAAAATATAGAATAAACATACTTGCTGCAACTTGTGGTATTCTTGTGAGCAGATTCCAGGAAATATTCAGTCACAGTTCTTTTCTTTGTTGGTAAGGATTATGGTGATGCACTTAAAGGTTGAGAAAATAAGTCAAGCTTTTTGATTGCTCTGGACAGCTTCTTTGATTTGTTGTTTCCGGCATTTTGTAAGCCATTTTCAGCTCTGATCATGGAAAACAGTGTAGACAAAGGAGTGCCGACCAATTATAGGGCTGCATCAAACTCATCATTGATAGGAGAGATAGGAAAGATACTTCAACATGTGGGGTAGAACTACTCCAGGGTTTCCTGGACGAGTCTTCTACCTTTGACCCTTTTCTGTTTGGTTTGGGGTCTGGCTGTGTCACAGCCGCTGGCAAAGGTAATGCCTCTGTATTTGTTTTTATTAGAATCATAGAGTTGGATGGGTCATCTAGTCCAGCCCCCTGCACAATGCAGGAAATTCACAAATACCTCCCCCTAACACACCCCATGACCCCTTTCCATGCCCAGAAGATGACAAAAAACCTCTAGGATCCCCGACCAAACTGAGGATCCACTTCCTGACCCCAGATCTGTTGGCTACTTTTGACCATAGCAGGCAATGTAGGCTTGTTGAAGTGCTTGGAAAACAGCACAGAAATTGGGACAGGGCTTAAGTTTGGGGGGTTCTTTTCTATCAGACCAATATCAGAAGGTTATCAGGGAACTAGTAGCTGGAGAGCTGTCTTGTGTGATACCATGGGGTTCCGAACATCATTCAACATTGATGTGTGTCTGCTGAGTGAGATCCATCGCTTAGCTTTGGAGAGAATCATGATTCACGTGCTAGTGACCCCCAGCTATGGTGGAAAGTGCTGTCAAGTCATAGCTGACTTATGGAGAGATCTCTCATGGAGTTTTCAGGACCAGAGGTGTGGAGAGTTGGTTTGCCCTTGCCTGCAACCCTGGACTTTCTTGGTGGTCTCCCATCCAACTCCTAACCAGGGCTGACCCTGCTTAGCTTCCAAGATCTGGCAAGATCGGGCTAGCCTGGGCCTTCCAGGTCAGGGTGCCCCCAGCTATACATCACTGTAAATAAGTTAAGAGCTTGGGAGTCTTTTTAGATGCAGCTGGCCTGTTAGAAAAGCAAGTGAACCCAGCGGTGGAGAAAACTGCCTTTTCCAGCTACATTTGGTATGGGAATGATCTCCCTTCTTGGATTCAGCTGACTTGGCCATGCTACACGTAACCTCAAGACTGGACTGCTTTTGGTGGGGCTACACTTAAAAGACAACACTGAAGTTTCTATTAATTCAAAATGTAACAGCATGATTATGAATAGAGACCAAGTATATCAGTGCCAGCTGTTTACATAGCTACCTGTTTGATTTTACATTCAATCCAAGGAACTGATTTCAACTTGTGGAGCAGAGGTCCATCAGTGCTATTAGCCACAAGGTATAGATGGAACACTGTGTCTGGGGCAGTGATGCTCTGTGTTCTTGGTACTTGGGGGGCAACAGTGGGAGGACTTCTGGAATTCTGGCCCTGCTGGTGGACCTCCTGATGGCACCTGGGTTTTGGCCACTGTGTGACACGGAGTGTTGGACTGGATGGGCCACTGGCTTCTCATTGGGTTCACATTGGCTTCTCTTGTGTTCTTATGTTCTTAACTTTTAAAGCCCTGCGGAGTGAGGATATTTCCTGAAAATGATCAATCTGGTTTTTATGTTTTTTTGCCCCTGTAAAACCTAAACCAATTACTATGTTTTTGTGGAATTCCTTGGTTCCTTTCTTACCAGTACTCCCAGTTCTCTGTACCAGCCTTTAATGGTTTGCCCTTAACTATGGCTGCCAACCCCCAGGTGGTAGCTGAAGATCTCCTGGGGTTACAACTGATTTCTATGTGACAGAGATAATTTCACCCGGAGAAAATGGTCACTTTGGAAGGTGGACTCTATGGCATCACACTCCATTAAAGGTTCTCCCCTCCCCACCCTTCTCATGCTCCACCCCCAAAATCCCCAGATATTTTCTATCCAGAGCTGGCAACCCTAACTTGAACCCAGGCTCCACTCCAGTAATTTCCTCCAGAATCGTCATAAGTTGATCAGTTGTTCCGAAGAACCCCAATGACCTGCTGCCAAATCACTGCATTCTTATACTTTCCCCATAACTGACACCATTTCGCCCAAAAATCTGCAGGTAGATATGGCCCCTGTTCATCCTCCCTCCATTGCTGGGTGAGTGATGTGGCTGCTGGGGCCATGCTCCTTCGCCATGCATCTAACCTTCCATTTTGATCCACCTGGCTGCCATAGTAATTCCACTAACTGGCCAGGTTGCCCGAGCAATTTTGAGGTCTCTCATCCCCATTTTTAAAGAAAATACTCTTTTTTCACGATAATATTGTAATCTTTTTCTTCAGCAGAAGAGGGAAATGTGATGAGGTAACTGCTTAGGCAACAGGACTACAGGGTTAATGTTTCACCACTAGTAGCTGATTATGACTTCGGAAGAATGCATATGTGGTAAGATCTGGCAGCTGGCCAGGTCTACAAAGCTTTGAAATGGCTGGAATCATGGGGGGGAAACTGCGCTTACCGTATCCAGTGCCTATTGTTATGCTCACTGAAGAAGACAAGCAATGCACAATGTGCATAGGAAAAATAGCAAAGTTTTTAGGAAGGGTCAGTGGCAGAGCGCAACCTTGGCTTTATGCTCAAGTCCCTGGCAGTATCTCCAGAGTTACAGTGCAGTTTGTTGCAGACCAGGTAATGCTAAAGGGGTGTGGAAAAAATTTGAGAAGAAATCTCTATAAACTTTTGATGAATTAATACAAAGATCAAAGGACCTGCCAAAACTGGATTTTTTTTGGGGGGGGGGGGGGATGGCATAGACTTAGCTGCCTTTTCTGTGTTTGAGGCAAGCTAACCAAAATAGATGCACAATCCAATAAAAGTGGTTGCAAAAATGAATTCAAAGTCATTTTAAGTAGTTGAAACACAATAATGAAATTGCCAGTTAAAATATATGAAGTTTATTTTGAAACACCCACGAAAGAGGCCTCATCATCGGAATCAGGAAGGCCAGTTTTAAACAGAAGGATCTGGCACCGTCTACCAAAGCTCGTTGATAAAAACTCATTGTTAAGAACCCCGTTTTCAATTAAACTTATTATTATTGTGCTACCATAAATAATTCACAAGTAGCAATTTGGTATTGGGTACTTGTGAACTCTCATATAGCTTAGTGATCCCCAACAGGGTGCCCCCCAGTGTGTGTCCTGTTGCCTATTAGTTTGTTCCCCAAAACAAAAGGCCAGTCTTGCTTTCCTATATACCTCCCGGGAGCAAGAAGTGATTCAGAAGGCATCAACTTTGGGTATGCAGTGTGCCCCTACCCAACTAGTTGCCCTGCTCATGGGAGGAGGCTTGGGTTGGCTCTTCCCAGCATTGGATAGTTGTCCCTCCACATCTGCCATTTTGTGATGGTGCCCACAATGTACGTACATTAAGTGCCATCAAGTTGCAACTGACTTATGGCGATCCCAACAAGGAGCTTTTAAGGCAAGTGAAAAGCAGGGGTGGTTTGCCATTGCCTTTCTCTGCAGAGTCTTCCTTGGTGGTTGCCCATCCAAGTACCAATGGTGCCCACTTCCCTTTCTCAAAGTCCCAGATCCTCCACAAGATTGAAGGTCCCTTGTACAGCAGGATCTTACAAGGTGTTATTAGAAAGACAGAAGGATGAGGTATTTTTGCAACTTGGTCCTTTGGATTCCTGCGTTGGTAAACTGAGTCAAAAGGCTATATTGAGTAAACAAGTGCACTCTGCTTTGAGAGCTACTCTCCTTCTGTGAACACTTGCAGGTGTGACGTGCTCCTGACCCAAAAGATGATCAGAGCATCACTTGGAAGAGAGCCACCGATGGGCCTCTTGCTGACATCGCAGAGGAGGTGATCCAGAGAGTGAAAGTTCCAAAGATGTAGGAGGTGGAAGTTGGTTCCCATTTTGCTATTTGCCTTTTCCAGTTCCTTATTCACAGTTCGGAACACAAATACTGATGATACTTTAAAAGCTCTGCACACAAAAGCAAGCTTTTCACCCACCACAAAACAAACCACATAATTCAGGGGAATCTACCCTTTGAGGGGACCTGTGGTGTTCCATGTTTCAACGCCTAGAGTTTGTGCTAATTGCTCCAAAGCAGGGTACCCACAGGAGAACTGCGAATAAAGAAACTGAGGGTACATGTACCCCACAAAAGCTTTGGACCACCCCAAACCATACAAATTCCTGGGACTGTCCCTTTCATCATACGTTGGTGCCTGATCCAAACACTGGTTCTGGACCCACAGTGTCTATTTGTGGTGCCCCAAGAAGCCTCTATGATTATAATTGAGCTGGGAACTAAATAAGGAGCTGGGAACTGACATCAGTCTCATAAAAATGTGCCTGTGGTAGCTTTTCTAATTCACTGTTAACCGATGACTGGCCAGAGTTCTCATTTTGAGACCACACGTGACAGTTGCGATTGCTCAAATATATGTGTGTGAACATTTCCGACAAAAAGGCTTATGTTTAGAACTTCAAGTTCCAGGAGGTTGCTAGGCATCACCTGAGCCCTGAATAGTTCAGCTCCAGTTCAAGGCTGCTTCAAGGCTTGCCATTTGCTTGAGTGTGGAGTTTTTTAAAAAAACTCGCCCTCAACCCTAATCCCTCACCCTCATCAAACTGAGGAATGGGAGAAAAAATGGCAGGGAAATGGTCTTCATAGGGATGCTCTACTAATTTCCCTGTGTCTTTAGCACTGAGATTAAGGGTTATTCCTAGAGCGTTGCTGGATGTGATGTCACTTCCTCCACCTGGATGTGATGTCACTTCCTCCACCTGGATGTGATGTCACTTCCTCCCCAAACTCCCCCCTCCCCAGGAACTGTCTTCAAAATGTCCCGCTATTTTCATGGCAATACCAGCAACTCTAGCTGCTGCATACATTAGTGTTGTCTAAAGTATGCACTATGGAAGCAATTAATGTATATTTGTCATGGACCACAGGACAATATTGGCAGATGTGGCAGATGTATCCTCCATGGCACACTAGTCATAACGTCTGAAATGGCCCACTTCAGACAGAAACCCAGGACTGGTTCTCTCTGGAAGGATAAAAAACCACTGTCCCCTTGAGGCCTGAGCCACACTGATGAAAACACTATTTCATTTCAGATTAGACTTATAGTCCGCTCTCTGCTGTGACCAGGCTCAGAGTGAGCAACAACAACCAATAAAAGGGAGCGGTGGCGCAGGCAGTAAGTGCAGCCTGCATTAACATCTGTCCAAACAGCTTTGGCTGTTCGAGTCCCACCGCGGCCGGAGTGAGCTCCCGGCCTACGTCCCAGCTCCCGCCCACCCAGCGGCTCAAAAGCCTGTTAAGTGCGATTAGATAAATGGGTACCTGCTAATAGAGTGGGGGGGGCACCCGTCCCTTGTATAGCAGCGGCGGTGAACGGCGGCAGCGGAAAGAATATGGCGGCGGCTGGCGAGGCAAAAGGCGAACGAAGGAGGCTGGACCAACAAGCGCGGAGGCGAAGCGACGCAGGCCGGAGCCTACTTGGACGGAGGCCGCGAGCATGCGTGGAAGTGCGAGTGGTCCAGGCCCGGAAATGAATTCGCAACAGCCGGAAGGAGGAACCTCAAAGACCAGCGCTGGAGTGGACGCCGCCGGACTACCTCCCGCAAGGCAGTAACAATGAAGATCTGCTACACAGAAAGGGTGCCTGGTAGGCTTCTCACGTCCCCTACATGTATGTGGCCCTAGGTTTAGGATTGTATGAATTGGAACATGTAAGCCGCTCAGAGCCCTTCGGGGGTGAGCGGGATACAAATTGAAATATATAAATAAAAACATTCAGGAATCTAAAACAAGTATACAAATATAATAAATACAATAAGATTCATAATACATACAGAGCAACAATACAATTAAAAAGTGGTAGGGGGAATAATCTAGTTAGAAGGAAAGGGGGGAGGAATGGAAGAATGGAGAAAAGAAGAAAGGAGGAGGCCAATCCATGATGGAACCCGTCGCTACCCTCAACTTTAAGCCCGGCGGAACAACTCTGTTTTACAGGCCCTGCGAAACTGTGTTAATGAGGAGGTCAGGGAGCCTCCCACCCTCCTGGATTTCCACAAACTGTGCAAAACTGAATTATTCAAGAGGGCTTTTCTATGCAGGCAATAGAGTTGCACTGTACAAAACAATTTGCAAAGTTACTTGGACAAATGATTAAGTACTGTGGTCTATACTACTGTGTATAGCTTGCTGAGACTAGGATCCTACTGTGTAACTTTTGCATCATTTACTATGTCATATGAGCAGGGGTCATTTCGTAGAAAAAGAGGTGCAGGAGCTCATTAGCATAACTCATTAGCATAACTTATTTGCATATGCCACCCCCCCTGACATCACCAGAAGTGTGTCAGAAGGCAACACCCACCGCTCAGGCTCCACTGGACTGTTTTGGATTGCTAGCTATTGGGGGGGGGACGTGCAGATCTGTCCTCACAGAGGAGGGAGAGCTTGTACCTGAATAAAACTTTTGGTCTTAACGGTGCCACTGGACTGTTTTAGACTGGGGGGCCGGGGGGAGCTCTGCAACTTACCTGGCTGCTTTTTGCTCTGACTGAGGGCTGCTGGGAGCAGGGGGTGGGGCTTGTTGCATGTGCCTGCCCCCTGGGCTCTTTACTGACGGAGCTCCGCTCCTGTGCGCTCCTGCAGGAAATGACCCCCTGCATATGCTTTGCTTCAGTTCTGTTTTTAGACTCCTGGTTGGTTCTGCAACCCTAATTCCTTTCACATTGTGCACTGAATGTCCCATTCTGTCGATTGTATTGATTATTGTAATCCACCTTGAGTCCAAGGGGGAAGGGTAGAGTATAAATAATGTATATAAATAAATAAAAAGTTAAATAATGTCTCCGATATCAGTCTGGTCCAAAAAAGGCAGTTGCCAACATTTGCAGATGTCACAGAAGCTGTACTTTGATCATGAATAGCCTGCAGGTTATGCTAGATCCAGTTGGTCAGCTGTGTTGGTCTGAAGCAGCACAACAAATTTAGAGTCCGGCAGCACCTTTAAGACCAAGAAAGGTTTATTCAAGGCATGAGCTTTCGTGTGCAGGCACACCTTATCAAATACGTTAGAATGGCAGGGAAGGTTCAAACTTATAGCGAGAGAATGAGCAGCATGTTAATTTGCTGTGCATTCTCTGGCTATAAGTTTGAACCTTGCCTGCCATTCTAATATATTTGATAAAGTGTGCCTGCACACGAAAGCTCAAACCTTGAAGAAACCTTTCTTTCTTTCTTTCTTTCTTTCTTTCTTTCTTTCTTTCTTTCTTTCTTTCTTTCTTTCTTTCTTTCTCTTTCCTTCCTTCCTTCCTTCCTTCCTTCCTTCCTTCCTTCCTTCCTTCCTTCCTTCCTTCCTTCCTTCCTTCTTTTATTATATTTATTATTTTTGATTTATATCCCACCTTGCCTGCACAGGCACTTGTTGGTCTTTAAGATGCCATTGGACCCTAAATTTGTTGTATTGCAGGTTATGCTGTTCATCTTCATGTTCCCTTCCAGACCATGGAAGGTTTTGACTGCTGATTTCTGCAAACCAAGCACCTCTTTAAGGCAGAAGAGCAAGCCTAACCATTTCTGACCTGGTCAGTTGGCGACTCTAATAATAACACAGCTAAAACTGGAGCCTCTGTTCCCCGTTGATGGATACACCAGACGCACAAGGGTTATGTGTGTACTTCTTTATGGGGAAAACCCAGATGGAGTCTCGAGGGGGCCAGATGAAGATGTCAGCACAAATCAATCAAATAGGGGAGCTAGTTGGAAGTCCTGTTCAGCAAGGCTTTTGTTTTTCTTTCAGGCTCCTTTGGGGCTTTGAAGAGCACAAATTGTTTCCAGCCTTCTGGAAAAGAGGCCTATCTGGAAAATCCCATTGAAACAGAAAGTGTGTTCTGACTCACTGACCCAGCAGAAGAGGCTGCTGGCTGCGACCCAAACAGAGCCACAGAGAGAAAGCGCAGCGGCTCAGGGACAAAACGAAACCGAGCGCAGGATGTGGGCTGGAAATGGTACAGCACAATTTCTGCCCTGTGGGTGTCATTTTCCCACCTCTGTTAATGTTGATACAATGGCTGCAGCCCTTTCTTCTATGCTGTCTCCTGGCTGAAGCTCTCAAGGCTGGCGTCTACAAATAAAAACGCACCACAAATGCACCGTCACTGATAAAAGCAATCAAAATGACAACAGTGGATACAAGTAAGATCAGCAAAAAAAGAATGGAAAGTTTTCTTGTCTTCCTGCCTAAAGGGAAGCTAATAAGTGGTCATGGCTCATAGGGGACAGGCCACAGCTCAGGAGCGGCCCTGACAGTGGGAGAGCCTCTGCCCGGCATGCAGAAAGTCCCAGGTTCAATCCCTGGTATCTCCAGTTAAAAAGAGCAGGTAGCGGGTGATGTGAAAGACCTCTGCCTGAGATCCTGGAGAGCTGCCACCAGACTGAGTAGACAATATTGACTCCGATGAACCAATGGTCCGATTCAGTATAAGGCAGCTTCATGTGTTCGTGTGTTCACAGCTCTGTTACTAGGGCTGTGGCCTTTGGAAGTGGCCTTGATAGTTTTGTCTTTAACTTCAGAATGATCCAAAGATGTTCATGGGTGGTGGATGAGAAGCTTCACCTGCTACTTTCCACAAATCAGGAATGTGCAGGGCAGCTTGGCTATGTTCTCCTGTGCCAGCTTGGCATGCAGGAGGTCCCAAGCTCATCTTGGCATCTCCAGTTAATGGTTCTCGGGTAGCCGAGAAAGAACTTCCATCTTGAAAACCTCTAGCTGAGCAGTACAATTTTTTTCGAGACATGGGAGCCGCTGTTCTACAAGCACATGACAGGAAGTTATCAGAGTCATGTGATGGGAAGAAGGGCAGCCAAAGTTATGACTTCATTGGTGGCGAGGTCAGGACCATGGATAGCAGACCAAAAAACCCAGGAACAAGAAACACAAGCCAAGCACTAGGAGTTGTGCTTAGAGCTTCCAGGTGTGATTTAGGGATCCCCTGGAATTAGAGCTCATCTCCAGACTACAGAGATTAGTTTCCTGGAGAAAACGGATGCTTTGGAGGGTGGACTCTGGCATTGTACCCCACTGAAGTCCCTGACCACCCCAGTGTCCATTCCCAAATCTCCAGTAGTTTCCCAATCTGGATCTGGACACCCTAATCCCCCACCCCCGGCCAGTGGCCATGGGGGACCTGGCAACCCTGTGTATCATGTTTATTTATTTATTTATTTATCTTTGAAATTATACCCCGCCCTCCCCGAAGGCTCAGGGTGGCTCACAAGGGGCACGAATGCCCAAGTTAAAACATTAAAACAAGTACAGAATAATATAAAATACAATAAATACAATAAATCATAGTGAGGAACAAATCAAGGCTCAGATACAAGAAGGAATCTTCACTGCCACTGAGTGGCTTCCCTTCACCAACCTGTTCTTCTTAGTTTGCACACAAAGAGAGGCAAGAGGTATGGATCCCTCGCTCTCTGCACAGTAATGCTCTTTCAAAAGGATTCCAAAAAGTGTGAGCTGTATAGGGGCTCACAACCCACCAGGATGGGCTCTGCAACCTATCCAAGGTCTCAAGCCATGAAGGTCACTTTTCTTTAGCTTTCCCCTACAACCCTTGACTTTGCTTCTAAAGTAGCCCTAATGCTCCCAGGAGAGGGGCTCCAATGCCTCGATCTTTTGGGTTACACTTGTCCAGCTCTAACTAAATGCTTGAAATCTTAGCATGACTGCACCATGCCCAATCTGTGATGGACTAACAGCAAGACGGTTGCGATGAAACTGCTGGTCAGCATCTTTGCAGCTAGACAGAATAAAGGAATTCCCCCAAAGGAAGGAAAAAGAGGAAGGAAGGAAGCCGGCCAGTCTGCTTCAAAGCAGAAAAATCCATGGTGTTTCCGCAGGGGGGCCGTTCCCCCCTTCCTTTCCCCCGTGACATGTGGTTTGCCTTACTTGTTTGCATGATCTACAGCGCCACTCTCTGCTGACAGCTGATGTCCTAATCGAAAGAGTAGGGCGTTGCCACAGCGCAGACACTGTTTAAGTCCACATACCAAAGCAGAAAAATCCATGGTGTTTCCGCAAGGGAGCCGTTCCCCCCTTCCTTTCCCCTGTGACATGTGGTTTGCATGATCCACAGCGCCACTCTCTGCTGACAGCTGATGTCCTAATCGAAAGAGCAGGGCGTTGCCGCAGCGCAGACAGTTTCACATAAATTCTTAAAATCTTCATGCAAGTCTAAAGGATATATTTTCTGGAAGAATTTTATTAAAATTTGCCAAGAAGCACCAAGTGCTTGCCCGTCATCTGGGGGCCTTTGCACTCATTGGCTAGAACATGGAGTAGATCAGCGTCCTGTGTGTGTGTGTGTAAATTGCAGTCAAGTCACAGCCGACTTAGGGAGATCCCAGCAAAGGCCTTTCGAGGCAAGTGAAAAGCAGAGGTGATTTCCCATTGCCATCTTCTTCAGGGTCTTCTTGGTGGTCTCCCTTCCAAGTACCAACCCTGCTTAGCTTTCAAGATTGGATGAGGTCGGGCTATACCATGCTGCTGTCCCTCCTGGTCAATGTCTAACTGAGCAAAAATAGAGCCTGAGGCGTTTTCAGTCTCCAGAAATAAAAGCACAAGAGGGTTACTTTAAAGCAGGGATGTCAAACGTACAGCCCATGGGCCAGAACCAGCCCGTCCAGGACTCTTATCTGCCCATGAGCAACTGGTCATTACTTTTATTGCCAGATGACTGAGGCTGTGCATTTTGTCCCTGTATGCTGTCCCAGTGCTAATGAGTAATGGGTGGTAGAAATGGGTGGGTGGGCATCAGGGAGATGCTTTAAGGAAATACTGTAAGAAAGTTAATGTTTTAAGCATGTCCGTATTTTGAGTAAAAAATAATATTGATAATTGGATTTGCCTGTGTCCATTATAAAGTTTCTATCTCCCATACCCAGCATTACATTTTATGGCACACATGGCCCAGCCCGACAAAGTGACATTTATGTCAGATCTGGCCCTCGTAACAAATGAGTTCAACATCTCTGCTTTAAAGGGGGGGAAAACCACCCTGAAAATTCAGGGATCTGGAAACTCCCTGGGGGAATGCAAGTCCTCCCCCATTTTGTGGTTATAGCCTTACTTTCCCCCCTCCTTCCTGGCTGTTTCAAAGCAGGGGTGGAATGGGAAGTGAAAGTGGTCCTGATAGGCTGCCAACTTCCAGGCAGGAGAAGCCAAAAATGAGAGATCACAGAAGGAAGTGGAATACCAAAAACAACATCTGTGACAAAAATAACAAAGAGTCAATAAAGATAAGTTGCAAAAACGTTTACTGTAGTCATTTCTGTAGAAAATTTTCTTTTATTATTGCTCACACATTAACAAATACTGCGCAACGAACCATTCGTTTCACAATATCTGCTTTATCTGAGCAACATAAACATAAAGCCTCCACAGCAGTGGAGACTTGATGTTTGGCTTTGAGAATTCAGCTAATACACTGTGAAGACCTTGAGGGGTTCTGTTATTAGAGAGTCAACATGGAATGTTTCCTTCAAGAGTTGATAAGTAGTCATTGATAAGAATTGGGATTGCTACACGCTCGGATAAAGCAGATATTGTGAAACGAACGGTTCATTGCGCAGTATTCGTTAGCGTGTGAGCAATAATAGAAGAAAATTTTCTACAGAAATTACTACAGAAAGCGTTTTTGCAACTTATCTTTATTGACTGTTATTCTTGTCATGGATGTTGCTCCTGGTAGGACCTGGAGAGCTCCCAGAATTGCAACTGATCTCCAGATCAGTTCCCTGGAGTAAATGGCAGCTTCGAAGGGTGGGTCGTATGATATGACATCCCTGCTGATACTCCGTTCTCTTCAGGACCACCCCCAGATTTCCAGGAATTTCTCAACCTTGAGCTGGTAACCCTACCCTGAAGCAAGCCAAGCTAAGCAGCACCCGTGGCATCACACGCCAGAACTTCAGGGGCATTCAGCTCAGTGGTGTCAGCAGAGGTCATTTCAGGGGGGATCGAAGTTCCCCCGGGTGAGGTACGGGGGGTGGGGCACATGATGAAGCCCCGCCCCCTGCTTCCGGCCGCCCCGCTTCCGGCCCTCATTCAGCCAGGAGGAGGCAGAAGAAGAGGGAGGGTAAGTTGCTTCCTCCCCGCCCCTGCCTGCCTGGGGCCAGGGAGGGCCTTCGCGGGGCTTCCTTGCACTCCCGCCGGCCTTGCAGGTCCACCGCCGGGCTCCTCAGGCTCGGCAGTGGAGCCGCAAGGCCGGCGGCGGCAGCCGGGACCGTTGGGGGCGGGGTGGGTGGCCTTATGACACACTTCCGGTGATGTCAGGGGGTGTGGCATATGCTAATTAGTTATGCTAATGAGTTCCCCTAGCTCTTTTTCTACGAAACAACCCCTGGGTGTCAGCAATGGGCAGCCGTGCAGGAGGCAACAGTTGGTATCTATGGCAGCAGCTAGGCTAGCCAACTTCCAGGTGGGACCTGGAGATCTTCCATTAGGATGACTGATCTCCAGACTACAGAGATCAGTTTCTGTGGAGAAATGGCCATGATCACACGGGCAGTTTGGCCCGACACAGCCACTCCTCCCCACCGGAACAAATGGGTGCAGTCAGACAGCCACATCTGTCAGGTGTTCCCCATCCATTCTTATCCCATCATAGGATGACTTGGAGCCAGGTTAAAAAGGCACCACGTCACAAGTGGTGCTTTCGGTTCCCCACACAGTCATTGCGCATGGCCAGATGTCTGAACGTGGGGGAGAGGGCACAGAACAGATTTGGCAGTCTGAACCTGCAGATCTGTTCTGCCGCTGGGGAGGCAATTTTTAAAAATTGCCTCTGTGTGCATGTGTGCACATGAGCACATGTGTGCATATGTTGAATGCATGCACTCTTATGAGTGCACATGAATTTTGATATATATATTTTTGGCAGCGCACTCCGTGGCTGAGGCGCTGCAATAATGTGGATGCTTTACCATGGGATGTCTCTGTGGGTGACCTGCAGCAGGGTGTGCTGTGTGGCTGATATGCCCCACAACACTTTCAATCGGTTGAATTAGAGGTGGCACCGTATCGTGCCAAGCCGCCGGTGTAGCCACGGCCAATGACTGCTTTGGAGGGTGGCACTGTACCCTGCTGAGGTCCCTCCCCTTTTCCACCCCCCCAAAAAAATCTTCAGGTATTTCCCAACCCAGAGCTGGCAGCAACCCCCGCAAGCAGCCCACCAGGAAACTTCCCTGGAAATCCAATAGCCAGTCCATCCTTGCTTCCAAGCATCCCAGGCCGCAGTCACCACCCCAGAGATTCCCAAGCCATCCGGGCACCCTTGGATTGTTGTAAAACCAATGATGGAGCCTGAGTCAGAAGTTCAAGTACCGCTGACGGGGCAAGGCAGCTCCACAAATTATTCACGTAACTCAGTTGGCTGCACGGGAGTTTTTCTGGGCATCGTGTGAGGGGGGGGCTGGGCCGCCGGGGTGGGGGGAGGGCTGCAGTGAAAGTGTCGTTTCTGCTCGCCTTGGTGCAACTTACAATAAGCTCTGAAGGCAGATTCCTGGCATCCACATGCAGAGCTCTTCCCATCTGGAGGCCGCTGAGCAACCACAGCTGTGAATGACGTTTCCCTGGCTCACCGAGACCCTCCTGGAGAAAAAGATCTTTGGAATGCTCTGGCTGACTTGCTGGCATTCAGTCACTTCCCCTCCTCCGTCTCTGAAACATCTTGAGCTGGCCTGGCTGCAACATCTGGATGACTCCATTACGCTAACATCCTCCAACACAAACCACAGGTTCCAGGTGGTTTTTAACCGTGCTGCTCAAAACCCACTATGGGGGTTTTCTGCCCCCACTGGAAGGCTTGAAACCTTTCCACACAGCACTGTGGCTGCTTTACAGAAATGACTTGCCTCCTAATAAAAGAGTACTAGAAGACAGGGATGGCAAAGGATGAGAAGGTTAGACAGTGTCATAGATGCAACGAACATGAAGTTGAGCAAACTTCAGAGGATGGCGGAAGACCGGAAGGCCTGGCGTGATCTGGTCCATGGGGTCGCGAAGAGTCGGACTCGACTGTGCGACTGAATAAACCCCCATGCCATAATATGTGAAGCTAGCCAAATAAATCCAGAGGGTACCCAGATAAATGTGGTGGAATTTCTAGCCATTTTGCCTCCAAGTAGGTGGTGCACATGAACACAGGAAGCTGCCTTCTGATTTATCCGGTGAGGGTTTTTAAATGTCAATTTAATTAGCTTTTGCCCAAGAGTAGAGATTCGAACCCAGCTTTTCCAGGTCCTAGTCCAGCAGTCTAACCACTTTTTTGTTTGCCGTCAGGTCACACCTGACCTGTGATGATCCCATCAGGGTTTTCAAGGCAAGAGGTGTTCAGAGATAGTTTGCCATTGCCTTCCTCTGCATAGCAACCCTGGTATTCCTTGATCTCCCCTCCAAGTGCTTGCCAAGGCTGACCCTGTTTAGCTTCCGAGATCTGACAAGATAAGGCCAGCCTGCACTTTCCAGATCAGGACAGTCGAGCCGCTGTAATACAGGTGGGCACTGGGCAGTCGTTTTGGTCTGAAGCAGCAGAACAACGTTAGACTCCAGAGGCACCTTTAGGACCAACAAAGTTTTATTCAAGGTATGAGCTTTTGTGCACATGCACACAAAAGCACATACCTTGAATAAAACTTTTGTCGGTCTTAAAGGTGCCACTAGAGTCAACCTTTGGTCCACTATGCTGCGTGAAATGCAGGAATCTGCATGCCGATCTTATGCCTCCCAGCAGTTTCCCTTTGTAATACCCACTGGGCAGTTGGCACACAAAGCTACTCCCTGCTTGGTAGACTGTATAGAATGCCCTTTTGGAAGGCCTGCAAGGCTGCTCTGTTTGAAAGAGCTTTTGTTTTTCCTCCCAAGGGCTTGTTTTATTGAGGGCTCGGTTTATTTATTTATTTATTTATATCTTCGATTTCTACCCCGCTCCAACCCCGAAGGGTCTCTGAGCAGCTTACAAGTTCCGAATTTATCCCTAGCTAAGACCACATGTCTACAGGGGTTGGGGCTGCCCACCGGCACCCAGGTGGCAGGGCTCGCTGTTTTTCTTGGTTGTTCTTCCCAGGCGGTCTTTCGGGTGTCAGTGCTCGGTTCCTGGTGTGGTCGTCCGGTCCGGCGGCTTCTTCTTTCTTTCTTTCGGCGGGCCCGTCTGGTATGTGGGTCGTATCGACTTACAGCCCAGCTAACATCCGTACGGCTCCGCTGCGCTTGCATCACGTCACCACGTCCTTCTGTGGCTCCGCCTCTGTCTCCACCTCCATCGCTCCGCTTGCCTTCGCTCCGACGCTACGCCACTCCATCGCCGCCATTCCACCGTCACCACCGCTGCTGCTGTTGCTTCTACTGCTCCTGCCACACACCCCCGTACGATGCTTAGTTCATTTCATTTTATGGTTGGTGGTTTCTAAAGCAAACTGGCTTTTTAAAATGATGGGGTCTTTGTAAAAACTTTTCCGGGCTTTTTATGGAAGGGCAGGGTAGGGGTTACCAGGTTACCAGGCTGGAAAACTCCTGGAGATTTGGGGATGGAGCCTGGGGAGGTCGGGGACCTCAGTTGGGGTACAATGCCATGGAGTCCACCCTCCAAAGCATCTCTGTAGCGTGGAGATGAGCTGTAATTCTGGAGAATCCCCAGGCCCCTCCTGGAGGCTGACATCCCTATGGAGTAAACAGATGAAAGTAAATGCATGGTTCATTCTCCTGTGGTTAGGAAAGTTTGGGCTGCTACAACGGGAATGACACAGGGTTGTCTGTTAAACAGATTGTGCTGCTGTTTTAGTCAGTGGAGGCTTTAAGTTTTTGTTGCCTTTGTTTATTGTGATGGGTTGTTGCAAGACCAGACCCTTTTGGTGGATTGTGTAGGATGCAAATTTAAGTCGCAGTCATATTGAATTGACTTGGTCGACCCACAGTGGTGAGGATAAAACAGAAATCAATTGCCTGCCTTTAAGAAGAAGAAGAAAAGATTGGATTTATACCCCGCCCTTCACTTGGAGTCTCAGAGTGGCTTACAAACTCCTTTCCCTTCCCCTCCCCACAACAGACACCCTGTGAGGTAGGTGGGGCTGAGCTCTGAGAGAACGGCTCTTTCAAGAACAGCTTTGACAGAACTATGGCTTGCCCAAGGTCATCCAGCAGCTGCAAGTGGAGGCGTGGGGAATCAAACCCAGTTCTCCCAGATTAAAATCTGCGCACTTAACTACTACACCAAACTGGCGTTTAGACTAAGTTTATTTCAGTTTAAGCTTTCGTGTGTCAGACCTCAGTTCTCCAAACGCACATGAAATGGATATTGTATTTTATGGACTTTATATTTTATACAGACTTCTATAACCAAAATCACTGTTGGGGGTTTTGCCAGTCACAATTAACTTTGAATCTGGTGGTGGTGTCAAACGTCAGCCTCAGAATTGGGGAAGGCTACAGATACAGTTTTTATGATGCTGTATTATACTGTACATTTTCCTTACTCTTCCCACTGCACCTTCTTGGATCAGACTTTGTTTCTCTCTGTGTGTAACTGAACCACACGGGAGCCTTGTTCACCATCTATTAACAACCAAGTCTGTTCCGGTCTTTCACACAGGGACTCACACACGACTGATTTACAACCAGATGGCCCCAGGACTAAAACTTCCACTCCTACCCGGCTTTGATGGTTTATTAGGTAGCAGTAGGGTTGCCAGCCTTCAGGTGGTAGATCTCCAGCTATTGCAACTGATCTCCAGGAGACAGATCAGTTCCCCTGGAGAAAATGTCCGCTGTGTTAGGTGGACTCTATGGTATTATACCCCAATAAAGTCCCTCCCTTCCCCAAGCCCCGCTCTCCGCAGGCTCCACCCCTAAAATCTCCAGGTATTTCCCAACCCAGAGCTGGCAACCCTAGGAGGTAAGCGGGATAGTCTTAATGTTTACAGACTTCTGTTCAGGCTGTTCATGTCTGTCTTTCCCAGGGGTCATTTCGTAGAAAAAGAGCTAGGGGGACTCATTAGCATAACTCATTAGCATATACCACACCCCCTGACATCACCAGAAGTGTGTCCTCCCCACAGCCGGCGGCGACCTCCAGCGGGCACCAGCAGGGAGCTCCAGGCCCCGCTCTCCCGCACCTCACCCGGGGGGATGGCGTCCCCCCGCGTCCCCCCCCAAATGACCCCTGGTCTTTCCCCACCACTTTTTTTGTCTGTCTTTTGAGGTATGACTCACCACTGCCTCCAAAAGAGTTCCTCGGTATTTCTCATTGCCTTTCTTTCCCCCTGTTTTGCACATAAATGTATTTATTTAGTATATTTCAATCCCTCTTTTCTCCCTGATACAGACCCCAAAGAGCTTACAAAAAAAATATACACTCTGCTGTCAGACCTCTCTCATCCTGTCTAGTGGGAACTGTGAAGAAATGCTTAGTCTCCTGGGAGATTGGCAGGAACCTACTAACCAGTTCCCAAAGGGGCTCTGCAAATTTTATTGATTAGTGAAACTCCCAGGGCTTCAGGGGGAAAAGAGTCTTTCTTTTCCTGGCTAACTCCGTCAACATATGAACTAGCATCTTGACAGACTGAAAGCTTGATAGAAAACCCTGTTCTGCCACCTTTTGCCTACCTGTAAAAGTGGTTTTAGGTTAAGTCCCCCGAGCGTTCGCAAAGTGCGAATCCAACATTTACTTTGCAAAGTTGTACATTTTTACACAGATAACTGGGGACAAAGTGTCGTTTCTTTACACAAGTAAGGATGATCGCAATGCACACCTCCAAAGCAGGTGAGCTAATATCCCTGGATCTTTTTACACCTAAAAGCTTATGATCCTATTGACATGGAAGCTCTAAAAATGGCTACGACCCAAACTTGAATCAAACAAACAAAAAGGACAATAAGACGGAAAGCACAGGAATGTGATCGGTTTGCACCAAATGTCTGTCTGGGTTTTCAGGACTATGAGTGTGAGGAAATGGTATCTGTTCTAGGGAAATAGTGTAAAAGCTTCCGTGTAATTGTAGCCTACGTTTGGAGCTAAGCTTGTTGTTATTTGCTTGGTCATCCTAGATTTCAATGAAATTAATTTCACTGAAGCATTTTTATGCTTAATCATAAACTTTGGCTGCCTTCTTGGAGACTGAGTCAGCGTGTTGGCGTTTTCAAAAGAACTTGATTCAAGACAGGAAATGGAACTGATTTTATGCCATATTAGTGACTGCAAGGATACTAATTGCCCTAGAAAATCAAAAGTGCCATCAATTAAATTGTGGGGAAATGAGAATTGGACAGCTATAAATTACTTGTACTGAACACAGATTTTATTAAAGAGAGGATTGGGTAAGAGGTAATGGAACTGTGGAGGTTATAAATTCAGTACTATAGTCTTCTACAGTTTTCAATTAAGACAATAATTTAACAATTAATTATCCATTTCCACAGAACATCAAAGTGTAATACACTCATACAAGATGAAAATCAATATGCAGCAGTAGAAAAGCTTATCACGTGAGGATCCTGGGTATATGGGCCCCGGTCACACGGGAGGTTTTGCCCCGCAAGAGGGACGGATCTGGGGTGCATCAAACGGGCATGATCACACCACAACATCTGGGAAGCGGAGCGCACCCGTCCCCGATCCGTCCTTTCTGGGGGGAAACGCACATTAAAAAAAACCTAGAAAAGACTACTACCTACCTGAAGCTCCACAGCAAGGGTGGCCGTGGGATCGCCGGCGCACCCGTCTTCCGAGGCTCCCAGCCAAACTGCGCATGCGCGCACATGTGTAGCCGGCTTCCTCACTCTCCGTCCTGTGGCTTCCCCCCCCCGGCATCTGATCTTGCCAGGGAGCAACTGCGCGACGGCTCAGGGAATCTGTCTGATCCCGCTGCCGCACGTCTATTTTGCTGCGTGCTTTTTTCCCCTGTGTGACCGGGGCCATGTTCTCTCATTTCGAATATCTTCTTCAGTGATATAAAAAATAGACTCAAACTCTTACTATATTGCCGTACACAAAGATACCTGTCTCACCTAACAGCAATGGATTACAATTCATAAGTAATATATTCTGCAAACTTCTTGTAATTCTATAACAGAAAATAGCAACTTGCCTATAGAAAAATCACAAAATATTATGCAAACCACCAGATAGTAACTATAATCAATGCAAAACATACAATTACTCCAATTATTTCTTACCACAAATATCTCTTCAATAGTTTGTGTTCTTTTTAAACCTGGGCACTGTTACACAGTTTCAGGTCAAAATTAATCAGAACATTACAGTGATGGTATAGCCTTCAAGTGTTTGTTCTAAGTCTCAAATTAAGCATGTTACACCTGAACTTGATACAGCCAGTACTTGTGGATCACATATTAACATCAAACTCTTTTAAAGGAGCCAACCTACAAAAGATTGAAATATTCAGTAAACTGGGTTAAGCCACATATTATTCACCAAACAAATTGAAAGGGACCAGTTCACAAAAAGCAAGAATATTCAATAGACTTGTTTAGACCATATGGGAAGTGTGTTTTTCATCTATGGATCCAAAAAGCTTCCTTGCAGAGCAGGACTTTACAAACATCTTTAGCGCAAATTGCTACAGTGGCAGTGTTTTGTCTATACAATTGTATTTATACACTAATCTTCCTAGTGATTGTCAATAATAGACCAAGCTACCCAGGAAAGTGAAAAAGTAAAAACTGAAACTGACCTCATTGAAGAAAAACTTAAAGGGGCTATGCCCTTAGATACATTTAATTTGAAATCTATTGTCATTCACCTGCTATTGTCATTTGCCTACTAATGTCATTCGACATCTGAAATCACTCCACTTTCCAATAAATAGGACGGATGGACTCCCATTCTAGCTGTATCTGAAGAAGTGAGCAGTGTCTCATGAAAGCTCCTATCACAAAAACCAGTTTGGTGTAGTGGTTAAGTGCGTGGACTCTAATCTGGGAGAACTGGGTTTGATTCTCCACTCCTCCACTTGCAGCTGATGGATGACCTTGGGCAAGCCATAGTTCTGTCAGAGCTGTCCTACAAAGAGCAGTTCTCAGTCAGAGCTCTCTCAGCCCCACCTACCTCACAGGGTGTCTGTTGTGGGGAGGGGGAGTGAAGAGTTTGTAAGCCGCTCTGAGACTCTGAGTGAAGGGTAGGGCATAAATCCAATCTCCTCCTCCTCCTCCTCCTCCTCCCTGCCACATATTTTGTTAGTCTTGAAGGTGCGACTGGACTCTTGCTCTTTTCTGCTGCTAACATGGCTGCCCATCTCAATCTCTCTCCAAGCGGTTCACAGTAATCAAAATTCAACCGACTGGTCGTACATGAAAACAAGATTCTGACTTACAATCACAACAGGGAAGGGGGTGGAGGGGAAAGATGGAAGAAGGAGGAGGAGGATGATTTATACCCCACCCTTCACTACCTGAAGGAGTCTCAGAGAGGCTTACAATCTCTTTTCTCTTCCTCTCCCCTCAACAGACACCCTGTGAGGCAGGTGGGGCTGAGAGAGCTCTTTTGAGAACTGCTCTTGGGAGAACAGTTCTGAGAGAGCCATGACAGACCCAAGGTCACACCAGCAGCTACATGTGGAGAAGTGGGAAATCAAACCTAGTTCTCCCATATTAGAGTGCACACTCCTAGCTTCTATAGCAACTGGCTCTCAAGAAGAAGAAGAGAGATCTGTTTGACCAGCCAGAATAAAATGGTGTCTCCTTTCTAGGCATCAATACCCAGCTGGGACAAGGCTGATCTTTCCTTGCTGACAGTAACCCTAACCCAGAGGCCCTTAGACCCTGGTCTGGTGGTGTAGTGTCCTTCTCCTCATCTGTGTAGTTACAAGCCTAATTTATTTTGAGATTGCCTCTGAACATGAATAGAATATGGTTTGCTCACTGGTGCTTATCCTCAAGGGTGCGCACACATCTGAGGTGAGGAAGCTGTCTGGTCAGAGGGGGAGCCCCAACACCTCTGTATTCAGAGGTTAACTGCTCCTCTCCAGAACTTGCTAGATAACTTCTCTGCTTCCCAAGGCAGCATTCAAAATGTTCAGGTTCCACACTTCAGATCTGGTCTCCGATGATATGAAATCTAAAGAGCAATCCTAAGCAGAGTTACACATTTCTGCATCCATTAATATCAATGAAGCTTAGAAAGGAATAACTCTGGTTAGGGCTGCACTGTTAGAAGTGTGCATCTCCATGTCCACATAGCTTTATGAGAGCCAGTTTGGTGTAGTGGTTAAGTACACGGTGGTGTAGTGTAGTGGTTAAGTGTGCTGACTTTAATCTCGGAGAACCGGGTTTGATCCCCCACTCCTTCACATGCAGCTGCTGGATGACTTTGGGCAAGTCATAGTTCTGTCAGAGCTGTTCTTGAAAGAGCTCTCTCAGGCCCACCTGCCTCGCAGGATGTCTGTTGTGGGGAAGGGGAAGGAGTTTGTAAGCCGCTCTGAGACTCCAAGTGAAGGGCAGAGTATAAATCCAATATCCTCTCCTCTTATTATTATTATTGCACCCAGGGATCTGGGCTAAATCTGCCTGAGGGCTGGAGAAATTTCAGTCTTGTCCAATGTTCCCTCCTACCTTGTGAGCTACTGGCATTAAAGTTGTAAGCAGGTGATTGAGCTACTGCATAAATTAGTTTACTCTGGAGCCACCCTTCCTGAGCTAAGACAAAAATGTGTGAGCCGGAGGCTAAAAAACTGTGAGCTAGCTCACACTAACTCAGCTTAGAGGGAACACTGGTCTTGTGCACTGCTGTGAATCTAGGAAGCCATCCATAAACACCACAGAAGCAGACAACGGATTCCTGTTCTGTTAACAACCTCAACGCTTGCGTGTGGGAATATTTCCACACAGCGGTGTGCTCAAAGAAAGGGAACTCAAACACACGAGCTCGCTTGCTTGATAATGTTGCAAGTTGCTACTCACCCATTTCAGCACGGTGGCTGGTCTCTCTCTTCTTACCAAGAACGGTGATGACAGAGTGAATGCCCTGCTTTGGGCAATGAGCGTATGCTTAATTTTTTCCATCGTATTACTAAGGTGGATGACCCACAGATTTATACAACAGCATTAGGATACTGTTTGATTTCTTTTGTTCCTAATAATCCCTAGTGTGAAATGTGCCCCTTTTCACTCTACATTTTCTTTGATTTGTCTACCGCAACCCCAAGATCTCTTTCTCAGTCCAGATCCCTTTTGTGGAGATTCATTTTATTTTCTTTGCCCCAAATGAGTACGGCTTTCCTCTTGCTTTCTTTACACCTCCTCAGCCATTCTGTTGCCCATTCACCTGAGTCAGAAGAGATCCTTCAGGAGCTCTTTGCAGGCTGCTGGGGATTTCACCACCTTGAATGATTTGGAATCCATCTGTAATCTGGTCTGTATCACTGCTCAGTACCCCTTGTCCCAAATGCAGAAGCTGCAGCTGGTGCAAAATGCGGCGGCCAGGCTGTTGTTGGGTCTCTCTCTGAGAGAACACATTCAGCCCGTGCTGAAAGCATTGCACTATATGCCTATAGCATACTAAATTCACTTCAAGGTGCTGGTTCCTTCCTATAAAGCCATTTATGGTCAGGGGCCAGCATACCTGAGGGACCGCTTTTCCCCACATGTTTCCCAGAGAGCACTGCACCCAGAGACACAACCTCCTAGTCTTCCATGGTCCTAAAGAAGCCAGACTGGCCACTACCAGGGCGAGAGCCTTTTCTGTGGCAGCCCCATGCTGGTGGAATGAGCTCTCGGAAGACACCAGGGCCCTGCGGAACTTATTACAATTTAGCAGGGCCCGCAAGACGGAGCTCTTCTACCAGGCATTTGACCACATATAACATCTGGATATAACACTTCCCTGGGACTTTCTCCATTGGCTATGTTTGTACTGACTGATTCCTGCTACGGAAAATATTATAATATTGTTCGCCTTGCATAGGAATGTATTATATAGCCCTTTAGATTTTATGTGGTTTTAAACTGTGTCAAATTTTATGTAAGCCGCCCTGAGCCTGCTTCAGCGGGGAGGGCGGGGTATAAATCCAATAAATAAATAAATAAATGTTGGAAATGGATTTGCTGCTTCTCCAGGGAACTACATGAGGTGGCGGATAAGTTAAGAATAAATAGCATCGGTCCCAGCTCACACCTGGGGATCCCCATTACTTTCTTCCCTTTGGAGACCCTAATCGGTGGAAAGTTGGCATCAAGATGTTTTAAATAAGATGGTTAAAACAGCTTAATGGGGCATGACCAAGACTGGATCGGGCCATGGAGACAAAGAAGCATTTCTAAGATTGCAGATAGCATTCCCCACCCCCACTCCCGGTGACAATAAAGGTATACATAATTAGGCACCATTTGTTCAGCCTCACATATAAGAACATAAGAGAAGCTATGTTGGATCAGGCCAGTGGCCCACCCAGTCAAACACTCTGTGTCACACAGTGGCCAAAACCCAGGTGCCATCAGGGGGTCCACCAGCAGGGCCAGAACTCCAGAAGCCCTCCCATTGTTGCCCCCCAAGCACCAAGGACACAGAGCATCACTGCCCCAGATATAGGCCGTTATGGTTTGAAGCAGTAGAATAAAGTTTGAGTCCAGTGGCACCAATAAAGTTTTATTCAAGGTAAAAGAAGCCAGATTGACCACTACCAGGGCGAGAGCCTTTTCTGTGGCAGCCCCATGCTGGTGGAATGAGCTCTCGGAAGACACCAGGGCCCTGCGGAACTTATTACAATTTCGCAGGGCCCGCAAGACGGAGCTCTTCTACCAGGCATTTGACCACATTTAACATCTGGATATAACACTTCCCTGGGACTTTCTCCATCGGCTATGTTTGTTCTGACTGATTCCTGCTATGGAAAATGTTATAATATTGTTCGCCTTGCATAGGAATTTATTAGCATAATTTTGTAAACCTCGATCATGTCACCCCTCAGTCATTGTTTCTCCAAGCTAAAGAGCCCTAACCTCTTTAACCTTTCTTCATGTACTACATATGTAGTATAGATGTGTGCTCTAGAAGGTGGAACCATAACCTCATTGGCAAAGCAAGTGCAGAAGGCCCTCGGATCAATGCTCAGTTAAAAAGATAACCTCAGTCAGCAGAACTGGGAAATCTATTTCTCAGCTTGATGGCCACTGTCAGCTGAAGCAGGCAGCGCAGGTTAGATGGACCAATGGCCTGACTTACAGTCACTCAAGATGTGCATGGCAGATGCCTTTTTAAAATTAAAAAGCAGGACAATTTTGTGCAGAGGAGCAGTGGGCACAGATGGAAAGACTGTATCAGGGGAGTAGACTTTCCAGTTTCCCGGGGGTGGGGGTGGTATGAGGTGGCGGATAAGTTAAGAATAAATAGCATCGGTCCCAGCTCACACCTGGGGATCCCCATTACTTTCTTCCCTTTGGAGACCCTAATCGGTGGAAAGTTGGCATCAAGATGTTTTAAATAAGATGGTTAAAACAGCTTAATGGGGCATGACCAAGACTGGATCGGGCCATGGAGACAAAGAAGCATTTCTAAGATTGCAGATAGCATTCCCCACCCCCACTCCCGGTGACAATAAAGGTATACATAATTAGGCACCATTTGTTCAGCCTCCCAGAGGCATTGCTATGCTAGGTCTTTAAAAGAACTGGGGCCCAGTAACATCATAGGGAGGAGCCAGTGGCATCACATTGTTCTTGGGTCAGTATTACTTGACTGTCCTTATGCCATACTTTCTGTTGTGTCGTAAATTGTTTCCACTGTTTTTCATTTATACTTGCATAAATGATTTTTATAACACCTTTTCCCCCAGGAATATTCAATTTAATTAATTTCTCCAAATTGGTTAATTCTCTATCTAGATTATTCCTAAGATTGTTTGTTTTAACCATATGATGTAGTTGTTGATATTGCATCCATGATATCTGTATTTGATATTTTTGTTCCAGTTGGTCTTTCGTTAATAAAATATTTCTTTCAAATATCTGATTTAATCTAAATATATTTTTTTATTCTCCATTGTCTAAAGGTGTTAATTTCTTTTCCTGGGATAAACCAATGTTGTCCTAAAAAGGAAGAGATTGGGGAAATACCTGGTGTCAATATATGTCTGTATTTGTCCCAAATATCTAGTGTACAATTTAAAAGGGATTTTGATTTAAAAACTGACCTAATTCTGAACGTTTATTCCATATTACCTCATGTAAATATGCTGGTGTTATAAACATTTTTTCTACTGCCAGCCAATCTTTTTGTACTTCAGGGTTTACAAAAAATAATATATTCTTTAATTGAGTTCTTTGCAACTTTTTTTGTGCTGGAATGTATTTCAGTGGAGCCCATGCAAGTCAATTGGCATTCTTTTTTCATTCCTGACTCCCATTATCTCCAATGGGCCTTCAAGCCTCTCCCATTGTTTCCAGTGGCAATCCTGTCATTCTTTTAGTACATACCAGTTGGTTGTCCCTTTGAAACTGTACCACACCATTTTAAGTAACAGCAAAATGAAGAGCATGAACATGTACAGAGTGCACATTCCTTGCCAATGTTCTATGGGGGTTGCACACAAGGCAAAAGGAAACTTTAAAATGCCTCTGATCTGCATGTAAATGGGCTTACCATTTAAAAATGAAATGGAAATTGAAATTGAAATAAGAGCTTACAAGTGGCTAAGGCAGCCCCTCCCTTTCACTACCATGAAAAAAAACAACTGTTCTCAGTCAAGGATATAGACCCAAGTAAAATAAAATAGAAACACACTTTTCCCCAAAATATAAATTGGAGCCAAGCAAGTATGTTGGACCCAACAGAGGCTTCACAGTCTGACTGTTGCTACATTGAAAGTGGGTGGGTTCAGGACTATATAAGCCAGGGTTAAGGACTATACTTTTTTTTCTGACACACACCAAACATATTCAAGGATTGATATGTTCTGGATATCAAAAACCTTAGTTGTTAATCTAGAGAGTGCAAAGATACAGCCGAAAACCTTTGCAGATCACAATTACTGTTTACAATATCAAGTGTTCTTCAGCCCTATAGGCCGGCCAGGTAGTCAAAAATGGTCACCTTCCCTAGACCTCAGGTCAGAGGTCTGTCTCCCCGATGGATCCAGCTGTGAGACATTCTCTTCCTGTTGCAAGGAATGCTATCAGCAGGGCTCCCAAGTACTTACCTTAATTCGGTGGGGGATGTATAGTTCTTCGCGGGACCATTCCCGCGGGGAAAACACAGGCGCTGCACTATTCCGTTGCCCAGACGTGACGTAGGCACATAGCCAAGCGACGTGCCTACGTCATGTCTGGGCGACAGAATAGTGGAGCTCCTGTGTTACAAGCAAGAATCTTCCGGCGGGGAAGCATGTGTCCCCCGCCGGTTCGTAGGTAGGTACTTGGGAACCCTAGCTATCAGATCTCTTTCCCCGCCCAGGTGAAGGCAGCTTTTCCTGTCTCCATAGATCTGTCTTCCTCTAACATTTGATACCTTGGAGAAGAGAGGGAGAGAAGGGGGGTGTTTAACCATCCTATTGTCTGTCCTGCTAGCTCAGTTAGCATTTGTAAGAATGTGAGCCTGGAAATTCATTACACACTGACTTCCTTTTTTCCAGCTTGGGGGGGGGGGGCCACACAGGGGAAAGATTTAAACTCAATATTGCCTGGCACTAGTTACTGCACGAGGCCCAAACCCCCGAGCCCCCCCACCACCATAGTTTACGCCTATGGGCTGCAGTAACCCTTTCTCTAGAGGCTGCCTGTTTTGCTTCTTTCCCACCTGTTACATTCAGCTCTTCTGGGATCTATATATGAAATATTCACCTTTCCACTGTTTGGGGAAGAATCAAAGAAGGCAGGCAGGGATTCAAGGCAGCTGAGCAGAAAGGAAGGTATCCAGCTAGGTTCAAGTAGCAAAAGAAACAGCTACGGCCAGATCAGGTGGACCTCGGAGACCAGGGTTCAAATCTCTACTCTGCCGCGATGGTGAGTGCTCTTGGCCCTGTTACTCCCTCTCAGCCTAGCCTACCTCACGGGGCTGTTGTGGATAGGGGAGGACAATGAATACCATCCTGAGCTATTTGGAGAAACAGGAGGATAGTTGTATACTAGAATACAGATGTTGGGAATTTCACACACACATACACACACACATTAAATAAATGTATGGCTTTCAGATGACAGCATCGCTCCCGCCGTGTCACAAAAATCCCCCCAATCTACTTTTCACTCAGTTTCCCCAAATGGGGGGGGAAAAGAATCAGAGAGAGAAAAAAGATTTATCTCTGCATTTTGCCTCTTTCCTAGATTGCGCAAGCCAGCGTGCTATACTGAATGGGGTTTTCTTTGGTGACACAGCAAAGCATTGTCTGAGGGGGGGAACCATCTCTCCACCCCCACCCTCCTTTAGCTAATCTGATCTCCTCTCTCTCTCCCTCTCTCGGCTGCCCTCCGCTAAAATGGGGGGGAAAAAATAAACACACACACAATCTTTGCAGCGAAGACTTGGAGGTCTCCTCTGTGAAAAGATGAGTCAGAGACTTCCTCCGCTGTGGCAGGTGATGGATTCTATTTTCTGCCTCACTTCAGGGTGACATCAGCTGGAAATTCCGTTGTGTTTTTTCTTACTCAATCCCTTCCAGCTGCGATATAAAGGAGGGCAGGATGCCTGGAGCTGCCACCAGACATCAGAACAGCCTCCAAGAGAAACCGGTTCCAGTCCAGCTCCTGCTACTCTCCACCCACCATGAACATGAACATCAACACAAGTTTCTGTGCACTGGCCCTCCTGCTTCTCTTCGCCGTGTGCTCTCAGGCCTTCTCTGGACCAGGTCAGTTGCTCTCCATTGTGGTTGCAGTAGATGAAAGGGAGATGGAGAGGGTGGGACCCCTTCTTCTCCTGGCCCAAGACCTGAGCAAAAATTCAACTTTGTGAGCTACTGGCATTAAAGTCGTGAGCGAGCAATTTGCCTACTGCATAAATTAGTTTGCTCTGGAGCCCTCCTTTCTGAGCTACAAAAAAAATGTGTGAGCCGGAGGGTAAAAAACTGTGAGCTAGCTCACACGAACTCAGCTTAGAGGGAACACTGGGTGGGACCCCTTCTTCTCCTGGCCCAAGGCTGCAGTAGATGAAAGGGAGATGGTGGGACCCCTTCTTCTCCTGGTCCAAGACGGAGTTGGGCCAGGGGAATAAGATTCAAGCGGCGACACCCCCACACACCCTCCCATTAATTTACACGGCTCACAACCAATGCTCCCTCTAAGCTGTGGAGTCTTGTGAGCAAAAGTTCTACTCTGCGAGCTGCTGCCATTAAAGTTGTGAGCGAGCCATTTGGCTGCTGCATCAATTAGTTTGCTCTGGAGCCCCATCCTTCCTGAGCTGAGACAAAAAGCTGTGAGCTGGAGGCTCAAAAGCTGTGAGCTAGCTCACACTAACTCAGCTTAGAAGGAACACTGCTCACAACCTGCTGGGATGATGTCCTGCACAACCTGCTGGGATGATGTCCTGCACAAGCCCTGTTGAGACCAAAAGGAAGGGCGCAAGAGCAGCTCCTGTTCATTTCAGAGCAGCAGAACATCTTGGAGAACTGGGGTCTGTACTTCAAAACATTGCATGAAGATTTGCCACACAAAAAGGCCCTGTCCACACGAGAGGATTAGGGCCGGGAGAGGGACGGAACGGGGGCGGAGCAAACGGGCGCGATCCCACCGCAACATCTGGGAAGCGTACCGTGTCCGTCCCCGATCCAGCCCTTCCAGCGATGATCCGCACCAAAAAAGAACCACCTACCGGGGTGGTTCTTTTCGAACGGCCACAGCAACGCTGGCCATGGGATCGCCAGCGCGTTCTTTCGCCGGCGCATGCTCCGACATGCACAGTTCAGCAGACTCCCGTGCCTTACTCCCCGTCTCCCCGGCATCTGATCGTGCCGGGGAGCAAATGCACAGCGGCTCAGGGGATCTGTATGATCCCGCCGCCGCGTGCCTATTTAGGTGCGGCTTTTTAAAAGCCGCACTGTGGCCGTCCCTTCTTCCCTCGTGTGGCAGGGGCCTTTAGACCGGCCTTTAGACCGGAATATCCACGCCATTAGATACGGGTGGCTAGATTTATCATAGAAATCTCTTCTACTGAAGTTTATCTCAAGATATTGTGGAAGCTCATTATCTGTAGATTAATAGTGACCAGCAGAAGCAGCGTACGATGCTTGGGTGGCTTCAAAAGCTGC
This sequence comes from Gekko japonicus, assembly GCF_001447785.1. NCBI lineage: Eukaryota > Metazoa > Chordata > Lepidosauria > Squamata > Gekkonidae > Gekko > Gekko japonicus. Next base: position 47,912 of record NW_015164668.1, on the reverse strand, counting down.
TGAGAGGTCCAACAGAACAAACAGGGGCACTCTTGGTCTATCACCTTCCAGATAAACAGACTATTGTCTGTCTCCAGTCTCGGATGAGAATCTGTCTGCGTTGGTTTAGGTCAATGCAGGGGGGTGGGAGACCCTTTGAGCCTCTGCTGAGCTCTGCTTTGTTCTATTTTTCATGGGCTGGTGACCCCCTTGGATCCCGTAGGCATGCCAGGGGATTAACCTCTGCCCCTGTTTCCAGTACTAGGCCTCAAAGCCCAAAGATGAAATGACCCCAAACTATGTTTCTTAATAAGCCCATGCAGACCATAAACTTTCTCAGCATCACTAGATAATTATAGCTGAAGTTGCCTGAAACCGATTTGGACCATTAGTCCACCTAGCTTTATATTGTCCACTGGAGGAAGCATCTCTCCAGTTCTTCCCCAGTATCTGCTGTATGAGAACCTTTAAGAGATACCAGTGCTTGAAACTGGGACCTTCTGCATGCAAAGGAAGAACTGTGCTGTGAGATCACGGCCTGGCCTCCAGATCTGCCAGTGCCAGTCGCCTCAAATCTTGGGGACGAGAGATTCCAAGGCATTCTAGACTCATTCTGTTTTCTTGTCTCTTCCAGTGGGAGGTGATCCCCCTACGTCCTGCTGCTTCAGCTACGCATTAAGGAAAATCCCACGCAATTTGCTGGAATCCTACTATGAAACCAGCAGCAGATGTTCTCAACCAGCTGTGGTGTAAGTAAAAGCATTGTATTGCTTTAGGTGATGGAGAAGGGGGAGCCGGATGTGCCCTCCGATTTATACACACACACACACACACACACATATGTATCTTGCATTTGCAAGGGGTGCGTGTCGTGACGTACGATGGACAGAAATAGTTTGTTCTTGAAAAATTCTATTGATCTGTTGATGTGTCTTGGGTGGTTTAGTTGCCCTGACCTGGACGGCCTCAGCTAGCCTGATCTCGTCAGCTCTCTGAAGCTAAGTATGGTCAGCCCTGGCTAGTATTTGGATGGGAGACCATCAAGGAAGCCAAGGGTTGTTACGCAGAGGCAGGCAACGACAAAGCCACCTCTGCTCTGGTCTTGCTTTGAGAACCCCGTGGGGTTGCTGTAAGTGGGCTGTGATTTTTTTTTTAATTACAATTTTTATTAAAAGAAACGTTGAGTTAACAATAAAAATAATTTGAATAACAGGCTAAGATATACATGATAGGGGTAATCTAAATGTACCCCTGAACTAAAGAGTAATATAAAAAAATTTAACATTAAGCACAACTTTGTTATCACAAAACATAGTAAGATACACAAATTAAGTGCAGCTGGCTATTGCTGTCAGAGTAAACTAAGATTCCATTATAATACCACTAAACCAGGTATATGCGATATAAGGAGTGAGAGTAATAGTATATAGTTAAAGAGTGACGACTAAGAATAAAAATTATACAAAGCATAAGTATAATGTGATTGATAAAAAGCTTATCTAATTAATGTGAAAGTAATTGAAATAGACAAAAAGGCACACTGTTCTAATTAAATCCATTTGACATAGTTCTTCCATTGAGGAGAGAGAAATTAACGGCACTTGCCATCACCACCACTTAGTTTAGCCGAGTGGGAGAAATTTATAAACAGATGTGTCAATAATGAATGAATCTTGTTCCTTTAACTCTGGCTGCTTCCATGCAAGCGTCCCTTGGCACGGCAGATTCTTCTTCTGCAGAACGCTGGAAGTGGAACTCTGTAGTTTAAAAAAACACACTGCCCTCTACTCCCGTTAGCGTTGTATATATGGTTTGCAGTGGTTCGAAGAGAAGGACTAAGTTTTCAGGCAGATTGGTGGATGGGGTGTCATTATCCAGTGCTTGGCATTGTACATTCCTTTCACATTTACCAAAGTTGTGGGGAGTAATAAAAGAAGAGGAGGGAAGGCAGAGACATGCTGGGAAGTCTCTTAAGTGCAACTGGTATCCGAAGAGAACAAGGAAATAATCTTGCCTTTTTCCATTTCTCTCCAGGTTCATTACAAAGAAAGGCCGGAATATCTGTGCCAACCCCACGGAGCAATGGGTTTCAGACCATGTGACTTACTTGGAACTCAACTGAGCGGAGCTGGAGATAGAGTCACTTCCAGTTGGGGCCAAAGGCCATTGTGCCCCCCCCCCCCATGATTTCCTGTCAAGTCAAACAAAAATATTACCTTGAGCCTGCATTGTCATTTTCCGGGGGTGGGTGGGTGTAGTTATGTATTGACCAACTCAGGGATTTGTGATGATAATTTAAGTTGTTTTGCCCAAGCTGAGGCTATTATTCCTGTTAATTATTTTATTTAAGTAAGCAGCCTTTTAAAAATATTTTTTAATGTATTTATATGTGCGTGCGTGTGTTGTGTAGAATGGAACCAATAGAAAATAGGATTTTCCACAATAAATATATATTTTTTACGATATTGCCTTGTGATGTGTTTCCCCCTCCAAAACTCCGTACCTGACACCCTATTGCAGAAGGGCTGCTTCTAGCACATTGAAGGGTGTTTCCCTTTTTGCCTTCAAACCAGCAAATGCAGGTGAAGGTGAAGGTAAAAAGGAGAAGAGACTGCATCATTTGGTCACACACAGGCTTAGCTTCAGTTGGGGAGGTGGACTGAGGGGTTGTTGCCCCAGAGGTTTCATGGAGATGTGAGTGTTGAGAAGTTCAAGTTCAAGTTTATTAAGAACAGTCATAAGACCAGCAAAGACCAAAGTAGTACAGCACAGAGTCTACAACATAGGATCCTTACAACCTTAATTACTAAAATACCAAACCGGTCAATTCCGTCATTAATGGCTCGGGTTACAATACATTCTGCCCTTTTTGATTACCAGGTAACAATATTTAGCAACATTGCATGTGACAGAATCATAGGTATCGGCCAATAAAAACTTCATCAAGCATTCCTCGTCATATGTAAGATAATAAGCCAAGGGTTTAAAACGTGAGAGAAGGGGTATCAGCAGCTGCTGTCTCTCTTAATCATACATAGGACAATGGAGTATTATATGGGAGGCCGACTCCACCTGTTCTAACAAACAGGAGCAAATTCTCTGATGCATGGAGGTCCGGGTATATCTACCATAAAGTACTGCTGAGGGTAAAACATCGAGCCGTGCTCTAGTAAGTGCCCATCTATAGTTAGGGTTTTTTATGAGTCCAAGGTAAGATGCGGCATTTAACCTGGTCCCATCTTTAATCTCTTATAATAGGAAGGCAGGGCTGCATAGTCGTTTTGTGCTTCAGTATCCTTAAGGCTTTGATATATTAGGTTCTTTGCATACTGCAGACCACCTCCTAACACATTTTCAGGATCTAATCCAATTAGTTTCAATTTATCTACTACTCTAAGAGCCCATTGGGGATATGGTGTGAGTGTTGAGGAGGGGTTTGAAGGAAGAGACAGAAGTGGGTATTCTGGGAGGCCATTCCACATACTGGAGGCAGAAAAGGAGAGAAGAAGGCTACAATTGCTAGAAGAAGAAGGAGAACTTCAAATGGCTGTGAGGATGGAGGAGTGCCACGGAAACTGAGGGCCATTGCAGTGTTGCCAGTCTCCAGGTGGGGGCTGGAGTTCTCCTGGGATTGTAACTGATCTCCAGACAACACAGATCAGTTGCCCTGGAGAAGATGGCAGCTTTGGAGGACACACTCCATGGTATACCATAGAGTCTAGGCGAAATGGAAGTCCCTACCCAAATACAGCCCTCCAGCCTCCAGGAATTTCCCAAGCCAGGGCTGGTAATCTTGTGGAAGGTGTTTTTTTGTTTTTTTTTTGCCACGGGTGTTCCCTCTTAAGGAGTCCTCCAACCTTCATTTGCTCCCCCCTCCTCCTACTGCTCCTGTTCCCAACAGCCCCAGAGCAATCAAGGGGTTTTTTGGCTGCCACCACTCTGGTCTATGGAGATCCCAACTAGAATGCCCCCAGGGCACCCCCTAAGCTTGGTCCTGCTGCTCCTGCTCGGTAGAGCAACAGGAGCAAGAGAGGGATGGAGGGAATCAACATTGCAGTGATGGCAGGATGCCATTCATTGTGACTTTGCCCTTGGGTTGCCAACCTCCAGTTCCCCCAGAATTACAGCTGATCTCTAGGTAGGGTTGCCAGTGGGGGACAGGGGGATTAGGGTTGCCAGGTCTAGGTTGGGAAACTCCTGGAGATTTGGGGATGGAGCCTGGGGAGGACAGGGACTTCAGTGGGGTAGAGTGCTATAGGGTCCACACTCCAGAGCATTCATTTTCTCCAGACCTCTATAATCTGGAGATGAGCTGTAATTCTGGGGGATCCCCAGGTCCCACCTGGAAGTTGGCAACTCTATATCCAGGTGACAGAGATCAGTTCCTATGGTGGAAACACCTGCTCTGGAGGGTGGACTGTATGGTACTACACCCTACTGAGGTCACTCCAACCCAAATCTCCAGGAATTTCCCAACCCATAGTTGGCAACCCTAAATGGAGGCTATCTGGGAAATGTAGACCCGGAGGGGAAGTGTATAGCAAGGCCCCAGGCCTTGGAAGAGATGCTTCTCTGAGACCTGCAGCCTGCTCCATGAACCAACATTTAGCCCAGGAGAGGGAACACAGCATACTTTCAGTGATACAGAGATGGGAACAGAGGCAAAGTTGGCCGGCAGAAGGTATCTGGCAAGAAGAACAGAGTGATGGGGGGTCCCCCAGTAAGACCATGGAGGGCTTTGAAGGTAAGAGTAGTTTGTGCTAGATACCGGAGGAGACAGCAAGCCAGTCTTGCAGGATTTCGGAGGAATGTCGCATGGTCAAAACAATGAGAGAAGAAGACAGACTGTGACACTGCTGTTGGAGAGTACGAGATTCCTCCAAGTGATGTCTGTGCATGAGATTTCTTAAGAAGAGGGGCTCCGGAACACAGAGAATCCCTGACCTTTGTTAAGTCTGCAAAGGTTTGAGCCATGCAGTAAGTTTGTCTTACATCGCCCTGTTCACACAAAATGGCAACTGCAGATATTCAGAGGATTGCACATCGTGTGTTCTCCTGGTACTGAAAAGGACGCTTGTACTCTGAGCCACTTTGGTGTGGTGGTTAAGTGCGCGGACTCTAATCTGGGAGAACCGGGTTTGATTCCCCACTCCTCCACTTGCACCTGGCTGGATGACCTTGGGCAAGCCGTAGTTCTGATAAGAGCTGTTCTTGAAAAAAGAGCAGTTTCTGTCAAGAGCTCTCTCAGCCCCACCTACCTCACAGGGTGTCTGTTGTGGGAAGGGGAAGGGAAAGGAGTTTGTAAGCCGCTCTGAGACACCTTTGGGTTGTGAAGGGCAGGGTATAAATCCAATCTCTTCTTCTTCTTTTTAAAAATCCTTTGCTAATTGTCCCCAATATGTATGGGGGCAACAGAGAACAGCTTTAGCACTACAGGAGGTAGATAGCAAAAAGTGAAATAGTGGGGGAAAGGCCAAGGGCCGGGGACAGAGAAACGTACATTTTCTCTCTCACGGCTTGAACATACATGAAGCTGCCTTATTTGGAGTCAAGTCATTGGTCTATCCAGATCAGTTTTGTCATCTCTGACAGGCAGCAGCTCTCCTGAGTCTCGAGCAGAGGTCTTTCGTATCACCTGCTATCTGATCCTTTTAGCGGGGACCTTTTGCGTGCAAAATATGCATACCACTGACCCGTGTGCCTTCTGCCACTTTAGTGGGTGATGCTATCATACAATGTGCCTCTAGCCTCAGACACGTCACTGCGAAAGATTGAGGCAGTGGTGGTGGATTCATCGTATGCCGGTGCTTTAGAGAGACTTCTTCAGCAGGGGACACTGAGCCATGGGAAGGATGCTGACATCTGGCAGCAGCTGTCCAAGAGCTCCATCTAGTGGCTATTGCTGAAGAGTTCCTCTTGTGGAAGGAGATGCAGAAAGACCTTCTGGAGCAGACCAGGGTTTCTCACATATGTTCCCATTTGGGCGGAGGGTGCATAGACCCACGGGCAGTGTTCCCTCTCAGCTGAGTTAGTGTGAGCTAGCTCACATTTTTTTAGCCTCTGGCTCACACATTTTTGTCTTAGCTCAGGAAGGATGGCTCCCAGAGCAAACTAAGTAAAGTAAATAATTGATGCAGTAGCCAATTTGCTCACTCACAACTTTAATGCCAGTAGCTCAACAATGTTCTCTCTAAGCTGTGGAGTCTTGTGAGCAAAAATTCTACTTTGTGAGCTACCGGCATTAAAGTTGTGAGCAAACAATTTGGCTACTGCATCAATTAGTTTGTTCTGGAGCCATCCTTCCTGAGCGAAGGCAAAAATGCGTGAGCCGGAGGCTAAAAAACTGTGAGCTAGCTCACACTAACTCAGCTTAGAGGGAACACTGCTCACAAAGTAGAATTTTTGCTCACAAGACTCCACAGCTTAGAGGGAGCATTGCCCATGGGGCTGGAAGAAACAAGACTGCCTATTCCTACCCTCCCAGCCCAATGATGGTAGAATCCCCAACCTCCTGGTAAGGCCTGAAGAGCTATTGGAATTACAACTGATCTCCAGATGATAGAGATCAGTTCCCCTGGAGAAAATGGCTGCTTTGGAGGGCAGACTCTGTGGCATTACACCCCATTAAGGTGTTACACCCCCATTAGGGTCCATCCCCTCTCTAAACCCTGCCTTCCCCAGCTCCACCCTCAAATCCCCAGGAATTTCCCAACTCAGAGTTGGCAACTCTAAGTGGTGGTATCTTCTGTGCATGAATATACAGTCATACACCACAGATGGGTGCAGATAGGGGAAAGGGGATGCATGCTGATGGCAGAAGTCCCCAATATATTAGTTCTTATTGCCTAAATATAATGGACAAACAAGGTTTTGCCTTTTGATCTGCTGGTCCATGGCTTAAAGAGTCAAATAGGAATCCTGTTTGCTTATCTAGTGACTCAGCATTCCTAGTTAGTTACCTAATAAAGCATTTCACTGCCAATAGTGGGTGTGGGGAATGACTTGGCTGGGGACCTGACACATATAAAACTATGGTGGTAGTGCAAAGTGCCATCAAGTTGCAGTCAAATTATGGCAAACCCCGTAGGGTTTTCAAGGCAAGAGATGTGCAGAAGTGGTTTGCCATTGCCTGGCTCTCCGTATCTACCCTGGACTTCCTTGGTGGTCTGGTCTCTCTTCCAAATGCTAACCAGGGCTGGCCCTGCTTAGCTTCCGAGATCTGATGCGACTGGGCTAGCATGGGCCATCCAGGCCAGGCCAACTCATTTATTGTATAAAACTATGCAATGCATCTGTGTTAATATTCAAGGCACTTAAATATCACATATTATCTACTGTCAGCATGTGGGGGGGGGGGCAACAGTAAGACTATGATTTGCCCTGTGTGACTTCACTGCAGCTCGGAACCCCTATTAACACACCTTCCCACAGCCTACAGATCAACCACAGTATAACTGCAGTTTCTTGTGGTTTAAGTTTGGTGTAGTGGTTAAGTGCGCAGACTCTAATCTGGGAGAACCGGGTTTGATTCCCCACTCCTCCACTTGCACCTGACTGGATGACCTTGGACAAGCCGTAGTTCTGATAAGAGCTGTTCTCGAAAAAAGAGCAGTTTCTGTCAAGAGCTCTCTTAGCCCCACCTACCTCACAGGGTGTCTCTAGGATTGCCAAGTCGAAAAATGTACTTACCAGGGGACTCCTGGTTCGTGGCTGGAGCGCACGCTTTGTGCGCGCGCACCGCACACACATCACCAGGAAGTGACGTTATGACGCCGGGCACGCTGGGGGCGGGGCCACGACGATCCGAGGGAAAACCATAGAGTTTTCCCTTGGATGACCGTGGCCCCGCCCTGTAATGTATTCAGAAGCTGCCATGAATACGTTAAGATGTAATGTGAAACATCTCATAAGGAAGCTTCGTCTTGAACAGGGATTGAAGTTCAAGACTAATGCGTCCAATCAGGTTCAAATGTATATAAGCGGGAAAGACTCTGATTGGTCCTTTATGCGCTCAACCTGATAGGTTGATAACTGTATAGTAGGAGTGGCTACATTAGCCCGGAATGTTTAAATACCGAGCAGCTGCAATGGAAAAGCTGTTCGGGCTATCAGAAGTTGTACCGTGTTAGAGAAGTGATCGTCGAGCTGAAATAAACCTGAGTTTTGCTGAAATCACTCTCTGACTATTTTGTTAAGCATCGGACTTAACACGCCCCCAGCGTGACTGGCGTCATAACGTCACTTCCTGGTGACGCGCACACTGGGGTGGGGGTCCCCCCGGGGCCCGATCCACCGGCGGCGGGGAACGGGCCTCTGGGGAGGGGATTTCCGTGCCCCCCGGGGGGACTTGGGAAGCCTAGGTGTCTCTCTGTTGTGGGGAGGGGAAGGGAAAGGAGTTTGTAAGCCGCTCTGAGACACCTTTGGGTAGTAAAGGGCGGGGTATAAATCCAATCTCCTCTCCTCCTCCTCCTAAGGCATAACTGACATAGATCCTGCCTAATTCCAAGATAGCATTGGTATATTTAAATATTTTAAGGATCATCCTAGTTCTACAGACTCAGGTAGGGCTACAATTAGATGAGGTGCATTACTTATGTGCCCCCCCCCCAGTCATTTAAGATGGTGGTGGTTATTTTTCAAAATCTAAACTTGTAGACTTCCACAGTGGGGCTTTTTTGCTGTTGTTTTGATGTAAGGTGATATTTCCATTTCCAGCAGTGTTTGGTTAATATTAACCAAATCTCTACTAACATTAACCAAACCTCTACTAATGTGAACAAGCCACTCTCCAGACAGCAAAGCACAGCAGTAATAATCTACAACAGGGGTCCCCAACCTTTTGAGCCTATGGGCACCTTTGGAATCCTGGCCACAACCACAAAATGGCTGCTGCTGGAGGTGGACCCAAAATGGCTGCCACAGCTTACCTTCAGTCACACAGTGAAGACCCTTGTGTTGTGGTGGGAGCTGCTGCCAAAGCAGCATTTTTATAAATCTGTACAGCCAATCAAATCTCCAGTGGCCAGTCAGAGGCCTTGCTAGGCAAAAGCTGTATCTGACCCTGCCCACTTTCTCAAAACACTTGGCCACCAAATGAGAAGGGATCACCCACTGGAGAAGACCCTGATGCTGGGAAAGACTGAAGGTCAAAGAAGAAGAGGACGGCAAAGGATGAGATGGTTAGACAGTGTTATCGATGCAACGAACATGAAATTAAGCAAACTCCGGAGCACGACAGAAGACAGGGGGGCCTGGCGTGATATGGTCCATGGGGTCACAAAGAGTCAGACTCCGGGACTCGACTGCGACTGAACAACAACAAAAAGGAAAGGTGTCAGTGGGCATCTTGGTGCCCAAGGTCACCACGTTAAGAAGAACTGATCTACAGTTTATGCACAGCTGGATACATCTTGTGCAACATGAAATGATTTTCTGTGCACTTTAGAATACGAGGCTCAATAGGGAGCTAGATTGTTTCTTTAAAAGAAACAAGTGAGAAAAAGATAAAAAGAAATGGAAAATGAAGATGACTACTGTTTCCTTTCAACCTTCATAATATGATACTATGGGGCCAATGTTTTACTGGTGCTGTGAACTGTTTGTTTTTATACTATCTATAGTTAACATGGCTTTGGTCTTTTTATTTGTCGCTGTGACTCACAGAAGCTCCTACTGAAATAAAACTTTGAACAAAGTTTGAGTCCAGCGGCACCTTTAAGACCAAAAACATTTATATTTTCATCTAGTGTGAGACATTTTCTTTTTTCTTTTAATGTATTATATTTTTTCTTGTTTGCTGGCTTGGATGCTTATTTTGGGAATGGGGGGGGATACACATTTTAAAATAATGGTGATATATAAATGACCTGGGCCTAACACACCTTTGAATCGGTCATGTTGGGTTGGGTGTTCTTGGCAATTCTTTCCTGGAATATTTTGTGGAAGTCTGAATGCAGGGCAAAGGTGATCGGCAATTAACCAGAAAGCTAATTAAAATACAAGAAAACAGCACAGCTTCAGTTTCAACCTGTTCCCCCCCCCCCCTCAACTTGCAGTAGTTTGCCAACTGGAACAAAGAAAAGCTTTCAGGCTATCATCCGTCATTTGGAGATGGAGACAATTTCTCTAGAAAGAGAGGCCGTTTGACCCAACTTCTTCTCAAGAAGTGTTGCTCAACATCTGTACGTAAAGCAACATGTCTTAATTTATCTCTTTTGCTCCAGATGGTAGCAAGATTTCCTGCCTTGGGTTTTAATGTTAGGAAACACTTTGCAAGGCGAAGAAATGTCCACAAGACAATCTAGGGTTTGGAGCACGAAACACAATGTGTGAGGGCAGACTCATGGGAATCGTAGCCACCAGGGCCCCAAAGTCATGCTTCAGCATAGGGCTCCTGCCACCTTTTCTCCCAGGCCTTCCTCCTATGCCTTTTACACCAGCTGAATCATACAGAAATCAAACCTGTGGAGATAAAGGTGTTTTCTACATGGTGACAACTTTGTGTGTTTTCCTGTTGATGACAGAGTATAGCAGTAATGTGGTGAAGATGTGCCAGGTTTCCCTGCCTCAGTCTCCAGCAGCACTAAGGTTGCCAGCTTTGGGCTGGAAAATTCCTGGAGATTTGGGGGGTAAAACCTGGGGAGGATAAGGTTTGGCAAGAGGCGGGATCCTCAGTGGCAGTCTTGGATGTTGCCTTTTCCTCCACGGGAACTGATATCTGTCATCTGGAAATCAGCTGTAATACTGAGAGATCTCCAAGTCTCACCTGGCGGTTGACAACCCTATGCATCACCCATCCCCCCGTTGATTTTTTTAAAAAACTGGACATTGTGATAGTGTTATAATATTATAGCAATCTGTTTATTTGGTTCTCTGAATCCCCATCTTTCATTTTTAAAAGTTCCTAGCCCTTTTTGTTGCAGAGATAGAAATGGAAAGGCATATCTCCACAACAAAAGGTGCTAGAGACTTAGTCCTTTTTAAAATTGGAAGCTGGGGATTTAGTCAGCCTTCTGTAACCTTATACCAGTCTAGTTCACACACTGTATGTCAACTGCTGATTTAAAGTAAGGAAAAAACCCTCTGGTGGCAAGGAGATGGCAGGGACTGGGGCAGGGAAAATGGCATCCATATGGGTGCCACGTTGGCTTTGCTACAGTCTTTCTGAAAAGGTGATCCTACCTCTGGGGCAGCTGGGGAATTGCCATGAGAGAGACCCAAGCTGGAGGTGTGGGCCCCAATAGCCCATTGGGACTGGTATACATACTACAGCCCTCAACAAAACTTACTACAGGCCTCAACAAAACTCCTCCCTCTCCCAGCACCAAAAGGACGACCTTTTGCCATTTCTTCTTTACCAGAGCTCAAAGTGGCCTGCAATATAAATGAAATACATAAAAACCAAAATGTTAAAAGCCACAGTTTTGGACTGCTAGTAACTTAATCAAATGTGGTCCTAAATAAAACCATCTTCAACTGCCTCCTAAAGATTGAAAGTGAGGAAGCCAGATGCAACTCCCTGGGCAGCTTGTTCCAAAATGATGAGGCTGCCACTGAAAAGGCCCTGCCTCCTGTACCCACCAAACAAGCTTCTTTTATCAATGGAACAGTTGGCAGGGCCTCTCCTTGTGACCTTCATTCCTCTTAGGCAGGGCTACACCAACAGCTGTGCCTAAAAGGGTGCAATATAGCTGTAGGGTGGGGTTGCCAGGTCCCCCTGGCCACCATCAGGGGATGGGGGGGTGGGGAACGGTGGCCAAATCCAGGTTGGGAAACTCCTGGAGTTTTGGGGATGGAGCCTGGGGAGGACAGGGGCCTCAGCGGGGTACACCCACCAAAGCATCCCTTTTATCTAAAGGAACTGGTCCCTGTAGTCTGGAGATGAGCTGTAATTCTGGGGGATCCCCAGCTCCCACCTGGAGGATGGCATCCTAGAGGCAGGATAGGAGCTGTCAGTCATAAGAACATAAGAGAAACCGTGCTGGATCAGGGCAACGGCCCATCCAGTCCAACACTCTGTGTCACACAGTGGCCAAAACCCAGGTGCCATCAGGAGGTCCACCAGTGGAGCCAGAACTCTAGAAGCCCTCCCACTGTTGCTCCCCCCAGCACCAAGAATACAGAGCATCACTGCTCCAGACACAGTGTTCCATCTATAAAAAGGTAAAGGTTTCCCTTGCTCAAAAGGTAGTCGAATCTGACTCTAGGGGGCCCTGCTCATCTCCATTTCCAAGCCAAACAGCCAACGCTGTCCGAAGACTTCTCCTTGGTCATGTGGCCGGCATGACTAAACGCCAAGGTGCATGGAACCTCTTTATTTACTTTAAATGTCTTGCTTTCAAACTGCTAAGTTAGCAGGAGCTGCGGTCATCTCTATACCTTGTGGACATCTGCTCCAGTTCACTACACAGTGTTCCGCCTTCCAGGCTTTCTTTCCCACCGAGCCCCTTCTCCAACTGTCCTCCCCTGTGCTGAATGAGGCTGCGATCATACCCACTCAATAATCCACTTTCAATCCACTTTCAATGCACTTTCAAACTGGATTTTGCCAGTTCACACAGTAAAAGTCCAGTTGGAAAGTACACTGAAAGTGGACTAAAAGTGGATTATTAAGTGGGTGTGATTGCAGCTAAGAAACCCCACAGCTGAACTGCCAGAAGTAGGAGGCGCCGGAAGAGTCGGTGCCCGCTGCCTGCGGCTGCCCGATCTCCGCCCTCCTCTTCTCTTACAAATTGTTTTGCAATTAGTGGGCAGAATCCTATCTCGAAGAGACAGCTTCTGTTGCTGGTCACGGGAAAGTGGGTATGCCAAAACAACTGTTGTTTCTTAGATTATCGCAGATAATTTGACATTTTAAAAAGTTTCCAGCCTGCTTTGGAGGCTATATTTTTAGACAGCAGTTGAAAAATAATGCAGAACTGTTAGTGACGCTAATGGGTAAAGAGGACATGACGTTTCTCTTGGACCCTGCCGTAGCTCCAAAAAATTTAAGTGTGGCTTTGATTTGGAGCCCCTTCACTGAAATCGATACTTGCCGAGAAATCTACTACAGTTTTCTGGACGAATCGGTTTATTGAAGGAGGGTCCAATACGTTTTTTACGCTGTTTGCTGGGAGCTGGCGGAAGTAACGGGGCGGAGGCGCCGTGTTCCTACATGAACTGCTATTTCTGGCAAAATACAGGGCTTGCTAAATTGATGTGATACATTTTCAGCAGCAGTACCTGCCTAGAGATGGGAAGCCTATAGTTAGGCTTCTGATTTGATCTCTTCCCACCTTTTCGTAAAAGAATGTGATTTTTCCATCGAAGAATGGGTAGCTTTGTGTTTTGTTCATAAGTAAAGTTTTAAAAGTTTTGTAGGAACTTGCTGGGTGACCTTGGGCCGGTCACCCTCTCTCAGCCTAACCTACCTCACTGGGTTGTTGTCAGGGAGGATAAAATGGAAGAGAGAATAACCCTGTAACCTGCTTTGGGTTCCCACTGGGGAGAAAAGCGGGAATTGAAGAAAAGAAGGCAATCAGTAGGTTATGAAGTAAATGTCGGAGCTCGTATATGCAGCCTAGGGTTTCCACCTCCAGGGTGGGACATTCCTGGAGATTTTGGGGAGGGAGGGATTTGGAGAGCAGAGGGACTGCAGCTGGGTAGAATGTCCTAGAGCAGGGGTGTCAAACGTAAGACTGGGGGCTGGAACTGGCCCATCCAGGGCTCTTACCCGGCCCGCAAGCAACTGATATGTACAGAAACGTAAGGTAATCCCCGTTTTATGGTATCCCTTGGAAAAAACCTAGTCTTGCATATGATTAAATACATTTATTGGGGCTCTTGTGGGTTCCCCAGGAAATCAGTTGCTTTCTCTATTAGGAATCAATTGCTTTTGTTTGCATTTTGAGTAAAAAAAAATAATGTTAATTGGGTTTGCCTGTATCCTTTATAAAGTTTACATCTTTGGTATCTGGCATTACATTTTATGGCATACATGGCCCGGCCTGACAAAGTCACATTTATGTCAGATCTGGCCTTTGTAACAAATGAGTTTGACACCTCTGTCCTGGAGTCCTCTAAGGTAGCATTTTTCTTCAAGGAAGGCGATCTCATTCTCACAACAGCCCTGCAAGGTGGGTTAGGCTGAGTGAAAGTGCCTGGGCCCAGAGAGTTTCAGTGGGGAGGGATCTGAATGTGGATCTACCCGGTTCCTAGTCCAACCCTTTAACCATTACACCAACTGGGGGGGAGAGAAAAACAACTCAGTGGCAGTAAATTAATATCCTTGTATGTTTTCCTGTTAATGTAAGCAATGTTTGGTATACAAAAAGAAGAGAAGACCACCCCAGGGAGTGGCAAAGGAAGAGCTAGTCAGATAGGAAAGTAAAACTGGCACTTTCTTCCTTTGATAAGTGTCATTCCTTGTCTTTCTCTGGATTGCTGCTCTTGGGTCTGTGTTAGGGTTGCCAACTCCAGGTGGTGGTTGCGGATCTCCTGCAATTACAACTGATCTCCAGACTACCTAAATTGCTCATTTATTATTTAGTGAAAACATTTATTCCACTTCTCCTGGAGAAAATGGCTGCTTTGGAGGGTGGACTGCACAGCATTGTATCCTACCAAGGTCCCTTCCCTCCCTCCAAATCTCCAGGTATTTCTGAACCCAGAGTTAGTAACCCCAGTCTATATCCTCCTCCTTGGAAGTTCCACACAACTGAACTTTATTTCTCTCCAGGGGTAGTTTCGTAGAAAAAGAGCTAGGGGAACTCATTAGCATAACTCATTAGCATATGCCACACCCCCTGACATCAGGGGCCCGGCGGTGGACCGGTAAGGCCGGCGGGAGTGCGAGGAAGCCCCGCCAAGGCCCTCCCTAGCCCCAGGCAGGCAGGGGTGGGGAGAGGCGGGGAGGAAGCAACTTACCCTCCCTCTTCTCCTGCCTCCTCCTGGCTGAATGAGGGCCAGAAGCGGGGCAGCTGGAAGCAGGGGGTGGGGCTTCGTCGTGTGCCCCGCCCCCTCGCACCTCACCCGGGGGAACTGCGATTCCCCGCGAGCCCCCCCCCGAAATGACCTCTGTTTCTCTCTCAGCTAGCAATGTAGCTTGGCTTGAACCCTATCTCTGTCTCTCCTCTTTACTATCAAGCAGGGCTATTTTGGGGCAGGAATGTACGGGAATGGAGTTCCGGCTGGCTTCAGAGTTGGCCACGCCCACTACAGCCAAAACCTCTGTGTGCCTGGCTACAGAGGGAAGGCCTAGAGAGTGACACCCCCCCAGCAACTCCGAGGCGGGCAGGCCAGGGGGCCCCCTGGAAGGATTGGGGAGGCATTTAAATGCCTCCCCATGCCTTCCCTGGCCTGTCGAAGGGCTGGCTTGCCCGGGCTCCCCACAGCCACAGGGCTTCCGGGCAAGCCAAGGGAAGGCAGGGGTGTGTGGCCTAATATGTTAATGAGTACCTGCTGTTGGGTGTGGCCTATTATGCTAATGAGTTCCTGCTGGGCTTTTTCTACAAAAAAAGCCCTGCTATCAAGTATCTTAGTTCCTGAATAAACTTTTTCTTGACTCTTTACTCAAAGCCAGGGTCACATGATAGCTCAGCTAAGATTTAAAACTTTGGAGGAGTCCTCTCATTTGTGTCAATATACGAAACAAGATCACCAGTTTCCTTGGCAGCAAGCCCTTTTGGCCCAGGGCTTCCCTTGGAGGATCTGTTCAGTTAATTTACCAGTAAAGTTCCTTTGCCTCAAGGGATAAAGTTAGGCCATTTCCAATAAAACTGTTTATTATGGACCTTTTGAATGCAACACTCTTCTAGTTAATACTTCAGCATAAGATGGAAGCAGACTTCAGTGCTTTGTTTGCTTTCACACACAAACACAGTTTGGTGTAGTGGTTAAGTGCGTGGACTCTAATTTGGGAAAACCGGGTTTGATTCCCCACTCCTCCACTTGCAGCTGCTGTATGACCTTGGGCAAGCCATAGTTTTGTCACAGCTGTTCTCTCAAGGACAGTTCTGGAAAGAGCTCTCTCAACCCCACCTACCTCGCAGGTTGTGAGGAGGGGTAGGTAAGCGACTCTGAGACTCTGAGTGAAGGGCAGGGTATAAATCCAGTCCCTTCTTCTTTCATTCCCCCTCCTCCTTCTTTTTGGAATTAATCTTTAAAGTTTTTGCTTGTCTGAACTGATCCTCCGTAGGAAAATACAGAAAAATCTTGGAGGTGAAGGAATAAGACCTGCTGCTCTGCCCTCCCAGTATTTTGTTTTTTTTTCCACTCATAAAATGTGCAAGTGAGATTAGGTTGCCTACGTGAATATCTGAATTTTCCTGACAGGATTTCTCTGGCCCCCATTAGTCTTGGGTCAGTGACAACTGTGGGATTTTCAAAGGTCTTTTTAATCAGACTGGTGCCTTTGAAAGGAACTGGCACACTAGCTGAGCATTCTTTCAGGGCCGGGTAGCACACAGGGCAAATGCTGGCTTGTTACTGATGGGTCTAGTGACTATGACAGGTATATTTACAAAGTATAGGGAAATGAGAGAGAGAGACAGTGTGACGTAGTGGTTAGAGTGTCAGCCTAGAACCTGGGTGACTGGGGTTCAACTCCCCACTCTGACCTGAAATTTGCCGAATGGCCTTGGGTCAGTCGCATTCTCTCTCAGCCCAATCCACCTCACGGGGTTCTTGTCAGGGGATAAGGAAGAGTCATTTGTGCCTTCCTGAGCTTCTTGTAAGAAGGGTGAGATAAAACAGGCTGACATGAGTGAAAGAACCAGACAGTGAAATACAGAGGGTGTGAAATTTCACACACTCAATTTAAACAGATGTATGGTTTTAATATAACAATACCTATTCTTCTCATACTTCTCATGAGATATGAATGACAGTTTTTCACTTAGCAGTTGGTGCTTTCCCTAGATAGTCAAGTTGGGGATTCTGTATAGGGGCCGGAATGCTGTGTCACCAAAGAAACAAAGTGTTGTCTGGGCAGATGGTCCCCCTCTGGCAGTGGAGGGAGAGGGGTAAGGTTGCCAGATCCAGGTTGGGAAACTGCTGGAGATTTGGGGATGGAGCCTGGGGAGGACAGGGACCTCAGCGGGGTACAATGCCATAGAGTCCACCCTCCAAAGCAGCCATTTTCTCCAGGAGAACTGATCTCTATAGTCTGGAGATGAGCTGTAATTCTGGGGGGGGGATGTCCCAGGTCCCATGTGGAGGCTGGCATCCCTGTTCTCCAACATCTATTGGGAACTAATCTTTTCTCACTCCCTTGCAGTGAAAGGCGCTAATGTATCCCTCTACAAAATGAGTCAAACACTTCCTCTGCTTTGCGGGGCAATGACTTTTTATTTTATGTTCTTTTGCCTCACTTCAGGGTGCCATCAGCTGGAAATTCCGCTGATTCGCTTTTCTGGAGCCGGTGGCAGACATTGGAGTGGTTCCCAAGAGACCCTGGTACTGTCTGGCTTCTGTCACTCCCTTCCACCCACAAGGAACATGAAAGTCTACGCAAGCATCTGTGCAATGGTGCTCCTGTTTCATCTTGCTGTATGCGCCCATATTATTGGTCCAGGTCAGTTGCTCTCCATCATAGCAGGAGTGGATGAAAGTGAGGTGGAGGAGGTGGTCTCCTGGCCCAAGATGTTTTGAGTCCAGAGGCAGGAAATTCACGTGGCTTTCCTCCTACCCTCCCGTTAATTCATGTGGCTCCCTCTCTCCCGGGTCATTCTTCTGCACAAGCCCTGTTGAAATACAACAGAAGCTGCCCCAAAGACGCTCCTGTACATTTCCATAGAGCTGGAACTGCAGAATATCCTGGAGAATTTGTGCTCTGTGGGCACCCTGCTGCTCTTAATTGGCCCCCTGGTTTTGCCACCTGAACGAGCTGCTTCTGAGCTCTCCTGTCCCTTTCTACTGTCCGTGGGAATGAATGAGGCGAGATCTAGACATGCTCAAGGCTTGGAGTCAAACAAGTAATTTCCCTGCAGGAGACAGATCTTTTTTTCAAAATGGAGCACAGTTGGAAAGAAGGTTTGATGCCCATGGAATGTGGATGCTTGTCCCAGTCTTGGCTTTGGTGAAGAGGTTTGGCAGCCTTTTATATTGTTTTTAAACTCTCCAAACCTCTTGGACCGGAAACAAGCTCCTGCACAAACAAAACCCTCAAGAGTGAGAATTGAGGCTTCTCTCAAAGTAATTTCAGCTGTCTTAAAAGCTATCAGCTGTCTTCAGCCTCAGATTTGAAAAGTGGTATGAGCAAAAAGAATGACTTTCCATGATGCATACATGATGCCTTTTTGTGTGTGTCATACTGTTGGGAAAAGGTTCGGCAAGTTTTTTGGGGATAAAACCTCCTGAACCTCTTTGCCAGAAGTGAGAATAGAATGAGTGGGCACTCTATAAATGGCTGTCTCACTTTTCTGCCACCTTCAGCCGAGGGGGGGGAAACTTATTGGGTCTCATGCATCTATGTTTCCAGGACCAATTCTTGCCACACAAAAACCTGCCTTCCCCTGATGAAATATTTGAAAAGAAAGAGACAAAGGAGTTGTCATGTGATGATCTCTTCCAGTGAAACTCATCTAGAGATATTGTGGGGTTTCCTTATGTGCAGATTTTTAAGAGAATAACTTTCAAACTTGAGAAAGGCTCTATTTTTTTTCAGGTAGAGGCAGGTGCCATAAAAGAGGAAGCCTTATCCTGTAATGGGCATGTGCATGTGCCTTAAATGTTCACGGGCTTTTTGTAATGCTTTTAAAACCTGCCAGCTCTTTTTGCCCAGAGCCACCAAGAGAACAAAGAAGATTAGCTGTGTGTTGGAGGCAGTGATGCCACTGTGATAGCACTGTGATATGAAGCCTATTCCTATGTGTACTGACCCTGAACACATGAACACATGAAGCTGCATTATATGGAATCAGACCACTGGTCCATCAAAGTCAACATTGTCAGACTGGGAGCAGCTTTCCAGCAGGCAGAGGTCTTTCACATCACCTACTGCCTGGTCCTTGTAACTGGAGATGCTGGGGATTGAACTTGGGACTTTCTGCATGCCAAGCAGATGCTCTATCACTGAGCCGTGGCTCTACCACTGAGCCACGGAAAAGGGATTCACTGAATTCATGATCAACTGAATTCATGATCAACATCCAACACCAACCCACTGTAGCACCAACGGTCTCAAAAGCTACTGAGAGGTCATAGAATAAAAAAATTGGAAGGGGCCTGAAGACCATCTGTCCAACCCCCTGCACCATGAAGGATGACCTAAAGCAGTGGTGGCCAAACTTGCTTACAGTAACAGCCACACAGAATAAACGTCAGACGTTTGAGAGCCGCAAGGCATGAACAAATATCACACACACATATTTTAATTGGAAAATATGCAAATTTGCTTTTTATTAACATTAAATTAGACTGTGTGAAAGAACCACATACGGCTCCCAAACTGCAGTTTGGCCACCCCTGACCTAAAACATCCCTGACAAATAATTGTCCAACCACTTAAACACCTTCAAGGAAGGAGAACCCACAAAATCTCATGGCAACCTTTCCACCACTGAACTGCACTTATTATTAAAAAGTTATTCCTAATATCTGGTGATATCTCCCCACCCAGGGCCATTTTTGGGCCGGAATGCTCCAGAATGGCGTTCTGGCTGCCTTCCAAGCCCGCCCCTCCCTGTGGCACAAGTCTGCATTCATGACGAGGCCCAGTTGCGCTCTGTTTGGTGGTGGCAAGAGGCCCACCAGAGGCACACACAGCAGCAGCAGGGGGTGCCTCCCAGCCGGCGGGGACTATAAAAGAGCCTGGCAAGAGTGGCCGTGGCACCCGGTGAAGGACGGAGGGAGGGTAGGGAGAGAAAGAGAGCAGGCGGCAGCAGGGACTGGTGGATGGAGCGATGCGCACGCCCCGCTGGGCTGTGGTGGCTCTCCACGGCTCACCTGGCCCGGCTCCAGTCCCCGGCGTGTGGAACACACCTGCCACTCAGCCCCGGCCTGGCCCACTCTGCCTTGGGGGGTCCCTGTGTGGCAGCAGCGGCAGCACCAACTTTCAGGGCATGGAGGAGGGGAGTGGCAGGCAAGGACCTGGGACCTGTTGCTACTCGGTAGGCAGCAGCGGTGCCGGCTGGAGGGGGCCAGGCCACAGCCGGAGCAGCAGGGGGTGGGAAGTGGAGGGCAACTTTGCTCACTGGGATTTTCTTCCCTGATGCTGAAGGGGGGTGTTTACCAGCAAGGGCCCAATCCTGGGGCGCGGGGTCCTCTCCCTCCAGGGAAGTCACTTGGGGCCGGAGCACTGCCTCGTGCATCCAGGAGTGCTTTGGAGCTGGGCGGTGTGGGTAGGCATAGGTTTCGCCCGACAGAGCTGGGCAAACTGGTCGGAGCTGCTGCTGCCGGGGAGCCTCCGGTGCCGTCTCTCCTGGTGGCATTAGGAGCCTTTTCTGTGCTCCACGGGGGGCTTTGGCTGGATACGTGCGGGGGAGCAGAGGGAACAGCTTCTGAAGGAGCTTACCTTTCAGCCCCGTGGGACGAAGTGCCCGAGGCCCAAGGGAGGCTTCCCCTTTGCCTCCGGGCGTCCTTTCCTTCGAGAGCCCTGCCTTCCCAGCTTAGCTTCGTGGGCTTCTCTCTACCCAGGGCCCTCTCCTACCTCTCTGCAGCTCCACCTGACAAATGTCATAAAGTTTCCAGACGGAGAGGTAGGGAGTTGCAGACGGCAGGCCCAGCCCCCTGTAGCTGGAGGAGAGGGAAAGTCCAGGGCGGGGGGTGGGGGGGGCCTTAACAGAGAGACAGTAATAACAACTCATTCATATTTCTGTGCCTTCTGGCTGGAAGCACTTCGCCGGCAGGATCTCAGTTGCCCACTCTAGTTGTTTCTCCCACCCAGAGAGGAGGAGCTCAGCGGCTGGCAGAGTTGCCAGGCTTCGGAGCATGCCCGGGGGGCCACGTCTTTTTGCTCTCCCGAGAACTTTTATGGCTAGTAAGACGTACTTGGACGGGAGGGCCACCAAGGAAAACTGGCAGGCAACAACAAACCCCCTCTGCTCATCTCTCGCCTTGAGAAACCCACAGTCCTCCTGGGGTTGCCATGAATTAGTTGAAACACACTTATTCTTTTCAGATGGTGGCACCCACAGCAGGAGATGTGCTTCCCCCTGGAAGACCCAAAGGCAGCTTGCTGGCATTGGGGGGGGGGGGGCATGCCCGGAACACCTTTCTGCTCCTTTTGGGGTTCCCTGTCATCTGGCCGTTCAGCAGAGAGAGGCTGGAAGCCTTTTCACGTGTAAAGAGATGATGTTGTGATTTTATTAGACATGAAAATGTTTTCTCCAGGGCTATTTTTGGGGCGAACGCCCCGGGACAGTGTTCCGGCTGGCTTCTGAGCCTGCCTCTCCCCGTGGCACCAGCCTACATCCGTGGTGTTCCAGCCCAAAAACAGCCCTGCTGTCATGCACACATTCTGTGGAATCATAGAAGTGTGGGGTTTTTTTCATAACCTCCTCAAGCAGGCCATTCCACAAGGTGGGAACCACCACTGAGAATGCACATGAACAGACTAATCTGAACCCAGGACTGTCCCTGCAGGAGTTTCTTTGTTCCCACATTTTGTTTTCCCCATTTCTTTCAGAGGGAGCTGACCCCCCAATTTCCTGCTGCTTCAGCTATTCGTCAAAGAAAATCCCATTCAATTTACTGGGAAACTACTACAGAACCAGCGAAAGGTGTTCTTCCCCAGCCACTGTGTAAGTATAATCATCATCACTATTTTGGTAAAGGAGAAAGGGGGGAGTCATATATGCTGAGGGTGCCCCCTCTGGTTTAGGCCCTTTTAGGCCCTAACCTGGATGGCCCAGACGAGCCCGATCTTGTCAGATCTCAGAAGCTAAGCAAGGCCAGGCCTTGTTAGTATTTGGATGGGAGACCACCAACATAGTCCAGGGCTGCTATGCAGAGGCAGGCAATGGCAAACCATCTCCGTTCACCTCCTGCCTTAAAAACCCTGAGGGGTCGCTGTAAGTCAGCTGGAACTTGATGGCACTTTACACACACACAAACACACCTTTTAAGGTGCAACTGCAAGTCCTTATGTGTCTTGACCAATGGAAACTGTTTGTTTCTTCTTGGAAAACCTCTTTGGATGTGTTGATCTACCTCACTGGAGAAGTGGAGACAGAAATGTTTACGTACGTGCGTGTGCCAGATATGAATGGGTGTTGTTTCTTTAGCCTTGGCTGCTTCCATGCAAGGGGTCCCTTGGCACTGTAGGCAGATTACTCATCTGCAAAATGCCAGAAGCGGAACACTAACTGGCAGGCCCGTAGCCAGGATTTTTTAAGTCGGGGGCATTTAACTTTCTTAGGGGGCACTGGATAATCAATTTAATCTGGGGGAGAAGGCTGTGACACCCTGAGCTAGATGGGAAGTCAGGGGGCCTTGCCAGCAAGTCGGGGGGCCTAGCCCCTAGATGCCCCGCTGTAGCTATGGTCCTGCTAACTGGGGTCCCACACGGTTTTTAAAATACTGCTGCGCTCTGCTCCCCATAATGCTGCAATGTCACATTCCCACACAGCCTGCTTTCCTAAGAGCAGCTGTGATATGGAAATGGTTAGTTAAAGCCCAGCTACCTGGGGAAGGGGGTGTTCATAGGACACTATCAATTTTTTAAAACTAAGTATAAAGGAGGTGATTTCTATGTTAAGACAATGACACAAGGGTACTTGGAGGAGGAGGCCCAAAATCAGATAATTGCTCTGGCTGTTTTCTGGCAATGCTGGTTCAACTCACAAGAACAAAACCTAGAGCTTTCCCTGCTAGAGTGTGCAATGGCCACAGGCACCTCTATGTTGCCTGTTGAATTTCAGGATAAAATACAGTATTCCTCATTTTGAAGACCACTGCATCCTGTTCTTAGCTGGGTTTTGTTGGCATATGCTATTAACGCCAGGATTTGGGATTTGCAGGGGTTCAGAGAGAAGGACTATGTTTTTGAGCAGATTGGTGAATGGAGTGTCATTATGCAGTGCTTGGCATTATACATTTCTTTCATGCTTATTGCAGCTGGGAGAGTAACACTAGATGAGGAAAAAGCAGGGAAACTGAGATCTCAGAGGAAGGGGAGAGTGCTAGAAATTCCCTGAAGTGCAGCTGGTGTCAAAAGAAAATAAGAAAATAATATTGCCTTTTGTTGGCTTCTTTTGAGGTTTATTACCAAGAAAGGCCGGGAGATTTGTGCCAACCCCGCAGAGAGATGGGTCCAAGACCATGTCAGTCGCTTGGAGCAGAACTGACCAGAGCAGCGATGGAGCCACTTCCAGTGAGGCCAAAGGCTCGTGCATGGTTTCCTGAGAACAACTATTTCCACAATAAACAATGATGTTTCACTGAATTGTCTTTTGAGTTTTGCCCCTTTTTTCACTCCAAAATCTAGGCAAAAGAAAATTCTGTATTTGACAGCACATTACAAAAGGGCTACCTCTGGCACACTGAAAAGCTTTCACTGTTCCCCTCTTGAGCAATGGACTCTCCTCAACACCTCTGTGGTCGCTCTTGCTGTCATTACCCCTCTTCAGGGTGCCAGGCGTGTTCCACGGTGCAGCTTGCATTTGCCAACTGGAACAAGCTATCATCCGTTTTGGAGATGGAAACCATTTCTCTAGAAAGAGAGGCCCTTTGACCTCCGGCCGCCAACTTCTTCTCAAGAAGTGTTGCTCAATGTCTGTTTGAAAGTCAAACTGCTGCTGCACAAATTTCTGTCATCACCAGTCTGGGGAGGACAGGGACCTCAGTGGGGTACACCCACCAAAGCATCCCTTTTATCCAAAGGAACTGGTCCCTGTAGTCTGGAGATGAGCTGTAATTCTGGGAGATCCTCAGCTCCCACCTGGAGGATGGCATCCCTAGGGGCAGGATAGGAGCTGTCAGTCATAAGAACAGAAGAGAAGCCATGCTGGATCAGGCCAATGGCACATCCAGTCCAACACTCCGTGTCACACAGTGGCCAAAACCCAGGTGCCATCAGGAGGTCCACCAGTGGAGCCAGAACTCTAGAAGCCCTCCCACTGTTGCCCTCCCCAGCACCAAGAATACAGAGCATCACTGCTCCAGACACAGTGTTCCATCTGTAAAAAGGTAAAGGTTTCCCTTGCTCGAGAGCTAGTCAAATCTGACTTTAGGGGGCCCTGCTCATCTCCATTTCCAAGCCGAAGAGCCAGCACTGTCCCAAGACTTCTCCGAGGTCATGTGGCCGGCATGACTAAACGCCAAGGGGCACAGAATGCTGTTATCTTCCCACCAAAGCAGTACCTATTTATTTACTTGCAATTTCTTGCTTTCGAACTGATAGGTTGCCAGGAGCTGGGACCATCTTTACCTTGTGGCTAACAGCCACTGATGGACCTCTGCTCCAGTTCCCTACGCAGTCTTCCGCCTTCCAGGCTTTCTTTCCCACCGAGCCCCTTCTCCAATTGTCCTCCGCTGTGCAGAACGAGCTAGTAAAGCCCACAGCCGAACCGCCGGGAGTAGGAGGCGCCGGAAGAGTCGGTGCCCGTTGCCTGCGGCTGCCCGCTCTCCGCCCTCCTCTTCTCTTACGAACTGTTTTGCAATTAGTGGGCAGAATCATATCTCGAAGAGGCGGGTTCTGTTGCTGGTCACGGGAAAGTGGGTATGCCAAAACAACTGTTGTTTCTTAGATTATCGGATATAATTTTATGTTTTTAAAAGTTTCCAGCCTGCTTTGGAGCCTATATTTTTAGACAGCAATTGAAAAATAATGCAGAACTGTTAGTGACGCTAATGGGTAAAGAGGACATGACGTTTCTCTTGGACCCTGCCGCACCTCCAAAGTCCAAAAAGTTAAGTGTGGCTTTGATTTGGAGCCCCTTCACTGAAATCGATACTTGCCGAGAAATCTACTACAGTTTTCTGGACGAATCGGTTTATTGAAGGAGGGTCCAATACGTTTTTTACGCTGTTTGCTGGGAGCTGGCGGAAGTAACGGGGCGGAGGCGCCGAGTTCCTACATGAACCGCTATTTCTGGCAAAATACAGCGCTTGCTAAATCGATATATTTTCAGCAGCAGTGCCTGCCTAGAGATGGGAAGCCTATAGTTAGGCTTCTGATTTTATCTCTTCCCACCTTTTCGTAAAAGAATGTGTTTCTTCCATCGAAGAATGAGTGGCTTTGTGTTTTGTTCATAAGTAAAGTTTTAAAAGTTTTGTAGGAACTTGATGGGTGGCCTTGGGCCAGTCACACGCTCTCAGCCTAGCCTACCTCACCGGGTTGTTGTCAGGGAGGATAAAATAGAAGAGAGAGGAGGAGGAGGAGAAGAGGAGATTGGATTTATACCCCACCCTTCACTACCCAAGGGAGTGGCTTACAAACTCCTTTCCCTTCCCCTCCCCACCACAGACACCCTGTGAGGTAGGTGGGGCTGAGAGAGCTCTGACAGAAACTGCTGTTTTTCAAGAACAGCTCTTATCAGAACTATGGCTTGCCCAAGGTCATCCAGCCAGGTGCAAGTGGAGGAGTGGGGAATCAAACCCGGTTCTCCCAGATTAGAGTCTGTGCGCTTAACCACTACACCAAACTGGCTCCTGTAAGAATCCTGTAAGCTGGTTTGGGTTCCCATTGGGGAGAAAAGCGGGAAATAAATGAAGCAAAAGAAGGTAATCAAGTAGGTTATGAAGTAAATGTTGGAGCTTGGATATGCAGCCTAGGGTTTCCACCTCCAGGGTGGGACATTCCTGGAGATTTTGGGTTGGAAGGGGTTTGGAGAGCAGAGGGACTGCAGCTGGGTAGAATGTCCTAGAGCAGGGGTGTCAAATATAAGGCCCGGGGGCCGGAATTGGCCCATCCAGGGCTCTTACCCACCTGCAAGCAACTGATATGTATGGAAACCTAAGGTACTCCCTGTTTTATGGTATCCCTTGGAAAAAACCTAGTCTTGCATATGATTAAATACATTTATTGGGGCTCTTGTGGGTTCCCCAGGAAATTTCTCTACTAGGAATCAATTGCTTTTGTTTGCATTTTGAGTAAAAAAAATAATGTTAATTGGGTTTGCCTGTATCCTTTATAAAGTTTATATCTTTGGTATCTGGCGTTACATTTTATGGCACACATGGCCCAGCCTGACAAAGTCACATTTATGTCAGATCTGGCCCTTGTAACAAATGAGTTTGTCACCTCTGTCCTGGAGTCCTCCAAAGTAGCAGTTTTCTTTAAGAAAGGTGATCTCATTCTCACAACAGCCCTGCAAGGTGGGTTAGGCTGAGTGAAAGTGCCTGGGCCCAGAGAGTTTCAGTGGGGATCTAAATGTGGATCTACCCAGTTCCTAGTCCAACCCTTTAACCATTACACCAACTGGGGAGGGGTGAGAAAAACAACTCAGTGACCTGAGATCTGAGACCCCCCAGGACTGACTGGTCCAAGGAAGAGTCAATGGATTCACTGGCAGGCTGCTGCCTGGAACTGGTTGTTACTGCCACCCAGAGGCAAACCTTTAAATAACATCTTATTTATTAACCCAGTGGGAAAGTGGGGGTTTGTTAGACTTAATTAGTGGGTGGGTTAGTGATATTATTGTTGTTGATTTTTTCCTCAATCAATAATGGGTCATAATTGATTAATTTAATCTAATTTATAGGGTTTAGAACTAAATTATAGAGCTGTGACCTCAGGAGAAACACTGGGTGAATCGGAGAAGAACTGGAGAATATCTAGGGAACAACATCACCGCTAGTGGCTGATCTGGTGCTGGAAGGGGATCGCCCTAATCATACTAAGGATTTAATGTTTTGCTTAGAGGAGAAGATAGTTAGTGATTAGGTGCTAGTTAGACATAGTTAGCTGAACCTAGAGAGGAGCGGCCTGGAGGAAGTCGACAGATTGCTCAAGACTGTACGCCCAACCACATTCAACTTTGATCCGTGCCCTTCTTGGCTGATTAAAGCCGGCCACAAAGGGTTTTGAGGTGCCCTAAGGGAGATGATCAACAAGTCCCTCATGGAGGGACGGTTCCCAGGGGCACTCAAGGAAGCGATGGTCCGCCCTCTCTTTGAAAGGAACAGGCACACTAGCTGTGCATTCTTTCAGGGCTGGGTAGCACACACGGCAAATGCTGGCTTGTTATTGATGGGTCTAGTGACTATGATAGGTATATTTACACAGTATAGGGAAAGGAGAGAGAGATAGTGTGGCACAGTGGTTAGAGTATCAGCCTAGAACCTGGGCGACTGGGGTTCAAATCCCCACTCTGACCTGAAATTTGCCGAATGGCCTTGTGTCAGTCGCATTCTCTCTCAGCCCAATCCACCTCATGGGGTTCTAGGTTGCCAGCCTCCAGGTGGGGCCTGGGGATCCCTCGCTTTTACAACTGATCTCCAGCTGACAGAGATCAGCCCCCCTGGAGAAAATGGCCACTTTGAAGGGTGGCCTCTATGGCGTTGTACCATGCTGAGGCCCCTCCCCAAACCCCACCCTCTCCTGGATCCACCCCCAAAGTCTCTAGGTATTTTCCAACCCAGACCTGGCAACCCTACAGGGTTCTTGTCAGGAGCTTCCTGAGCTTCTTGTAAGAAGGGTGAGATAAAACAGGCTGACATGAGTGAAAGAGCTAGACAGTGAAATACAGAGGGTGTGAAATTTCACACACTAAATTTAAACAAATGTATGGTTTTAATCGGGGTCATTTCGTAGAAAAAGAGGTGCAGGAGCTCATTAGCATAACTCATTAGTGTAACTTATTTGCATAGGACACATACCCTGACATCACTGGAAGTGTGTCAGAAGGCAACACCTACCACTCAGGCTCCACTAGGTCCCTTTGGAGGTTTTGGGTTGGTAAGTATTTGGGGGGGGGGAACGTGCAGATCTGTCCTCGCAGAGGAGGGAGAGCTTGTATCTGAATAAAACGTGGTCTTAAAGGTGCCACTGGACTGTTTTGGATTGCTAGCTATTGGGGGGGGGGGAACGTGCAGATCTGTCCTCGCAGGGGAGGGATAGCTTGTACCTCAATAAGACTTGGTCTTAAAGGTGCCACTGGGCTATTTTGGATTGCTAGCTATTGGGGGGAGGGACACACGCACATCTGCCCTCACAGAGGAGGGAAAGCTTGTACCTGAAGGCTGGCCAGGGGGGACTCTGCAACTTACCTGGCTGCTTCTTGTGCCTCCTGGCCTGACTGAGGGCTGCTGGGAGCAGGGGGCGGGGCTTGTTGCATGTGCCCACCCCCTGGGCTCCTTACTGCCGGAGCTCCGCTCCTGTGCGCTCCCGCAGGAAATGACCCCTGGTTTTAATATAACAAAACCTATTCCTCTCATACTCTGACCACACAACCCCCCTCAGCCTACTGGTAGCCTCAGTTGCCCTGAATGAGATATGAATGATAGTTTCTCTCTTAGCAGTTGGTGGTTTCCCTAGGTGGTCAAGTTGGGGATTCTGTATAGGGGCCGGAATGCTGTGTCACCAAAAAAGCAAAGCGTTGTCTGGGCAGATGGCCCCCCGCTGGCAGTGGAGGGAGAGGGGTAAGGTTGTCAGATCCAGGTTGGGAAACTCCTGGAGATTTGGGGGTGGAGCCTGGGGAGGACAGGGACCGCAGCAGGGTCCAGTGCCATGGCGTCCACTCTCCAAAGCATCCATTTTCTCCAGGGGAACTGATCTCTATAGTCTGGAGAAGAGCTGTAATTCTGGGGGGAGATGCCCCAGGTCCCATGTGGAGGCTGGCATCCCTGTTCTCCAACATCTATTGGGAACTAATCTTTTCTCACTCCCTTGCAGTGAAAGGCGCTAATGTACCTCTCTACAAAATGATTCAAATACTTCCTCTGCTTTGCGGGGCAATGGCTTTTTATTTTATGTTCTTTTGCCTCACGGCAGGGTTCCATCAGCTGGAAATTCCACTGTTTCGCTTTTCTGGAGCCAGTGGCAGACATTGGAGTGGTTCCCAAGAGACCCTGGTACTGTCTGGCTTCTGTCACTCCCTTCCACCCACAAGGAACATGAAAGTCTACGCAAGCATCTGTGCAATGGTGCTCCTGTTTCATCTTGCTGTGTGCGCCCATGTTACTGGTCCTCCAGGTCAGTTGCTCTCCATCATAGCAGGAGTGGATGAAAGTGAGGTGGAGGAGGTGGTCTATTGGCCCAAGATGTTTTGGGGCCAGAGGCAGGAAATTCATGTGGCTTCCCTACCCTCCCATTAATTCATGTGGCTCACTCTCTCCTGCGTCATTCTTCTGCGCAAGCCCTGTTGAAATACAACAGAAGCTGCCCCAAAGACGCTCCTGTATATTTCTATAGAGCTGGAACTGCAGAATATCCTGGAGAATTTATTCTCTTTGGGTCAAAACTTCCATGGGTCTTCTACCCCCCTGCTCTTAATGACCCCCTGGTTTTGCCACCTGAACGAGCTGCATCTGAGCTCTCTTGTCCCTTTATAGTGTCCGTGAGAATGGATGAGGTGAGATCTAGACAAGGAGTTAAATTTCCTGGCAGGAGACAGATCTTTTTTTCAAAATGGAGCGCAGTTGGAAAGAAGGTTTGAAGCCCATGGAATGTGGATGCTCGTCCCAGTCTTGTCTTTGGTGAAGAGGTTTAGCAGCCTTTTATATTGTTTTTGAACTCTCCAAACCTTTTGGACTGGAAACAAGCTCCTGCACAAACAAAACCCTCAAGAGTGAGAATTGAGGCTTCTCTCAAAGCCATCAGCTGTCTTCAGCCTCAGGTTTGAAAAGTGGTATGAGCAAAGAATTACTTTCCATGATGTATACATGATGCGTTTCTGTTTGTGTCCTAGTGTTGGGAAAAGGTTTGGCAAGTTTTTTTGGGGAAAAACCTCCTGAACCTCTTTGCCAGGAGTGAGAATTGAACAAGTGTGCGCTCTATAAATGGCTGTTTCACTTTTCTGCCACCTTCAGCCAAGGGGTGGGTGGGGTTATTGGGTCTCATGCATCTATGTTTCCAGGACCAATTCTTGCCACACAAAAATCTGCCCTCCCCTGACAAAATATACTGATATTTCAAAAAGTTACATGAAATCGTAAGCATTTGAAAAGAAAAAGGAGTTGTCATGTGATGATCTCTTCCAGTGAAACCCATCTAGAGATATTGTGGGATTTCCTTATTTATAGATTTTTAAGCTTGAGAAAGACTTGATTTTTTTTTTGGCTAGAGGAAAATGCCATAAGAGTAGTAGAATCATTTTATTGCATGTGGCCATAGGCCTTCACAATATTAAAACACTCATGGAGGTGCTGTAAGAGAGGAAGCCTTACCCTGTAATGGGCACGTGCAGGCTTTTTGTAATGCTTTTAAAACCTCTTTTTGCCCAGAGCCACCAAGAGAACGAAGAAGATTAGCTGTGCATTGGAGGCAGTGATGCCACTAGCACTGTGATATAAAGCCTATTCCTATGTGTGTTGACCCTGAACACATGAAGCTGCATTATATGGAATCACACCACTGGTCCATCAAAGTCAATATTGTCAGACTGGGAGCAGCTTTCCAGGGTCTCAGGCAGAGGTCTTTCACATCACCTATTGCCTGGTCCTTGTAACTGGAGATCAGGGGTCATTTCGTAGAAAAAGAGCTAGGGGAACTCATTAGCATAACTCATTAGCATATGCCAAACCCCATGACATCAGGGGCCCAGCGGTGGACCTGCAAGGCCAGCGGGAGTGCGAGGAAGCCCCGCCAAGGCCCTCCCTGACCCCAGGCAGGCAGGGGTGGGGAGAGGCGGGGAGGAAGCACCCTCCCTCTTCTCCTGCCTCCTCCTGGCTGAATGAGGGCTGGAAGCGGGGTGGCCGGAAGCAGGGGGCGGGGCTTCGTCATGCGCCCCGCCCCCCTGCACCTCACCCGGGGGAAGTACGTTCCCCCACGTTCCCCCCCGAAATGACCTCTGCTGGAGATGCTGGGGATTGAACTTGGGACTTTCTGCATGCCAAGCAGATGCTCTTATCACTGAGCCGTGGCTCTACCACTGAGCCACGGAAAAGGGATTCACTGAATTCGTGATCAACTGAATTCATGATCAACATCCAACACCAGCCTACTGTAGCATCAATGGTCTCAAAAGCTACTGAGAGGTCATAGAATCAGAAATTTGGAAGGGGCCTGAAGACCATCCAGTCCAGCTTCCTGCACCATGCAGGATGACCTAAAGCATCCCTGACAAATAATTGTCCAACCTCCACTTAAACACCTTCAAGGAAGGAAAACCCACAACATCCCATGGAAACCGTTTCCACCACCGAACTGCCCTTATTATTAAAAAGTTCTTCCTAATATCTGCTGATATCTCCCCACCCATAATTTCAGTCCATTATTACGAGTCCTGTCCTCCACTACCAACTAGAACTACGCCCTACCCTACTCAAAACGGCAGCCTTTCAAGTACTTTAAAAGAATAATCATACTCAATCTATCACATTCCTGACAAAGGAGCTAGTGTCTGTCTATGAGGTTATCATACAGTCGCTTCCATTATAAAGGTGCCCCCTCCTGGACTGTTCCATTCCACTACAGTTCTAATCTCTTTATTTTTTAAAAGCCCTCTTGAATGTTACTGTCATGCACATTCTGTGGAATCATAGAAGTGTGGGGTGTTTTTCATAACCTCCTCAAGCAGGCCATTCCACAAGGTGGGAACCCCCCCTGAGAATGCACATGAACAGGCTAATCTGAACCCAGGACTGTCCCTGCTGGAATTTCTTTGTTCCCACTCACTTTCTTTTCCCCATTTCTTCCAGAGAGCACTGACCCCCCAACTCACTGCTGCTTCAGATATTCGTCAAAGCCAATCCCACTCAGATTACTGGTAGACTACTACAGAACCAGTGAAAGGTGTTCTTCCCCAGCCATTGTGTAAGTATAATCATCATAACTATTTTAGTAAAGGAGAAAGGGGGGAGTCATATATGCTGAGGGTGCCCCCTCTGGTTTAGCTAAACCTCCAGCCCCCTTTTAGGCCCTAACCTGGATGGGCCATATGAGCCCAATCTTGTCAGATATTGGAAGCTAAGCAAGGCCAGCCCTTGTTAGTTCTTGAATGGGAGACCATAGTCCAGGGTTGCTATGCAGAGGCAAGTAAGAGCAAACCATCTCCGTTCGCCTCTTGCCTTAAAACCCCCGAGGGGTCGCTGTAAGTCAGCTGCGACTTGATAGTACTTTACACACACACAAACACGCCTTTTTAGATGCAACTGCAAGTCCTTATGTGTCTTGACCAGTGTTCCCTCTAAGCTGAGTTAGTGTGAGCTAGCTCACAGTTTTTTAGCCTCCGGCTCACAGATTTTTGTCTTGGCTCAGGAAGGAGGGCTCCAGAACACACTAATTTATGCAGTAGCCAAATCACCTGCTCACAACTTTAATGCCAGTAGCTCACAAAGTAGAATTTTTGCTCACAGGACTCTACAGCTTAGAGGGAACATTGGTCTTGACATACTGAAACTGTTTGTTTCTTCTTGGAAAACCTCTTTGGATGTGTTGATCCATCTAGCTGGTGTAGACAGAAATGTTTACGTACGTGTGTGTGTCAGATATGAATGGGTGTTGTTCCTTTAAGCTTGGCTGCTTCCATGCAAGGGGTCCCTTGGCACTGCAGACAGATTACTCATCTGCAAAATGCCAGAAGCAGAACATTAACTGGGGTTCCACACAGTTTTTAAAATAAGGCTGCGCTCTGCTCCCCTTAATGTTGCAATGTCACATTCCCACACAGCCTGCTTTCCTAAGAGCAGCTGTGATGTAGAAATGGTTAGTTAAAAGCCCCGTTACCTGGGGAAGGGGGTGTTTGTAAGACACTGTCAATTTTTTAAAACTAAGTATAAAGGAGGCAATTACATTTGACTAGCCTTTATTGGCATACGTATATACATACAATAGGAGATCAGATTAAATATAGATCAGAAAATACAAATCCATATAGGGTAGAATTGGAGCTACGGTGCAGAAAAACAGCATGAAAGCAGAAAAACCTAATGGTTACTTATCAGAACGTATAGCCATAGCACTAAGAAGAAGAAGAAACCTTGCTACTATTTCGGTTATTTCTGCATCTTGATTATCAAGCAAAAACAGAACCTTAAAATCGTCAGGAATTTCTGAGAACTGAGCTAATATTCAAGTTTATTACGGTCATAGACCAGTATAAATTGAGCTAATATAGGATACAGAAGATCCTGGCGGGGCACCAGATAAAAGGGACATTGAAGGAGAACATGGGGGACAGTTTCAACACAGTCCTTCTTACAAGGACAATACCTGCTGGAGTAGGGGATCCCCTGGAATCTTCCAGAGAGAAGAGCAGAAGGAAGAACATTAAATCTGGCCAAGGAGATGGCTCTGCGCAATTTTGGAGCTATAAGTTGATAAAGATATACAGCTGGAAGATTTGCATTTGGAACCATCCCTAAATTTAGGGGGAAAGGAGGCGATTTCTATGTTAAGACAATGACACAAAGGTACTTAGAGGAGGAGGCCCAAAATCAGATAATTGCTCTGGCTGTTTTCTGGCAACGCCGGTTCAACTCACAAGAACAAAATCCAGAGCTTTCCCTA
>NW_015164668.1:0-14394 GCF_001447785.1 Gekko japonicus | reverse complement strand
CCCTACTAGAGTGTGCAATGGCTGCAGGCACCTCTATGTATTGCCTGTTGAATTTCAGGATAAAATACTTACAGTATTCCTCATTTTGAAGACTGTCGCATCCTGTTCTTAGCTGGGTTTTGTTAGCATATGCTATTGATGCCATGATTTGGGATTCGCAGGGGTTCAGAGAGAAGGACTACGTTTTTGAGCAGATTGGTGAATGGGGTGTCATTATGCAGTGCTTGGCATTATACATTTCTTTCATGCTTATCACAGCTGGGAGAGTAACACTAGGAAAAAGCAGGGGAATTGAGATCTCAGAGGAAGGGGAGAGTGCTAGAAATTCCCTGAAGTGCAACTGGAGTCAAAAGAAAATAATATTGCCTTTTGTTGGATTCTTTTGAGGTTTATTACCAGGAAAGGCCGGGAGATTTGTGCCAACCCCGCACAGAGATGGGTCCAAGACTACATCAGTCGCTTGGAGCAGAACTGACCAGAGCAGTGATGGAGCCACTTCCAGTGAGGCCAAAGGCTCGTGCACGGTTTCCTGAGAACAGCTATTTCCACAATAAACAATGATGTTTTACTGTATTGTCTTTTGAATATTGATCTTTTTTTCCGCTTCGAAAATTCTGTACTTGACACCACATTACAGAAGGGCTACCTCTGGCACACTGAAAGGCTTTCACTGTTCCCCTTTTGAGCAACGGACTCTCCTCAGTGCCTCCGTTGTCACTCTTTCAGTACCCCTCTTCAGGGCACCAGGTGTGTTCTACGGTGCAAACATAGAAGTCCCAGCTCTGAGGAGCAGACAATTTAAAATATATGGGGCAGGAGTTAGAGGCGGGGACAAAGGAGGGAAGAACCTGCATTCATTCACTTACACATACCTGGGCTTAGCTTTGGCTGGGGAGGGGGACTGAGGGGTGGCCCAGGCCGTTGTCCGTTTCACCCCATTGCCCTGGCAGTTTGCAAGGGTTTGCCAACCCAACCAAGTACAGGTTTCAGGACATCACTTGTAGAAGGTGGTAGGGTTGCCATCTCCAGCTGGGGAAATTCCCAGAGATCTGGGGGAATGGAGCCTGGGGGAGGGGAGGGACCTGAGTGGGGAATCGTGCCATAGAGTCCACCCTCCATAGCAGATTTTCTTTTCCCCCAGGTGAACTTTTCTGTCATCTGGAGATCAGTTGTAATTCTGGGGGATCCCCAGGCCCCTCCTGGAGGTTGGCAACTGTAGAAGGCATACAGGTCTCTCGCCGCTGCCTCCTCCTCCTCCCCCCCCTGCCCTGAAAGAGATGCTCTTTTTTTTAATTTAGATTTTTATTTAATTATATAATGTTACACTTTAAAATAGCAGCAGCGATGACATAATATATATGACAACAGGAGGAAAAGGGGCGCAACAACCATATCATTTACAAAACTATTTAAATATATAAACAATTTTGATAAACTGACAACCATTAACTTCTGTGAAAATACAGTCTATTAAGCAAAATCCTTTTGTAGCCTCAACAAAATAGGAGGAGCTTATATTTAGCAGCTTTAATAGCCTCCCATTCAAAACATTCTAAATCTATCTTTTCTCCTAAAGGAAACCAAATACTTAACGGATTGCGAAAAAGTTGTTCATGGTGGTTAGAACCGAAAGAGATGCTCTTTGATTTCAGTGATTTTCAAGCACTTTCTAAGGAGGTGTTGCTCAACACTTCCCATTAGAAAATTGGGCTTCTGCAGCACAAATGTTTCCTGTCATCACCAGCAGTGCATAAAGCAATGACCCAATCTGCTTCATTCCAGATGGTAGCAAGTTTTCACTTCTTTGGTTTAATGTTTGTTATAATACACCTGCCAAGAAAATGTTGGCATGATAGCAAAACTGTTGCAGAGGGCGGCCGTGGCAAACTGTCACTGCTTCCCCCTTGCCTTGGAAGCCCCTTGCTGGGGTCGTCATAGGTTGGTTGCAACTTGACAGCGCTTACATATGTACATAAAGGGGTCTTGATCGTGACAAGCAATGTGTGAGGCCAGATGGAGGGGAACTGTAGCCACAATGGCTACAAAGTCATGGTCACATAGGGCTGCCGCCTTTTCTCCCTGGCCCTGCTCCTTTCACGCACAGCTTAGTCGTACGGAAATCTAATAA
This sequence comes from Gekko japonicus, assembly GCF_001447785.1. Lineage (NCBI taxonomy): Eukaryota > Metazoa > Chordata > Lepidosauria > Squamata > Gekkonidae > Gekko > Gekko japonicus. The sequence continues at coordinate 12,266 of NW_015164668.1, read as the reverse complement.
ATGTAGAAACAGTCATGGGACGGTTTTTACTAGTGAAATTTCTACGTGTCTGGAGTGGTTGTTTCAAAGAAGCCAGAGTGAGGCTGCTGATGAAAAAACAACAGCGGGCCAGTAAAAAGGGTCCCCAGTGGGATCGAAGAATGGGATCCACCTGGCTGTCATTCCAATCCATTATGGCGCTGTGTCCCCGCCCAAATCCTACTTGTGACCTGATCCTTGGCTGGGGGCCTTATCTGTATTTCCAAAGTGACCGAAGCCTGCAGAGTGATTTCACCTATGATGCAGCAGCCTCCCTTGGGGTATTTATTTGGCCTCCTCATTTTCAGAAGTCGGACCACAACATTCCACTATACATTTGAAGATGAGTGAGCTGTATACTCTGAAGCTGTTATGTGGGCTGCACTGATCTTCCGTGGCTGTATTGCTGCTGCTGTGCAATGTTCCCTCTAAGCTGTGGAGTCTTGTGAGCAAAAATGCTACTTTGTGAGCTACTGGCATTAAAGCTGTGAGTGTGCGATTTGGCAACTGCATAAATTAGTTTGCTCTGGAGCCATCCTTCCTGGGCTAAGACAAGAATGTGTGAGCCGGAGGCTAAAAAACTGAGCTAGCTCACACTAATTCAGCTTAGAGGGAACACTGGTTTTGGGTAGTTTTAATTTGTATGCCTTTTGTACACATTAATGCAATACATTTTACTGTATTCCTACTGTCTGTTTTGGGGATGTGCCTTGGGCTCTGGTTCTTTAGCAGAAAGACTGGAGACAAGGATCCTAAACATAACAGAGAATAAAATAAGTGTAGATGAATGCTGTTCCATGCAGATCTTGTTCCACCTTTTGGGTGGCCCTGAGCAGACAATGCTCAGAGGCCTCTCCCCATTCCTTCCTTTCCACCCTTACACCTGCAGGCCCCCAACTACCTGCTTGCAAGCCCTCTTATCACCCATGCTCAGTTGCCTCCTTCATCACTGTAACGATTTCGTGTTTTGGTGTGTGTGTTTCTTTAAATGTTTAGTTTGACTGCAGTAATGTAAGGAGAATGATAGAGGGAGATGAGTGTGATGTGATTGGCTGATGACTGAGAATGTGGGAGGAGGGGTGTCTCTGAGGTGATTCTGTGTTCTTGAAGATATGAGTGTGGAGTGTTTTTGGAAGAGTCTGTGTGATAGAGGAAGCAGTTGGAGGAGCTTAGTTCAGCCTGTGTGGCTATATGACCAAAAGAGTTTAGCCTGTGTGGCTATGAGAGAGAAAGTTCAGCCTGTGTGGCCATATGAGCAAGAGAGTTCAGCCTGTGCTTCTAAGCCCGTCAGAGTTGAGTTTTGGTGTATGAGAGACTGTGTGTGATGCCAAGCTTTGTCAGTTATATTTTCTTTCTTCAACAACAGTTCAAAAATACCCAGAAACCTATTTTGTACTTTTATAAATAAATCATTATTTGTTTAAACTTATCCCAGCAATCAGAACAGTCCTTCCTCAGGGCCACATAGACCTCTGAAATTCCCAGACACAGGGTCATTCTACCAAAATAGAGAGATCTGGAATTTTTAATTCCTGGTGGCAGCAGAAATCTACTAAGTTCATGTACACAGAGTGCGTTTTAAAGGAGAAACAGTCTCCCCAATAAGCAGGACCTTACAATCACCTGTACACCCCTTCCCTGACAGCAATGCCCAGTGCATGCAGTTGGAAACACTGCTGCCATTGCCACTGGAGTGCCACTGCTGTGCCCCACCCACATGCTCTTCCTCAATGATGCTGGGCAGTTGGGGGCACAGACAGGTGGCAGGGAAGCTGCATGGGTGGGGGTTGATTGCAGTGAGTGCCACCAGCAGCCCTGGGCCCTGGCAGGTGACCCACTTCAGGGTAGGTTGATGCCGGATCCGATTCTACAGTTTGAAGGTGAGACCCACCTTGGTGCCTATCTTTAAGAGAGTCAGCTGCTCAGATAGTTGTCAAGCATGCTGTGATGTAATATATGCTTTAACATATTCTTCGATATAGTCTTATAAAGGGAGTAGAAAGATTGATGAAGGACAGGTCTTATCAGTGGCTACTTGCCAAGGGGACTAAAGGGAACCTCCACATTCAGAGGCTGTCAACCTCTGAATGCCAGTGCCAGGAGAGGAAGGCCTCAGCCTCTCTGCTCTGTTGTTGGTCAGTGTGGATGGACTAGATGGACCACTGCTCTGATCCAGCAGGGCTCTTCGTAAGTTCTGAACAGGAAGGAACAGGGATGCTGAAAAGCCACAGAGCAAGTTGAGCACCAAGCGGCTCCTATGCTACTGGCAGCCCCCCAGGGTCTGCATGGCTTAGATTCAAGTTTTGGCAGTACTGACACTGGATGTTGGCGAGCCTGTGCCCATTACTGTTATGGCCGTGGGCCGTGTCCAAGCTGCACAGACCCCGAGGCACCACTGGCTCTATAGGGGCAACTGAGCTCAGCTTGTTCCCGGCCCCTAGTGTCCCACCGGGGCAACAGCCCACCAGGAACTTTCCTAGTTAGTTAAAGGGCCAGTCCGCCCCATTCTTTGAGCATCAAGAGATTGTATTGAAATCTGAGATGTATGTTTAGACCATCATTTTTTGTTTGAAGTTCAAACACCAGCTCTCCAACTCCTCCAGGTGCGGAAGGGCCCAGAAAGAAGAAAAATACCCGGCCACTTGTTTTCTCCCTTGAGCGCTGAGAGGTCAAAATGGAAATTGGTTTGTGATGTATGAAAGTATCAGCTCTACTTCCAGCAGTCATTTTCTCCCCCCCCCCCCTTTTAAGACTCAAACTGTATTAAACATTTTCTCCCCTGATATAACCACGGCATAAATTCAGTGTATAAACAAAACAGTTTACAAAGGATGTTCTATGAATGTGAAGGACTGTTATTCTTTTTTCTGGATTGCTAGCCTCCAGCTTTCCCAAGAAAACACATGTCAGTGTGGGGGGGAAATGGGGGGAAAGTAACATAATCTTTGCCGCAGTAAATCAATATCCTTGTACCTTTCTGGCTTCGAATGAGTTTGCTTTTTGCACTGAAACCACATTTCAGGGGAGCAATCCTTTCTGGTCTCTTGCTATGTTAAGTACGATCTGTTCAGTTTGTGTAACCATAATTGCGAAGTCTCTCTTTAGACTCAAGGGGTGAAGGTTACAACTATTTGTCATGAGCTCTTTGATCGCTGTGCTTTTCTAGCTAAGATTGACATAAGGTGGCAGCAGAGGGTAAAACTGTGTACTTTCTCTCTCTTTTACACAAGGGCATACATACACAAACAAACACCGGTAGGCTATGGTTGCCAGCTCTGAGTTGGGAAATACCAGGAGATTTGGGGGGCGGAGCCTGGAGAGGACTGGTTTTGAGGAACAGAAGGAGTTCAGCAGGATACAAAGCCATAGAATCCACCCTCCAAAGCAGCCAGTTTCTCCAGGGGAAATGATCTCTGTTGTCTAGAAATCAGTTATAATACTCAGAGATCTCTAGGCTCCACTTGGAAGTTGACAAACCTAGCTGCACACAAACTTATTGCATGCCCCTTAATTTCACTTCTCCCTCTTCCTGTAATTAAGTGCTTAAAAGGTTTTGTCTGGACTGATGCTATACAGTGAAAAATCAGAGCAGACAGAGGTATTAGAAATGTGAGCCTGATCCAGCAGAGAGCCTCAGTTTCTAGCAGCCCGCGGTCCTTCTCTTCCAAGGACATATGCTGCCTTTTCTTTAAAACATGCATATGAAATCACGCTGCTTGTCTTAAATTCACCTAACTTGATTTTTGTGCTCTCAGTGATATTGGCTCAGTGGCACCACGTGGCTGTTTTAAATTGGACTGGTGTATGCAGCTTCAATCCACTTCAGCGACTATTTGCAAATGGATGTTGCCATTTCACGCAGTAAATCCAGTTGCAAAGTGGATTGAAAGTGCGTTATTTAGTGTGTGTGAAAGAGCCCGGCAGAGTATATGCCCAAAGGAACCTTAGCTGAATGGAAATATCCTGAACCATGGGTGAAGAGCCGGGAGTGCATGTTTGCAGCTGCAATCCTGAGGATCCTTTCTTCAGAGTAAGCCACAATGAGTATCATGTGCCTCATTTTTGAGTAGACCTCCTAAGGTCCCTTCCCATGTGAGGCTTTCCATTGCCCAGGGAGGTGTCTCTGTGTGGAGTTTCTCACCTAACTTGCAGGTGAGCTTAGAGGAGGGGGGCTCGAGACGCTTGTGTCAGGAGCAGTTCCCACCCCAGCAGTAGAGACAGATCGGCAGCCATGTGGCCAGACAGAAACAAAGCTGTTCCGTGCAGGACAACAAAACTTCAGTTCCTACCATGTTCTTTCAGGCCTATCATAGCAACAAGAAGGAGCCCCTGTGGGAGAACGACTAGGGTTACCAACTCCAGGTTGAAAAATACTTGGAGATTTTGGGGGTTGAGCCTGAGGAGGGCAGGCTTGGGGAGGGGAGGGCTTCAAAGGGCTATATTGCCATAGAGCCCACCTTTCAAAGCAGCTGTTGTCTCTGGGGGAACTGATCTTTCTCACCTGGAGATCAGTTGCAATCCCAGGAGATCTCCAGCCACCATCTCGAGGTTGTGCATATAACAACACAGTCAAAAACTGTAACACTGTACCCAAAAATACTTGACACTTGATTCAAAAATAGTTGATACTTCAGAAGAAGCTCCTATGGTGATGTGTTACATGGAGGCTGGCCATAGAGCAGAGGATATTAGGTTTACTGTATTATAGAGAGTGACAACTGAACGATCACACAGAACTGATATTCTGTTTGCCAGGTTGTACTTAGCAACTTGAACTGCTAGCCTGGAGGTCTCTTGCAAATACGAGTGAGTACAGGCTGAAGGCTCAATGCATTGCAGGGTTCAGTGGGGAGGTCTGCTGAAAGTGGAGGGGCAAGGGAGAAAACAATGAATCAGTGCTGGGACATTCCACAATTGCACCAGCCTGCAAATCTCACCCTTCTGCCCAGAAATTCAGCCTCAGTATATGTGGAGATGTGTGCTTTCTTTATAGTGAGAGACAAGCACTCTGGAAACGTGCAGAGTGTTTGCAATCTTAGCATTCAGAGAAGAGATTATTCATGGCTCAGATATATTTCTATACCAAGACTTCATCTATCTGTAGCAAGCGGTGAAAGGGATTAAGACTTCCTGGATACTGGGCCCCCCAAAGCCTTTTGGTCTTCTGCAGTGAAGTACAATTTTGTTTCCTTGTAGTTAGAGGTTCCAGGCCTTGAAGTCTGAGCAAGGCAAATCACAACACGTTTAATACTAAATATTTTATCTGATCAAAAAGAAGAGAACATTTTATAAGTATACCATTTCAAACAGTTGAAGAACGTTTTTCAAATTTCTTTATTGTAAACATATATTAATTTACAACTGTACAATGACATAAGTAAATAAAGTCATAATATTATAGTAAAGAAGAAAAGGGAACTCTAATAAAGTCCATATCCTCAAGTGAGCATATAGTAATATCTTTTGCTGAACACTATTTAATCTGTGCATTTGATTCCCATGATTAAGAAAAGGATACAATTGTTGTACAAACATTTATTGCGTATGGTTTTTATTTTCTCTTAAATATCTCACGCTATTATTTTGTTCCTATATATACACAGCAGCTGCACGGAACTGCTTCTAAAAGAGAGAGTCCAAATGGGCTCAGAATGGTGCCGTGGGGGGAGGGACAACTCCTGCCTCTGCCCCCAAATGGTATTTTTGGTGTAGTTATTTCGCTAGTATTCCTGCTCCGTATGCACAGAGGCTCATGGCACAGCAAAAATAACTCCTCCCCAGTATGGTTTTTGCAAAAGAAAACAGCTTGTGGGGGAAACCAGAGCCCCGTCTCCCCCTGCAGGGCCACTCTGAACCCATTTGGACTCTCCCTTTTTGTGTGTTTGCTTTTAGAAGCTGTTCCCCACAGCTGCTGTGTGGCCGCAGGGAACACATAAAAACACGCATAAGCAATGGGGGGGGGGGTAACATATAGTTTGGTTCTGAATTAAACATTTGTGCCAGTCCGGCCAGGGTATACTACCATTGGTCTAGCAACTTAATTCCGGGTAGGTTCTGTGTTTTCATCCTTACTGAGAAGCAGTCAGTCTCCCTGGAAATGAGCCAGGAGTGGGATTGAAAATGGTCACAACATCTCTAGCCCTGAAGGTCGGCCGAGCCCAGCCTGGATGGTTTTGCAGGCTTGATCATCCACCCTTCCCATCAGCCAGCAGATTGACTGGGGTCTTTGCAGCTCCTCTGTAATGTGGTTCTTTTGCCGTTTTTACCTTTCCCGTTTCAGGTTACTGGTGAGCAATGTTCCCTCTAAGCTGTGGAGTCTTGTGAGCAAAATTTCTACTTTGTGAGCTACTGGCATTAAACTTGTGAGTGAGTGATTCAGCTACTGCATTGATTAGTTTGTTCTGGAGCCATCCTTCCTGAGCTAAGACAAAAATGTGTGAGCCAGAGGCTAAAAAACTGTGAGCTAGCTCACACTAACTCAGCTTAGGGGGAACACTGCTGGTGAGCCAAGAGGAACACAAGTGATATAGGCCAGGAGGGAATCCCCATATAGCGGCTTTTCATCCAGTTCTTGAGCAGCTTGACAATTCACCAAGACTGGCAGCCTGTGTCACTACAGCAACAGCAGGCAGGGTGAGACTCCTTAAAAATGGTTGAGCGGCTGGAGGGTGGAACACCAAGAGCTGTCAGTGGGAGGAGGAGCTGCATTATGACCCTGAGCCTTCCTAAATGGAACAGAAACATAGAGCTGGAAAGGACCTCAAGGGTCCACTAGTCCAACTGGGGGGGGGGGGGTTACCCGCTTTTGGGGGGGGTTCAACCTGCCCCCAAGCCCGAACACCCACAGCCACCTCTCCCCCTTCTCTCTTGAGAGAGGGGAGGGAGAGGGGCAGTTGCGGGCTGCGTCCCTGAATTCCAAGCAGCATTGCTGCTTGGAGATCAGGCACACAGGGCTGCCGGTTGGAAGCACTTAAAGGGACCTCTTTAAGTGCTTGCAGTCGGTGGGGACTGGGTCCCGCATGTCTGATCACCGAGCGGTAATGCCACTGGAGATTGGGCAAGTGGGGACCACCAGCTGCAAGCACTTAAAGGGACCCCTTTAAGTGCTTGCAGCTGGTGGGGACCAGACCCCGCGTGCCTGATCTCCAAGTGGTAATGCCACTTGGAGATCGGGTGTGTGGGGCTCCCAGCTGGAAGAACTTAAAGGGATCCCTTTAAGTGCTTGCAGCCGGTGGGGACCAGGCCCCATGCGTCCGAACTCCAACCAGTAATGCTGCTTGGAGATTGGGTACGTGGGGCTGCTGGCTAGAAGCACTTAAAGGGACCTCTTTAAGTGCTTGCAGCTGGCAGGGACCAGGCCCCGCATGCCTGACCTCCAAGTGGTAATGCCACTTGGAGATTGGGCACGTAGGGACTGGAAGCATTTAAAAGAACCCCTTTAAGTGCTTGCAGCCGGCAGGGACTGGGCCCCGCGCGCCTAATCTCCAAGCGGTAATGCCACTCGGAGATCGGGCGGATGGGGCTGCCAGCTGGAAGCACTTAAAGGGACCCCTTTAAGTGCTTGCAGCCGGCCAGCCACCGGCTGGAAGCATTTAAAGGGGTCCCATGGACCTGAATTCCAAGTGGCATTGGTGCTTGGAATTCAGGTGCACAGTAGTGGCTGCCTCCTCCCCTCTTGCAAGATTTAAACGACCCTCCACCTGATTGGCGGGCCCTTTAAATCTTGCAGGATGTTAGGGAGAGGGGTGGCCTCTGACAATAGTTCTCGGGGGTGGGGCTTGGGGCAGGGAAATCCCTAATGTGACACCATCATGTTGGGGATGCACCGCCCCCTTCAGGAACGCCCCCAAAAGTCCCCCTCCGGGGACAAAGACGGACTTAGCAAACCTGAGTCCAACCTTTGCTCAACACAGGAAATTCCCCTCTGTGGTAGAGTTGCAAGCTCCCAGGTCCAGGCAGGAGTTTCCCCGCTTCTGGGGGCTTCAATCCACCCCCAGCCAGCTGGCTAGTGGGGGAAGCCCCACCCCAAGCCCTGCCCCCAAGAGTGACCACCCACCCGGCCACCCCTTCCTTCGCTCCTGCCCAATTCAAAGGGTTTCAGCTGATCGGCAGGAACCATGTGGCCTGCTGACCAGCTGGAAGGCACTTTAAATCTAGCAGTGGGGAGGGGCAGTTGCGAGCTGCTCGCTCAGCTCACAAAAAGACCCCTTTAAAAGACTTTTTGTGAGCCAAGTGTGTAACCCGTGACTGCCCCCCTCTCTTCCTCCTGCTAGATTTAAAGGGCCCTCCAGCTGATTGGCAGGCCACACAGTCCCCGCCGATCAGCTGAAGCCTTTTAAATCAGGCTGGAGGGGAGAGAGAGGGGTGGCCAGGCAGGTGGTCGCTCTTGGGGACAGGGCTTAGGGGTGGAGCTTAGGGCATTCCCGCCCACCTCCAGAATGTCCCCCCAATCCCCCCACCAGAGCGACCCCTACTCTGTGAACCTTGCTCTATGTCCAGAGGAAGGGACAAACCCTCCAGGATCCCTGGCCAGGCTGGCCTAGGGAGAAATTCCAGCCTGACCCCAAAATGGCAATTGGCATTTCCCTGGGCATGTAAGAATTGGCCATGAAAACCGAGCTGGGTAGAGACTCCAGTCTGGCCCTCAGGCCAACAACTTCTTTCCACCCTGAGTTAAAGAGAGCAGCCTCACAATTATAGCAAATGCATTATTCTGTGGAACTGAAGATAGATTTTGAATTAAATAAATAAATAAAACCAAGGGAATGGTCACCAGCTACTGGACTGTGTCCGGAATTCAGTACCATCCTGTCTCTTTGCCTGATAACATCTTAGGCAGTGGGAGACCCTCTCCGGCATGACATAAAATCTGAACCAGATCCTGTCCTGCCCAGTGGCAAACATTTCGCCATGCCAAAATGGACTAAAAAACCCAAAAAAACTCGTACAAGCCCAGGAAGAACTCAGTTTTCAGTTATAATCTGAGTCCAGGTACTAGGTACTATTGCATCAGTATTGGGTCCTGGCAGCATCAAATTTTTCTGACCAAGTGAGAAAGGTACACAATTGACCCATTACTATAGGAAAGTGTCCCTGACCATGGCAGCAAATTATCAAGAATGAGGTCTCTGTTTAATATCTTTGTCTTTGGTAGCAGACAATAATAATAAAACAATGCATCTTGGTCAATTTATAAGAAATTATTGTTGTGCTGTAATGTCAGGAGCCATTCTGTAATATCATTGGTTTGACTACTGAGGAAGGCTAATGGGCCAAAATGTGTATGGTCAAGGTCAATAGTGGTTGTTTTTGGTTGTCTTTGCCCAATCTGATTCTTAAATGAGGCTATCACTAGGACCACTATCTGTTTTGTAATTCATTATGTAATAAATACATGTATATCGTTGTGTATCTCTTACTAGTAAATGCTTTTAATTTGACTAACAGGATTATTGGGCCTATACACTTAGTTCTTCTTAAACATTTTGGTTCTTAATTCTAGGTAAACAGACCAACAAAACAAACAAGCAAACCCCCCCCCCCCCAAGTTTGGCTCTTTTAGGGATCTCATCTCCATCAGCACCAAGTAAATACTGATGCATAATACGGTAAGAATTTTAATAGCTCAGTATGGGGTGGGAATGCTCCTAGATATGCACGAATGGATTAGGAAAGTGTGGTACATGATGAGACAGCTTTGTTTGTTTTGAGTGTTACAGCAGACAGTCTTGGTTCTTTTTATATTTTCATAGTAGATGTAGGGTTTTTGTTTGTTTTATTGTTTAGTTAAGGGCTTTCCCCCATTTTATGTTTAACGGTAAGTATAGCTGTGGTTTGTTTTAGCTGGTTTGATTTCTTAGGCTGGGTTTTGTTCTGTTTGTGCTTTTAAAAAGTTTTCTAAGTAGAGATAGGGTATAAAAAAAGAATGGTGGCCAGACATGACAGAATCTAAGTGGGGTGTCTGCATTAGGGTTGCCAGGTTCCTCCGAGTCCCCAGCGGGAGAATCACGGGGCATTCTGGTGGGAGGGGACAGCCACAAATGTGATGACATTACACAGAACAATGTTGGGGACTGGTGCCTGCGCTCCAAGCTGCGAATTCGCAGCTTGGTTTGCAGGTGCCCCCCCTTCTTTCCCAAAGGAATCCTTTAAATGCTTTGAGGAACAAGTGCTTTTGACAAGAAGCGGGGTGGGGGGAGGGGGTGGCGTGTGCCCCTCTCCCTTCCTCCTGCAAGATTTAAAGGGTCCTCCAGCTGACCCAGCGGGCCATGTGCTCCCTGCCAATCAGCTGAAGGGGCCTTTAAATTTTGCAGGAAGGGAGGGAGAGGCTTGGGATGGGACTTGGGGTGGGACTTGGTGGTCAGGCTTGGGGCAGGACTTGGGGTAGGACTCCAGCAGTGGATTAGAGCCCCCAACTTCACCCTCCCTAGAGAGAGAAGAATCCCCTAAACCTCATGGCCAAGCAACCAAAGCTGCTTCTAGCCTGAGGATGGAAGATTTCCTTGTTACCCTCAGTCAGCGAAGCTTGCCCCTCTGTGCAGAGAGACAGCCAAGCACCGTGAGACAAAGCACCAAGCCTCCACCTGAGAGAGAATCCCACTGCAATGCAGAGGACAACGAATCTGAGCTAAGCCTGGAGCTAGGGTTGCCACCAGTGGGGGGTGCGAGCGTAGGGTTGCCAGATCCAGGTTGGGAAACTCCTGGAGATTTGGTGATGGAGCCTAGGGAGGACGGGAACCTCAGTGAAGAAGAAGAGATTGGATTTATACCCTGCCCTTCACTTGGAGTCTCAGAGCGGCTTACAAACTCCTTTCCCTTCCCCTCCCCACAACAGACAGGTGAGGCTGAGAGAGCTCTTTCGAGAACTGCCCTTTCAAGAACAGCTCTGACAGAACTATGGCTTGCCCAAGGTCATCCAGCAGCTGCAAGTGGAGGAGTGGGGAATCAAACCCTGTTCTTCCAGATTAGAGTTCACACACTTAACCACTACACCAAACTGGCTCTCTTAACCACTACACCAAACTGGAATGGGGTACAATGCCACAGAGTCCACCCTCCAAAGCACCCGTTTTCTCCAGGGGAACTGCTCTCTGTAGTCAGGAGATGAGCTGTAATTCCAGGGGATCCCCAGGTCCCACCAGGAGGCTGGCATCCCTACCTGGAGCCTTCTGGAGGCCAGAGCTCAAGGCAAGCGGATGAGAGCTGGAGGGTGCTGCAAGGCCCGCTCCTCATCTCCTCCCTGCTCTCTTCCAGGCTCCAACACCTTTGGGCCATATTTTTTGCCCCTTTGGTTCAGGAAGACCCCCGAGAGCAGCCTTCAGGTGAGGAATTGCCCCAGGCTCATGTGAAATTGTGGAAAGGGAAGGGAAGTGGAGCTGATAGGACTGCTGAGAAGGGTGGCATCTCTTGTTGTTCAGCCATGCTGAGTCTCTCTGAACAAGGAGCATTTGGGGGACCGGGCTGCTCTCTTTCACTCAAGGCAGAAATCAAGTGTTGGCCTCAAGCGCAAACTGGCATCTCCAGCTTAGCTTTCATGGCCCATTCTTCCATGCCCAGGGTAATGCTGATCACCAATTTGGGGTCAGGAAGGAATTTCCCCCCAGGCCAGATTGGCCAGGGATCCTGGAGGGTTCCCCCCCTTCCTCTGGGCATAGAGCAGCGGTCACAGGGGGGAATTTCCTGTGTTGAGCAACGGTTGGACTAGATTACCCTAACGTCCCTTCCAGCTCTATGTTCCACTTGGGAAGGCTCGGGGTCATAATGCAGCTGGCTGGGTTTACGTTTGGGACAGCTGGTGGTGCTGGGGAGCCACAAGGGGCTGCTGACTGCCACTCTGCCACTCTTGATAGCTCTTGATGGTGCTCCACCCTCGGGCCCCTCAGCCATTTTTAAGGAGCTTCACCCTGCCTGCTGATGCTGCAGTGAAGCAGGCCGATGCTCCTGGCAAATTGTCAAGCAGCTCAAGAGCCGAGTGAAAAGCTGCTGTGTAGGAATTCTCTCCTGGGCCATCACTGACACATTTCCACGAGGTTGACTGCTTTCAGTAGGGGCGGAAACTGCCCTACCCTCTCCCGGGCAGCAGGGACTCCACGGCTCTCTTTACCCTGATCACAACCTCACCTTAGCAACTTCCAGGGCCGGAAGCGCCACACAAACTTCCTGGGGGCCTCTGTGGAATGTGCAGGGCCCAGGAGGGGAAAGGTCAGCCAACGTTGCCCGTTTCTGAAACAGGCAGTTGGGGAGCAAAT
>NW_015164667.1:2181753-2236565 GCF_001447785.1 Gekko japonicus | reverse complement strand
AAGCTGGACCCATCGCAGAACCAACATGCTGTTATTTGGGCAGCAGTAATAGCAGCTCCTTCTGACAACATCCATATCATGAATAACCGATCTCCCCAGCCTGTAAGCAAGGGAGTGGAGGCTTGCCAGTGAGGGGTCACTATATCTTCAAGCATGACTCCTTCTTATCCAATCCCTTCATGCCTCTCATGTACTACATACTGCTTAAACAATCCTCCCTTCCTCAACAGGTAGTAGTAACGTTTACCACACACAGTAAGGAAGTACCGTGCTAACGGTTAACTGTCCTTGTTGTCCATTAATTACCAACTTGAGGTTCCATCATACAATGGAGTATACCTACCTATTGAGGGGGGGGCATTCTATCATTATTGGTTCTGCTGGACTGGATATAAATACTGAATGACACTCCCTACATGGGATAGAACCCTTATAAATAAAAGCCGAATGGTGGTGGCACTTCTCTCTCTTTTTATAATTTTATTAAAAGATAAGACAAGTGTACATAAACAAGATTGCTGTTTAAACATTAATACAAACTGTAAGTGCAGATACATATATCGCAATGTCATCTATTAATTAGTCAGCAGGATCCTCCTATGACCCTGTCCTTGTCACTTTCTTGTGATTTTCCAATTTTTCTACTATTATTATTATTATAACGTATAATAAATCCAGATATATTTCAGAAGGACCTCAATAGTATTTTATGAGAGTGCTCAGACCATAAAAAATCCTCATAAATGTATCCATTCGTGGATCCAAAAGTGATTTCTTCCACTGTTGGTGGACCTACACAGAGATTAAAAACTTCTGGTCCCAAGTGTGGCACTTCTGTAGAACATTCCACATGCTCCGGAATTGGTTGGCGCCCTGGTGTGTCACTCACAGGGCGTCTCTCTCCATTCGCTGTGCTGCTGCCTGTGTGGGTGTCCTCCCGCCCACGGAGGCAGCGGCCACCATTTTGCTCTCAGGGTTTGGGTACTGGAAAGAATGTACCAGCCTTTTGGAAACCAACAAAATACCCAAAGAAAGTGTACTGAAGTGTTTGGGGAAAACACTGGAACAAAAGCCTCTCAATATAAAGATTTTAGTCACTGTGAAAAACTTAGGAAACTCCCATTAGACTGAAACATAAGAACTAAAATCTGTGCATGTACTGATTTTACCTCAGAAATGTCAACTCCTGATTTCATCTGACTTTTCCCTTCTATGCTAAATAAAATATTTTGTTACTTTTAAATTTCAAAATGCCTCGAGTGCCATTTAAGTTGTTTAAGTTAAAAGCAGGCTCCTTATCCTTCCCTCTGGTTCCTGGGCTGAGCCAACAACCAAAATATCATACTGTGGCAGGGAGGGACAGCTAGAGTTCTTCAGCAAAGAGAACACATTACTAGGGTGGCTCAGTCAGTAAAGGGAAAGAAAAATTGAGTGAAAATCTTGCCCCTGAGGGAGGAAAGAGGAAGGGGGGGACATCATAGGAGGCTATCGTTCTTTGGTCACATTATGGGAAGACAGGAGTCACTGGAAAAGACAATGATGCTAGGAAAAGTTGAAGGCAGCAGGAAAAGAGGAAGAACCAACATAAGATGGGTTGGCTCAATCAAGGAAGCCCCAGCCATTAGTTTGCAAGACCTGAGCAAGGCTGTTAGTAATAGAATATTCTGGAGGTCATCAACTCATAGGATCACTGTAAGTTAGAAGCAATTTGACACACGCACACACAGAACTCCTATTTGCAGTCTAGAAATATCACTCATAATTTGCTAGCTGTAGCACCATTGATGTTTCCCTGATAAATTCGGGGAGAGAAGGGGCTTATTTCTTTTCCTACCAATATATGAGGATGTCTGCAAAGAGGATTCAGTTTGAGGAGCCGGGCATAGTAACATGAAGTCTGTGAGACAGCTGAATTGTTTTTAAAATCCACAATGAGAAATACGACATAATTTTACCATGCATGCACATACAATCACATCTCCTTTGCACAGCACAGTCTAATTCTGTGGACTAAGGCCTAGAATCTTATTAATATGTTTTAATACAATTCTCTTTGATAAAATCTCTTTTCATATAGCTAAAGAAAACAGGAAACTGAACTTTTACCACTCACACAGTTAAGACAGGTACACAAATTCCATATGCTAGGCTCCATTTACGTGTACATCAGATGTTTTGTTATTATTCATTTACTATGTAAATATTAATCATTATATACAAAAATAAAAAGTGGTTTTAAGCCCCTCTCTAAACATTATAGGTATTTCTTTATGCAATGAACAAAGATAAAAAATCTACAGCTATAATTCCTGAGAAATATAAACATAGCAAAAATGTAATTTCAGTTCTGCCCATTCATTTCCAGAATCAAAGAAAAGAAAATTGCCTTAAAATTTTTAGAAAAGAGATGAAACGTAAGAGTTATAGATTTAAGAAATACTTTAAAGGTCTATGAAAAACAATAAAGAAGCATTTCTACAATATAATTTAGGCTCTTGATATTTTTATGTCTCCATGACAGGGAATAGGACTGCAATTGTTGCTGGATTCCTAGAATGCAATTAAGAGAATAAATGTTTGAGAGCTATATACGAACACCAAACATGCAGTCATTTATTTGGAATGTTTAGTGGGAGACTCTGGAGACCCCTGGAAGCCACTAGAGGGAGAGAGCTGCCCTTGAGCTCCAGTCTGTCAGGACTGCCAGCTCATAAACCCATATGGTTCTGGCAGTGGAAAGGGAAGGAAATTCAGGAGTGCTTCTTTCCCCAGCCAGTGGGTATAACAGTTACAGCTGGCTATGAAGGCCAATTTAAATATTAGGGGCTATTCTTGGGGCTACTGAAAAAGTACCATTGTGCACTGAGGGCTCCTGCTGCATTTATCAGCTTGATGACATCCAGCTTCTCCATGGCAGTTCCACTTTACTCCTGAAATGGGCAATGATTGCTGAGGACCAGTGCATAGTTAGGTAGATGTGCACAGTAGGGGGCTTTCAAAATATTATGCCCACTGTAGCCTCTCTGCTAGGCCTATGCTGTTTAATGACACACTAAAAATGACAGATTCCAGAACCCAATTATGGCTTCTGGTTATGGATACTAGCAGGGGTCATTTCGTAGAAAAAGAGCTAGGGGAACTCATTAGCATAACATTAGCATATGCCACACCCCCTGACATCAGGGGCACGGCGGTGGACCTGCAAGGCCGGTGGGAGTGCAAGGAAGCCCCGCGAAGGCCCTCCCTGGCCCCAGGCAGGCAGGGGTGGGGAGAGGAGGAAGCAACTTACCCTCCCTCTTCTCCTGCCTCCTCCTGGCTGAATGAGGGCTGGAAGCAGGGCGGCCGGAAGCAGGGGGTGGGGCTTCGTCATGTGCCCCGCCCCCGTACCTCACCCGGGGGAACTACGATCCCCCGCGTTCCCCCCCGAAATGACCTCTGGATACTAGTGAGGGAAGTACTGGGAAAAGACTGAGGATATTGTGGAAAATGGACCATTAAATATTATGGGATAGCACTGTATGCCTCCATAGAAGAAGCACAGTGAGGAGGAGGAGGAGAAAATTTAATGGGACAGAGACTGAGGCATGGCTCCTGCTTAATATATAAACATATGCAGAACACCAACATAGTGTGATGATTACGGTGTCAAACTAGGATCTGGGAGACCCAGGTTCAATATCTACCCTGCTGTGATGATGGTCTCTCAGCTTAACCTACCTCACATGGTAATTGTGAAGATAAAATGGATGAGTACAGAACAAATGTACACCACTTTAAGCTCCTTGGAGAAAGAACATGATAAAAATGTATTAAACAAACAAAATAGCAATGAAAATGCATGAATAACCCAGGGATGATATTCTAAAGCCAAGCTAGGTAAGGGTCAAAATAGGTGAGATGCTAGATATATAACTGAAGCCTCTCAGCCTTTCTTAAAATGCTAACAGAAGCTATGTGAAGGCATAATACGGACTGGGGCAATAATGGAGTGGGGTGGGGGGAAGGGTATGTAACTCTTTCTCTCCTGCCATGTAGTTTCACCGACTGGAAGAAACCCCCCCCCCACTGTTGTGGGAAAAGAAAAGCTAATAACATCAGGGGGGATTTTTTCCCCTTCCTATCCTGAACAGCCACAATCTGAACTGGCATGAATGATGTTAAATCTCGTATGGTCCTTTTTTGGAAAAGATTATGAGCTCAGTTTTGGTTCAAAAGCGAACCCAGCTTGAGAACCATGAGGGGAGTCTCTGAAAGTGGAGAACCATGAGGAGAGTCTCTGAAAATGACATTCCTTAACATTAACACTGAAGATCTCCTGATACTGCTATAAATATCCGACTAAAAACTGAAAAAGTGTTTGGGGTCAACCAACAGCAAAACAGTGATTCCAGACCCCTCCCCCAAATAAAATCTGCATCAATCTAGAATTAAGAGGATAAAAATATAACAAATGACCAAAGAGCAACTGGAATCACACATTTTAAGAACAATTTTGGTGTTTAAAAAACTGCTCTGAAAAACAGCCAAAGCAAAAGTGTTTGCATTGCAAAGCTATGTTGCTGCCCCTGGAGCTGTTGTTGCTGGAGAGCAGCACCGTCAAGAGAGTCATTCTGAAAGACAAAATCCCTGGCTGTTATCTGCTGCTGTGGTATCTTCTTTCACAAATCACATTAATCTGAGTCACAGTAGTCTCACTGGGCAACTTCATAGTGGTACTGGCGCAACCTGAGCTCCACTTCAGAAAATCCTGGCCGATCATCAGCACTGCAAAAGAAACACAAATATTTTTATTGGGTCTTTCTGCTCTTGCCCCATTTAAGGTCTGGTTCCTTGCTAGTATCAGCTGAGGCAGTTTCCACTTTTTACTGATTACATTTTTGACTCCAGCATTTACTGCCTAGTATTTTCAGGGCTTCTTATTCATTTACTATGCACTGATGAGTGTCTTATGATTCACTTCAACCTTTCCAATAGCAGAAGTAACTGCTGGGCAAAAGCTATACAGTGGGAATGACATGTTTTGGAGACACTGGAAATGGATTCTGCCTGAAGTCTGCTGTTTTATTTAAAGCAGAAGGGGAAGGGAGGGAAAAACCTCATCAGCAGCATCAATGACATCTAGGAATCCCTCGATGGCAGACAACATACAAATCCAACTATGAGTCTTAAACCAATTGCCAATATGGAAACAGCTACTCGCACCCCTCCATACCCACCCTCAGCAAGGAGGAAAACAGGAGAGAAGTTGGGCAGTTGAAGTAAGATAATAATGCCCACACCACAAAGGAAACTTAAACAAGAACGTCTCCCAGGAGCTTAACTCCATTTGGAGTTTGGTAGGCACTCCTTTGGGATGGAGTATTTCTCCTTAAGGTAACCTTCTAAGTAGTTTATACAATCTCTCCACAGATGTTGAGCATATCTTGACAAAAGGGTGCATCTGAACTAGGAACCCATGTTCCAGGTACCCAGTATAAGTTAATGTTTGGCTGCAATCACACTGGTAAACATTTGGTGAAGGTATAGGAAGAATTCCAAGGCAAGTTTTTCTTTGAAAGAATGGGTCCTGTTTATGATACACTCAATACTGTTTAATATTTGGCCTGATTTAGACATTCCCTACAAAAAAATTAATTGCAACACTATTGTTGGTAGCTAAAAAAGTAATCGCCTCTCATTGGAAGGTCTCCAAGCTACCTGGGTTAAAGGAATGGTATATCTGTGGGACTATATAATTTTTGATAAAATAGAGGATGTTAAGAGGGCAAATGAGTATCCTATGTTTGAGTCAAACTTCCTGAATAAGCGGCACCCAGTATTGGAGAAACTTCTAAAGAATGTAAATTCCCCATATTCCTTTAGCAATCATCGCTATTTTAAATTTATTTTGTTAATGTAACAATTAAGTTCTGTATAAGGTAATATTGAGGTCTGTCTTGTATAGGTATCTCAGTTCTGTTGTTGATTATGTTTTGTGGATGTTCTGTTATTGGTTGATGTTTTGTTACTGACTGATGTTATCTTTGAATATTTTTCTTAATAACTTTAAAAAAGGGGGGAGGGAGAAAGAACAGGTCCTGTTCATCAGGTATGCTAGCAGTGTGGAGAATAGTGCTGAATTTTCCATCAAAATTGCTTTTGAATTTTAAATTTTAAAATTAGAATTGATTCTCAAAGGGCTTTGTGGTCTAGTGTTCTGCTTAATAGGCATAAAGCTTCATAGTTTTGTGGAAATGCTGAATTGTTTATGACCAACTACTGCTTAGTGGTGAACACTGGCTATTGAACTGTGGAAAACTTGATCCCACTCTTCTATATCCCATTTTGGTACTATCAGAGCATTAATCACAAAAATTATTGTTGTGTGAAGGAACTGATCGATCCTTTATTCAACGTTTATCCTGCCTTTTGGGTTGAGAAGAGGTCACACGGCAATTTGCACACAATCATAATATAAGGTTAAAAACAAAGAGACTGGGAAGAGAAAAATAATGGCAGAACCATGGTTGTAATCTAACAAACCAATGTTTTTATCAGGAGATACATGATTATACTCACTTATATGTCCAGCACAATTTCATTAAGTCATAGACCTCAATTGGGCAAGCTGGTGGATGTTCCATTCGCTCTCCTCTTTCAATCATCTGAGAAACCTCCCCTCCTTTCATGCCCTGTGACAGATGCATTTATTACAGGCACAGGTGTTGGAATGATATTTTTCATTCTCAGCAGCAATAAAAACATCACACTTTCTGGTTAATTTTGCCCCAGAGAGTAACTATAATCAACAATTTTAGATTACTCTCTTTGCCAATTAATAAGAACATAAGAGACGCCAATGTTGGATCAGGCCAAAGGCCATCCAGTTCAACACTCTGTCACACAGTGGCCAAAAATACCAGGTGCCATCAGGAGGTCCACCAGTGGGGCCAGGACATTAGAAGCCCTCCCACTGTTGACCCCCCCAAGTACCAAGAAGACAGAGCATCACTTGCCCCAGAGCCCCTATCTATACCTTGTGGCTAATAGCCACTGATGGACCTCTGCTCCATATGCTTATCTCCCTTTTGAAGCCGTCCATGCTTGTAGCCGCCACCACTTCCTGTGGCAGTAAATTCCACGTCTTAATCACTCTTTGGGTGAAGAAGTACTTCCTTTTATCCGTTCTAACCCGACCGCTTAGCAATTTCATTGAGTGCCCACAAGTTCTTGTATTGTGAGAAAGGGAGAAAAGTACCTCTTTCTCTACCTGCTCTATCCCATGCATAATCTTATAAACCTCAATCATGTCACCCCTCCATCGTCGTTTCTCCAAGCTAAAGAGCCCTAAGCGCTTTAACCTTTCCTCATAGGGAAAGTGTTCCAACCCTTTTATCATTCGAGTTTCCCTTTTCTGCACTTTTTCCAAAGCTATAATATCCTTTTTAAGGTGTGGTGACCAGAACTGCACACAGTATTCCAAATGAGGTCTCACCATTGATTTATATAGGGGCATTATGATATTGGCTGATCTGTTTTCAATACCCTTCCTAATAATCATAGCATTGGCCTTTTTTATTGCAGTCACACACTGTCTCGACAATTTCAGTGAGTTATCTACTACAACTCCAAGATCTCTCTCTTGGTAAGTCTCTGCCAGTTCGGACCCCATCAATGTGTATTTATATTTAGGATTTTTGGCTCCAATGTGCATCACCTTGCACTTGGCCACATTGATCTCTTGCCAAACTACATTATACATGCATTTCTAAAAGCACGTTCCTGGGACTTACTTCTGAGTAGACCTGCTTATGAGCGCTCCCATTATTTTCCAGTTTTAAGTATGTGCTTTGGAATTATGAAGGGAAATTTAATGAAGATACCCACCTTGTATGGCTTTTGCCCATAGGAAAAAGCTTCCCACATTAACACACCAAAGCTCCAAACATCACTCTTGCTAGAAAATTTGAAGAAATTCATACATTCTGGAGCATACCACTTGACAGGCCATTT
This sequence comes from Gekko japonicus, assembly GCF_001447785.1. Taxonomy (NCBI): domain Eukaryota; kingdom Metazoa; phylum Chordata; class Lepidosauria; order Squamata; family Gekkonidae; genus Gekko; species Gekko japonicus. The sequence continues at coordinate 2,228,573 of NW_015164667.1, read as the reverse complement.
CCCATAATGTTCTGCCTATGATGATCCAAAAACAAAAGATGACTATATTACTCATATAAAATAAGTACATTTGTAATGTATTTGAGGCTTTTAAAGTCGACTGTCTCCTGAAGGCCTAAGGAAACAGTCCATGCACCTACTAGATGATGCTGTTAATAGATGGGATAACGATGGGTGGGCCCAATTTTCACAGTACAGCATCATGCTATGAGTTGATCTCATCAATTAGGGCCAGGATGTAAGAGTCAACTGAATTGTTAGATGAAACTTAGTATATAGATCCTTTTCAATATAGATTCAGGAAACTGCTTTGGTTACCCTATTAGATGATCTATGCCTGTCAAGAGAAAGGGAGAGTATGTTTGTCTTTGTCCTCCTAGAACTCCCATCAATCTTTGATACCATCCCTGATGTTAGGTTCGATCTGGGAGGCTCAGAATTGTATTGTTTTTGTTTTTTTCTGGCATGCAAGTACCAGTAGGTGCTCTTCGGGCACTTCTGCTCTGTCACATGGCCATTATTTATTTTAAAAGTTTATATGCCACCTTTCTGATCTGTTGGGTTCTCAGTCAGGGCTGCAGCACTGAGGAAGGGGGATTATATATCCTGTCTTCCTCCCAAATAACAGGAACCCAGGCAAGACACAGAACTAATAAGCTTTTTATAACTGAAAAAAGTACAACAGTATCACATAATTTTAACAGCCAGCAGATAAACAACCAACTAACCCAACAAACACCCCAAAGGTTCAACAAACTGCTAAAACCATAAAAGAGTTCCAACCACCACCACCTGCAACCCTAATGGAACTGCAATAAAGGAGCAGTAACAACAAATCATGACATTGTGATGAGAAAGTTGAGTCCAAATGTGAAATTTTACCTTATAATAATGTGAAATTTTACCTTATAATAATCATTAGAGCCAAGAGCTTTTGAAAGTCCAAAGTCACTGATTTTGGCATAATGTTGTGTAACCAGTAGCACATTCCTTGCAGCCAAATCTCTGTGCACAAAGTTGTTTTCTTCCAAGTATTTCATCCCCATGGAAACTTGATGAACCAGTTCGGTTATATTCTTTTCTGTAACATCTCTACAAAAAAATTATAACTTGTTAACAAGCTCTAGTATATTTTCTTTACACACTATGTTTTTTCATAATGTCTCCAGTAACAGTGGTAACCCAGGAGGTGACTGCCAGTTTTGGACACTGCTTGGTTTTGTTCTCTGCCTTTCCCTTACTTCACATGAAAGTATCTGTCAAGTTTAACAGCCCCACATCATCACAGAGCATACATGCTTGCACGCTTTAATGTTCTGCCATCAGAGGTGCTTTTAGGGAGGTACTGCCAGATACCATATGTAGACAGACTTTGTCCTTGCTCTCTAAAAGATATAGAATCCACTACACACACCATACTTCAATGCCCCCTCTATATGGATAGCTGATCTCGTTTTATTACTCCATTTCTAGAGGATAAGAGCTGGCACTCTGATCACTCAATTGTTCACTTTCTTCTGTTTAATTCTAATTGCGAAATAATGGAGGCTAGTGCAAAATTTTTATATTATGCAATCAGAAGACGAGGCTTGAATAGCCAAGTGTAAGTGACTGATGCATCTTAGTATTTTCCCGTATTTCCATGATGTTTTGTGCTTTCATGCCAATAAAGGTTTTGTGTGTGTGTGTGTGTGTGTGTGTGTGTGTACTTCACATGAAGATGTTTGGGCTGTGCTGGACTACCACAGGGAAGGGCAACCAGGTGGCTTGGCACAGCCAAGCAGTGTACTGGAGTGGAGAAGGGAGGAGCTAAGCCCAGCAGTTGGATTCTCTTCCTGGTACCCAGCAGGAGGTGGAGTATGGGCCTACAGGTCCTTCAGACCTCAGATATGAAGGGGAGGGAGTTGTCCTCAGCCCAATCATCCTTCTCCTGCTAGGGTGCTTCCTTTTTGTCTTTTCCAACTCTTTCTCTATGCCAATTCTGATGATGATGACAACAGCAACCTCCCCCCCACCCAAATCTCTTCCTTGGACTGAGGCTCAGAGGGTTTAAATAGGCATTCACATCTTTTACATGCTCTACCCCCTATTGCTTGGGCCAATCAACCATTAAAGGCTTCTACCTCCTCCCTCCAGCTGGGACCCAAATCCATCATCCCTTCCAGGCCAAACAGCTCTGTGGCAGGGTCTCTGCCCTTTGGGTGGGTTGGGCTCTTGTTGTGCCTCATCTGAACATTCATGCTGGTCAGCTGGGCTGCAGAGGCTTGATTGACATAGCTGTACTTTCTAGTTTGTTGTGTACCAACAAGGACTCCACATGCACTCGGCCACGCATGTGGCCGGGCGAACAAGTGCAGCTTAAAGATTAAAAACAATAGTGGGTGAGGATCCTAGAGCGAGCCTATTGGTTACTCAGGATTCTACGCCTGACCTATGGGTATGGACACTATGTAAATAACCTACCACAGGGAGTGGGATGTGTGTTGGGTGTGGTGTGCCTCACGAATTTAAGCAGGCTCCGGTCCTACTTGTCTCTGTCTTGAGTTGAGTGTCTAATAAACTATAAGCTGAAATCACTGCTACACATCTGAACCCAGTACTTTACACTGGCGATGAGGATGGAATCCCAATGAATGAGCCTGACCTAGCAACTGAACTGGCCCAGCAGAATGAGTCCCCGGAATCCTCGACCAGCACCGCACCGCGCACCGAGCCCCAGCTTTCCGTGCCTCACATTGCTCCTCCTTGGGTCATGGCTGCTGCTCCAGGACAGATCACTGTGTTCAACCCTGCACACCCTGAGCTCTGGGAAGCTTGGGTCGAACAACCCAAGTACTACATCCACTTCCAGGATGTTGCGTAGGCAGCAAAGAAGAAATCCCTACTGCTCAGCACGTGTGGCATCTCCACAATCCAGCTGGTCCAGGACCTCATCACACCGAAAACGCTGGAAGAATCGACACACGACCAACTCATCAAGGCCCTCACTGACCATTTTGTGCCAAAACTGACCAAAATGGTGATGCGCACATGGACCTCTTCACGAGGATGTAGCAGGCCAGGGAAGCGTACACCGACTTCATGGCCCATCTCCGCAGACTGGCCATCAAGTGCAGTTTCCCTGACATCGAGGATGCCCTGCTCAACCAATTCGTATGGGGCGTCTGCGAACAGAAACTATGGAGAAAACTCATCGGCCAAGACGAGTTGACCACAGAGAAAGCCTTCCATGTGGCCACCGCATTCGCCAAGGCCCAACTTGATAGGACAGGCCACAACGAGCATCAGGCCTCCATGTTCAAGGCCTCCAACGAGTCAGAAGAGGAGGAGGTCCTCCAGATCCGGCATTCTGAGTGCAAAGGAACATGCCCAGTGACAAATGCACAAGCACCAAACCGGAATGGCTGCCAAGCAGCCTGCACCAGCTGAGGTGAGAACCACGACTGGTGTTCCTGTTGCTTTCGAGATGTGATCTACAGAAACTGCAACAAAGCCGGCCATATCGCCCGGGCCTGCCGTTCCAGAGGAAGCCACTGCCAACAATCATCACACCAGGAATCCACTGAACTTCACATGATGAAAGTGCACCACCACCAGGTACTGTACTTTCCCCGGGATACCCCCGATAAGATTAAAGTGCATGTATTGATAGAAGGGGTCCCCTGCGAAATGGAGCTGGACACTGGATCATTCATTTCCATCATCTCAGCGGAAATGCTCAAGGGACTCTGTCCGGGGGGGGGGGAGTGGTAACACCCTGTAGACTTTATCCTCCGGGACTTTCAGAAAAACCAAGTAGAAGTTCGGGGGTCAGGCAAGTTCAGGGTGCAATATCAGGATTTTGACGGACTGTTGGACCTGGTGGTGGTCGAGGAACAGCTCACTAGCCTACTAGGACTATCTTGGTTTGCAGCACTGGGGTTTAAAGTGACGGGCGTGCACCATGTACACCTAATGGACTTTAACCGGGTCTGCGAGGAGTTCCCATCCATGATTGATGGCACACTCAGTCACTACATGGGTCCCCTGGTTTCACTGGACTTGGACCCAACAGTCCGGCCCATCCACATGAAAGCAAGATGGGACCCCATCGCATTGTGACCAAAAAATGATGCTGACTTAGATCGCCTAGCAGCCCAGGGGGTCCTGGAACTGGTGCCGCACGCCCCTGGGAAACCCCAATAGTCACACTGGTGAAACCAAATGGGGACGTCAGGATATGCACTGATTATAAATGTATTCTCAATGAAGCGCTCCAGGACCATGCATACCCTGTCCCTCTGGTCAGCCACATATTAGCATCCCTAGCGGGGGCCAAGGTGAAAAGTTGTATTTGGCCCAGTGGATGAGGCCTCAGCCGAGGCACAAACAATAGTCACATACAGGGGGGCGTTCAGGGTGTGGAGGCTGCAGTTTGGGGTTTGTGTGGCCCCCGGCATCTTCCAAAATTTAATGGACTGTCTCCTTAAAGGCATCCCGGGGGTCCAGCCATTCTTTGACAATATTCTGATCGCGGCATTGTCATCAGAAGCATTCACCGACTGACTGCACGAAGTCCTGCACCGTTTCAACATTGCTGGGCTCAAGGTGAAGTGGGAGAAGTGTCTCCTTGGGGTGCCAAGGGTGGAGTTCCTGGGGTTTGCAGTGGATGCCCAGGGCATCCATTCCACGTTGGAAAAGTTTCACGCCATTGTCAATGCACCTACCCCCTCATCCAAAGTGGAACTCCAGGCCTTCCTGAGACTTCTAAATTTTTACCATTCCTTTCTGCCCCACAAAGCCACGGTTGCTTTGCCTGCCTCCTGGTTGCCCCTGCACCGCCTCCTGGACAAAAATGCTCCTTGGGTGTGCCAAGAGACATGCTGCTGCCTTCCGGGTGGTCAAGGACTTGCTGGTTTCCAAAGATGTCTTGGCCCATTTTGACGAATCCCTGCCGGTCGTGCTTGCTTGTGATGCTTCACCATACGGGGTTGGGGCAGTCCTGGGCCATCAACTGCTGGATGGCCACGAGGTTCCCATAGCTTACTATTCCAGGACTTTATCTTCGGCTGAGTACAACTAAGCGCAAATTGATAATGAGGCTCTGGCAATCATGGCAGGCATGAAGAAGTTCCACGATTACCTATACGGCTGGCCCTTCACTGTTGTCATGGACCACAAGCCCCTCTTGCGTCTTCTCGCCCTGGACTGCCAAACCCGCAAATGCTCTCGCCGCGTGTGCTCTGCTGGTCCATCTTTCTGGCCGGCTACCAGTATGCGCTTGTCCACCGCCCTGGTAAAGCGATGGGCCATGCCAACGCACTCAGCCATCTTTCCTTGCCTTCCTGCAACCTGGACCCGGCTCCAGCTCACAGGTCCTCCTGCTCGAGGACTTGCCGGACCATCCAGGTTGCCATTCTTTAAGCTTTTGTAGCCTCTGCCATCTGGAATCAGAAAAAAATTAGGCCTCACAAACAGGGAAGGGAGATGAAGGCGATTCTGCCCCTCCTTGAGTCTAATAAAAAATGGGGGACTTCTTTCCATCAATTGATTCTGAGTTATCACAAACTTTTCAAATCCCCACATTGAACTGTTTTTCACCATTGGTAGGAATCTCGGATACTTGAAGAATTATTTACTGATATTCCCTCTGGAGTGGCAACTAACAACTCAGATAAACCAACTGAAGATGCAACGTATGGGCCTCCTAGTGAGCCAGGTAATGTGGTAACTGAAACCTCACTGGATTTACTCTTTCTAGTTGCTGACTCAATGAACTTCATTTGCAGAAGTCTCCGATCTTTACATAGGGTATTACAAGAGTACTATCAAGCTTATGTGGTGGTAAGGAAAACTCCAGTGCAATGGATTCACTAAAGCTGGCCCCAACTGACAAACCTTTAGCCACCCTGTCAGCTGGCTCATGACAAACTACTTTTGACATCCAACAAACTGCAGCAGCGCCAAGATCCAGCAGATTACCAAAACACCAACTTAGATGAGACCTAAATGATTCTTGGCAGCTGATTTGGCAGCTGCAGCAAGTTTGTTTGATTTTTTGCAAATATAAAGGGGCTACTCCTTCCTGGAAGACTGATCTTCCCCAAAACTTCAGCGCAAAACACATTTGAGAAAGAATGGAGAAAAGCCAGGGAAACCCACAGAGGTGTACAAATACACCACAATGCTGAAATAAAACAAGAGAAAAAACTTCCCAAAAGCATTGACCTCAGAGCAGATAACCCACGTGGAAGACTTCATACAGTTTTCTACATAGAAAGGATGTTTATGTAGGTAATACAGTTGTAAATTACTGAACACAAGAAGATGGGTCCCTGGCAAGGTTGAAGACTTGGGGTGGGCAATCAGGTTGCAAAAATGAACAGTGTCCAAAGACAGGTCTTAAAAGTCAAGTACCTAACTGTGTGCCCCTTTCCAAATAACCCAACCTTCCTCCATGTACTCTGATAGCACATTTAAGTTTCATGAAGAGGAATAACTTCAGAAGTGTTACTGAATTTTATAGAATAGAATGTTTTGTATAAGAAAGGTTCTCTTAAAGCAAGCTGAGCAACAAAATTTGAGAAAACATCAATTTATTAAGTGCTTATTTCTTTATTTGTTTGTTTGCTGGACTTTTACCTCGCCCTCCCGCCAAGGTGGCTCAGGGTGGCTTACAGTACTTAAAAACCAGTATACAGTTAATACCAATTATCACGTCTAAAACCATACAATACAATATCATAAATACAGCTTATTAAAATTAGAATGTGGTGGCCATCTGTTATAAAGTGCTAGTGCTTGTGTGGAATGGTCAGTGTGGCCAGAACTATTAAAACGCTTGTCGGAACAGTACAATAGATGTTTCATATATCACCCACGTTACTTACCTGTAGAGTTCATTTAGAATATTAATCTACATAATATATATTTTGTTTATTAAAGTTGAAAAATTTAAGGAAAGATAATGAAGGTCAACTTACCGGTGTTTTATCAAATATTTATTCAAGGGGCCAAGTTCAGCCATTTCCATTACCAGCATCCAAGACTCAGCTTCACATATACCTATCATCCGAACTATATATGGGTTATCCAGTTGCTGCATTACATTTGCTTCTCTTAGAAGTTCATCCTTTAAGGCTGGATCATTACCTTCATTCTTAAGAATTTTCACAGCCACTGTCTTCTTACCCCTGCAAATAATTTCCAGGAATTGTAATTACAAGTGGAGACCCACAACAAAATGTTATTAATGTATTTTGCATAGTATAGTTAATTACTGTTTAAATGGCTTTCTTACAGCAATCGATTTATCAGCTTTTTGGATATTCTTGTGAGGTAATTTTTGCATTGTATTGTTCTGTATGGTACTGATGAGGGATTGTTGCTTTTGACAAAAAAGGCAGAGATTCTTTTAATTGTTCTGAGTGTTGTCCTCTTAAGGGAGCCCACTTTTCCCTTTTGTTTCCCTCCTTTTCTTTATTGAACACTGGAATGAGAGCCATCTAGCTTTGCTCAGTTCCCTTGTGCATAGTCAGCTAGCTGACTGAAGATGGCTTCAAAGAGGAGTTTGCCTGGGAATTACAATCACTTCATTTATGTGAGGTGAGATTTCAAAGATTACCTTACTGGGCATTGCAGGTCTTGAGGTGCTACAGGTGTCCTGGACCACTATTCTTCTGAGTGCCCTTGCCAAAAGCAGCTATTTAAATGGCCATTGGTTTATCAATGGATCAGCCTGAGGCACCTTTGCTTATTCAGACTCTCACCTTGCTGTGGAGAATTATGTGGTCACAAGGCACCAGTCTTCTTCAGCATGAGAATAGTCCACATTGACCCACAGCACCATAGCTAACTTTGACAGTTTATTTGTCTGTAAGGGTTGCTAAGGAATGTTTTAAAAGGTGATATGTACAAACTGACACTGTTTGGAGGAAATTCCGCCTCCTCTCCACCTGCCCCCTACCTCTAAGTCACTGTGCCCACCCATCCATTAATGACACCTCAGCTGTCCTTTTGTAACTTTCCTCTGGCTTCTAGTCAGTCAGGAGAGAAGCAGGGGGAAGAAGCATTGCCCAAGCTGGTGGGAGTGGAGAGGCAGTTAGAAGCCAGAGATAATGGTTTTAAAGGACAGCTGAGACCGCAGCTACAGAGATTGGGGTGCGAACAATCCTTCTCTCCTGCTTGCAAGGCTTTCCAGCTGCAGGCGCAGATGTCCTTTTAAAACTTCTCGCTGCTATTTAGCCATTCATACTGCAGGCAAAACAGCATTGGAGATGGGTGAGTGGCAGCAAGGACTCCTCCCCAATCCCAGCTCCAGTTCTGCTGTTGCTTCCTCCCCTCTTCCCCCACCCATTATCTCTGTCTCTCTCACTGTGTCTCTCTCTCACTCTCAGCCAGTCAGTCTTTCTTGAGTTGGTGGAAGGGGAGAAGCCTCCCCTCCGAGAAAGTTTTAAGAGGACAGTGGAGCCCATAGCAAAAGAGGTAGGGGTGAGAAGTTCAGATGTCCTTTTAAAATGTCCCCCTGCTATTTAGTCATTCATACTGCAGGAGGAATCCTCCCCAATCCCAGCTCCAGTTCTACTTTTGCTTCCTCCCCTCCCCCCCTATCACTAATCTATCCCTCACTGTCAATGCAGTTGGGCCTGGAGTAGGTCCCTAAGGTGGCCATTTCAAAAGACAGGCTACACTTCCTAGAGCTAATCTTAGGTACCGTACCACACTTACTGTACTCTTCCATAAGAGAAAAGGGGGGGAAATACAGGGAATATTCCCCCCCCAACTGCATAGAACATCAAGAAGGCACAAATTCGGAACAAGAAAGTATGCTACTTCCTTTCCTTGCCAAAAGTTTCATAATCCTTTTTTAAATCATTTTTTATTTCCTGTAGGTGGTTGCCACGGCAGCTGCCTGGGTCTTCTGGACAGAGACTCTGGTGGTGTGGGTCTTGGCCAGATGGTCAGTGAACTCCTGGTAAGGAGACTTGGTGAACACAGTCTCCTTCCAAAAGTAAGGTGTCGGGTAACTGCAGGTCTTGGAGATGGCATCAAAGGTGGCGTTAGCAAAGTTGCCCAGGGTGGCAGTGCAGCCCCTGGCAGAGGTCATCAATCCCGGCCATTATCAGCAGTTTCTTGGGAACCGGGGCAGATCAGCAGTTTCTTGGGAACCAGGGCAGACACAATTCCAGTACCATGTGGCGCAGGGATGAGGTGCACCAGGGCAGACCCACACTGTCCTGTCACCTTGCATGGTATAGTATGGGGCTTGCCGATCTTGTTACCCCAATAGCCCTCACCAGCACAATGGACAGTTTAGCCAAGTTTCATAATCCTTTACGTATGCAATAGATCTCTCTTCTATGTTCTGCACCAAGATCGTTATCCCAAAACCATGGTAATGAAAGCAAGTCTGATAGTATACAAAAACAGACAAACAAAGAAGAAAACATACCCATCCAAGGGAAGGGTATTCTAAGAAGCTGACAGATTAAAAGTGCTGTCCTAAGCAGAGTTATATCCTGCAAACCCTACTGAATTCAGTGTGACTTATTTCTGAATGTGCACGCATGGAATATGGTTCCAGGACAGAGGCTTTTTAAACAGCAAATCCGATTGGTGTGGGTTTCAAACGTGTAATATGAAGGGGTTCTATGGGAAGAATATTTAGGATGGAAGTACAAGATTACAGCCTATCACCATTTTCAACTTACTTTCTCATTTCATAGGTGCCTTTTTTTACAGTACCAAAGTTACCAGAGCCGAGTTCCTGGTCTTCCAGAGTCAGTAAATTTCTGTCAAGAGTGACATTTTTAGCTTTCATCTCTTCTGGGTCGGCATATGGACTTTCATAGACTGCAGTGTCCATGGGTAAAGCTTCCCTCTGATAGCCTATACATTGAACAGGAGAACACATTTACTGTCACACATTTTTGTAATCTGTTCTCATACTAGTCCCATTAGCTCTAAGATAAGAACTACTAAATGTTGGCTGTTTCTTTCTGCAGCTCCTGTCTCCATGCCTTCTGCAATACACTATCTTATACTAGCACCCTCACACACAATTTGGCAAGCCCCTCCCATCCCATCTCCAGGCTTTTCTGATGTTTTCCACCTTTACTTTAGTTACATTCCTATTATTATCTAAGTGCCCTCCTAGCCCATCTTGGCATTCCTCTTCACTTGCTGCTTTGATGGCCATTCAATGTATATGTTACCTTTTCTGAACAGAGACTGTGTCTCTTCTAGTGACTAGCATATCACTAGTGTTAAGTAGAAAATGTTAAATACTTAGCAGCAGGAGCAAAAAAAAAGAAGATGGTTCCTAAATTATAATTTTGGACTACTTGTGTACCTATGTGAAATCTGGTAGACAAATTTTCTAACATATCCAATTAACTGACAGAAAGCAATAATCTAGAACTAGCTTTGTTTTCTATTTAACCATTTGTAGTGGACAGTTATAGCTGATTATGATTTTTCTTCAAGGCCTTCTTCAAGGGATACCTAACTCTTGTCTGCCATCATAGGAAGGAAGCTATCACCACAGCACAACAGCGATTAGTTAGATGTTGCCATGTGTATAGGCAGAGAAAGAGGTCTTAGAAAGGTCAGAATTTACAAGATTGTTCTGTGGTTTGGAATTTTAAAAGGCCTTGGTAACCTTGACAAAGCAACTAATTGCAGATCATCAAAAGATGTTGGCTGGTCTTCTCCCAATGTGCCCATTTGGGAGAACACCAAAACTGCCTTCTTTAACCAAACCTGATCTGCAGTAACTAACTTTTCAATGGAAATTCGGCAAACTCTCACTGGCTCCCAATTGGTTTCTGAGCCTAATTCAAGGAACTCATAATGACCTTTAAAGCCCTACATCATTTGGGCCAAGCATACTTTAAGGACCACCTACTCCCATATGAAGCTTCCTGACCACTATACAGTCATCTTCTGAGGTCCTTCTTTAGGTGTTCCTTCCTTCTGAGTTTAGGCAGGTGGCAACATGACAGAGGGCCCTCTAGGTTGTGGCATCAACATTGCAGAACTCCCTTTCCCTTCAACAATCGTCTGTCCCCTCCTATCACTGTCTTCCACTGGCAGGTGAAGCCTTTTTTGTTAGTGACCACTCCTTCCTTCTCTATGTTTTAATTGCTGTTTTTAATGTATGTTTTAATTTTAGTTTTAATTGATTTTATGATGCATGATAATGGTCTGCTTTTGTTAAGCCACCTTGGTGGCCCTGGTTTTGGGCAGAAAGGTGGTATATATATTTTTAGAATAAACGAACACTTTTATATGCTGCCAAGCCAATTGATTTCTGAGTTCCACTGTTATAGACAACCACTTTCTGTCCCGTTCTATCCAGTTTACTTTTTGTCAGGAAATAAGTGTTTATTCATTGATAGCTGGATGGCCAAACTTTATACAAGCTGGTTTGTGTGTGCACTTAACATTGGAAATTCACATCTATATGTAACATCCTGCTGACGGCAAACATCCACAGATGGATGCATGTCTAATTTAAACTTGTAGTTTCTAAAACAAGGATACCTGAAGGCCAAATGACATGCCATGTTAAATAATAATATCAGAATTCCCAATAATGCTATTTTGCCATAAAAAGATGAAGAAGGGATTTGTTATGAATCAGTGCTACCATGCTGAGGAAGGGTGCTTAAGTTCCTCCCCAACCATGTCATTTACCCCATCAAAAATGCCTGGTAGGTATTAAAGCAACTGGATTGTCATGGGGGTCTGCCTGGGATGCAGCAGACAAACTTTTTGGGACAACGGAATCTGGCAGAGATAATTCTTTAGGCCTTAAAACTGGGGACACAGCCAAATTTTGAGATTCAAATAAAAGGGGTTTAAGATATAACTAACTATATAATGGAAGGAAAACTTCATAATATCAGCTAGACATAAAGCAAATCAAAGTCTACCTCAAGTCACCAAACTGGGATGGTAGGTTTCCCAAGGAACAGTATACACAATTGTAAGGAGAAAAAAAGAAAACAGAACTTTCACTTTCCAAATGATTAGATGAGACAGTGTGAGGGCAAGTGAGACTTTAACATCTAGTGAAAGACACAAAATGAGTCCACTAACAGACGAGCAGCATCTTCTACAGAATAACAGTTTTTAACCAGATACCTGTCCTTGCTTGTGAGAGTTCGTAAGTGTTAGATGTTGTAGGCACGGCAGTATCGTCATTGTAGGCACGGTTTGGTACAGGTAACTATAGCACACAAACAGAATTTTGTCTTAGTGCATTGTAAGTGTTATTTGGGGATTCTAAAACATAAATTAAGCAGTGAGAGATGTAGGCAAGGATTAACACACAAGAAAGGGAGCAAAGCTTACCTAAATCCTCAGGTTATTTCTTGTGTAAATATGCCAGCCAAACACACACTGCTAAAGCATAAAAGAATTCTGCAAGTACTGCAGAGCATTGTCTTACGAAGGAATTAACAAATGGCTTTGTATCAAATTATAACTCTCTTGAAATAATGACCTTATTTCCAAATCCTTTATCAATCTTTTACTGAAGCTAATTAATATTTTGTTTTCAATCTGTTCTATATTTTTATGCTTCTCTTTAGGATTTATGCATCATATAGTCCGGTCCCCCAAACTTCATGGACTTTGGAATGGTGACCTGGAACCAAATTTACATATTTAACACTACTTGAAATTACAGCAGTAGGCCACATTCTCTATTAAGTCAATCAGTTTGTGTTCCTACCTAAACAAAAATCTTAAAGGCTACTTAACATGAATTATCTTGTGCATGCTGGCTTATCTAGGTTTATGGCTAAGGCAGCGGCAATTCATCTATACTGGCCTCCCCTGCTCTGCCCAAATTTATTCCACCATGGCTGACTTTCTTACCCACCCATTTGCTCTGCATTGTTCCATCTACAGCTACCCGCAATCTGAATCCCTTGGAACTTTAATTGCACAGCAGACCCCATCAAATGTTTTAGCAGTGTTTTAAAAATGTTTTATGAATTGATTAATTAATAATTTTATATATTTTAAGGTTGTATTATATTTCAATTATGTTGTATGTTTTAATCGTGTTGTAACCCACTCTGAGCCTGTTGTGCAGGGGAAGGTGGGTTAAAAATTAGATAAATAAAATATCTTGGAAATGTCAGTGATTGAACCTTGGCCCATCTGTATATAAAGCATGTGCTCTTCCACTAGGGTTGCCAACTGGTGGATGATACCCAGCAGGTTACAGGAAACAGGGACATGGGGGGTGCCATTGCATCAACTGTGTGACATCATTTCTGGGGTGAACCTGGAAGTGATATCACTCAACCCTAGGATACAGTGGAAACTCTATGGTTTTACCATACAGCGTTTCTGCTGAATGCTAGAGTGACATAATGCCAGGGTTCACCCCGGAAATGACATCACATCACTGTCAGAAGAGTGATTTTTGCATTATCAAGAAATGGTGGGTATTGAGGGCTGCTGGTGGGAGGCAACTCGATATTCCATTGAGCTTTGACTTTTCTTGTTATGTTATCACTAGTGTAGAGATAAAATTGACATATGGAAATCAAATTTAAGCTTATTTTAAAGCAAACATATTTTGGGGCTTTATCTTGGTAAACTGTTTCACGGCAGATTTAACTGTGTATAAACTCTACTTTAAATGGCTTGGAATAGAATATTTGCCCAACATACACTGAAAAAATTAAACTTGCAGCTGGGGGTTTTAAAAGAACTTTGGGGTCACTGATTCATTTAGCTCTTGTCAGGCTTATTGTCCCACATCTCTTAACAGCATTGGTTAGGAACCAATGAAGAAGAAAAATTCCTGGTGACTACTGTATAATATGGGAAGCCACTGTTTAGATCTTTGATATTGAAAAGCAGCCACAGTTGGGGGAGGAAAATTATCAGTCAAATACATTTTTCCTTTTTCTAAAGAGGAAAAAAGAAAACTAAAGATATTTGCTCAAAAAAGGAATTAATATTAGTGGAACATATTTCTAAAGAGATATATTTATGATCTCAGTAAGGTTTACTATATAATCCTAAAACAGTTACTTATACATAAAAAGCTGAAATGTGTACTGATACCAGAGTACAAAATACACATAAATGGCATCTTTTATAAAAAGTGTATGAATATATTTCTTGCATGTCATATGTAAAGTGCATAGAAGTATGGCTTTAATGGTTTCATAGACAGTGGTGGTGCCATATATTTTAAAGTTTAGTAATACACATGCACATGCTTTCTGCGACTGACATGTATGTTTTCTCCTGCTCAAACCAAGGCATTGAAGTTTGGAGAGAGAAAGTATAGACACCTGCGTTTTGTCCACAGCCATGATCTTCTCCTCACCAAGAGAATCTGAAGGAAGATTTAGTCCTGTTACACAATCCTAAACATGTCTACCCAGAAGTAGCAGAACAAAGTTTGAGTCCAGTGGGGCACCTTTAAGACCAACACTGTTTAATTCCAGGTATAAGCTTTCGTGTGCACGCACACTTCTTCAGATACCTAAAATAAAACTTTGTTGGTCTTAAACGTGCCGCTGGACTCAGACTTTGTTCTGTTGCTTCAGACCAACATGGCTACCCAACCTGAATCTACCCAGAATTGATTGGGGCTTATTCCCAGGAAAGTGTCCTTAGGATTTTAGCTTAAGTTACCTTGAGCCAGACTAAAAGCCCTGTGAAATAATTTTAATATTAAGGCTTGTTAGCAGGGCTTTTTTCCTGGGGGAACGAACTGGAATGGAGTTCCAGAACCTCTTTGACAAAATTCTTTAAAAAATGTTTAAAAGTTCATGAGTTTTCAGTATACACACTGAAAACGTCATTTCCCTCTTGAGAGTTCCGGCACCTCTTTTTCCAAAAAAAGCCCTGCTTGTTAGAATTCATTAGGAAAAGAGAAACTCACTGTATTCTATCAATTGTTGACAGCAAAGATATGAATGGAAGTGAACCAAGAAACCTGCACACATCATTCTCCTGCATGATCTCTAAGCATTCGGGCTATTATTGCTGGCAGACAGAAATCAAGAAGTGACAAACAAGCAGAGGATGGCAAACAGGAGGAGGCAAAGAACATGGCTTGAATCAGCCATCACTTTTCAGGAGATCTCTGCAGCTTACCTTGAAACCAACATGGACAGCACAGTAGGAGGCCAACACCCCTCCCCTACACACACTTATAGAGCTGCCAGGCTCCAAGACAAGCTGCAGTCTCCTCCACCAACTCCTGCTGCTGCCATCCAGCTCCAAGTTAGCAACATATGTTGAGGGGTGGGGTGGGAAGAAACATGCATCTCTTACCATACTCCTACAAGACGGAGCTCTTCCGCCAAGCATTTAATTAGGGGCCGCCGCTACTGCAAGCCGCTACTGCAGGCCGTTACTGCAGAGCTCTGGTCTGTGGTTTTAACATCCAACTGATTATGAGCAGAAACATCATGGAACATCTGGGCAGTGGAAATTTACTCTGACAATATACCATCTAGGTTAATTTTTAACTGCCGTCAGCACTTTGTATTTATATTGTTTTTATTTGTGTGGTTAAATATTTGTGTAATTTTAATGTATTTATGTTTTTATGGAAGCCGCCCTGAGCCCGCTTTGCGGGGTATAAATTTGATAATAAAAAAATAAAAAAATAAATTCTTGGGGCAGCAAAGTGTAATGAGGTCGCCTTGAATATCATTACAGTTTTCTTAATATGAGGAAGAAGTCTCAAAGTGGCTTACAATTGTCTTCCCTTCCTCTTCCCACAACAGGCACCTTGTGAGGTAGGTGGGGTGAAATAGTTCCGTGAGAACTGTGGCAGGCCCAAGGTCATCTATAGGGTTGCCAGGTCCAATTTTGTCCCTGGTGGGGGACTTTGGGGGGTGTTCCCAAAGGGGGTGGGGCATCCCCAATGCAATGATGTCACATCGGAGACATCCCACTCCAAGCCCCGCCCCCAAGAACAATCACCGGTGGCCACCCCTCTCCCTAACCTCCTGCAAGATTTAAAGGGCCTGCCAATCAAGTGGAGGGCCCTTTAAATCCTGCAAGAGGGGAGGGAGAGGGGCAGCCACTGGTTGCATGTTGGAACTCCAAGCAACAGTCCAGCCGGTGGGGCCCCACGCGCAATCTCCAAGTGGCATTGCAGCCTGGAGACCGGGTGCACGGGGCCAGTCCCCACTGGCCAAAAGCATTTAAAGGGATGCTCTAAGTGCTTCAGTTGGCAGGGCCCCATGTGCCTCCAGCCATGCCTCTCCCTCCCCTCTGCAAAATTTAAAAAGCTGAAAGCTGGAGGGCCCTTTAAAACTCTCAAGAGAGAAGGGAAGAGGGGTGGCTGCGGGTGTTCAGGTTTGGGGGCCAGACAGCAGGTTGAAGCCCAAAAAAGCAGGTAAACTGCCGCCTGGTCTGGGGGTCTGGTGGCCCTAGTCATCTAGCATGCTTCATGTGAAGGAGTGGGGAATCAAACCAAGTTCTCCAGATTAGAATCTACCACTTGTAACCACTACACCACGCTGGCTCTTTTATTATAATTTTTTTTAAGTGTTCTAACACAAAATAGGGGGGGTATCCTTTCTAGACACAAAAGAGGCTCGTCCATAGCCAACTTTCTTCAAAGCAGTTGTTAAATTTGCATGGCATAAAAGCTTTATAAGAAATTACAAAATAAGTGTCAAACAGGTTTAGGATGACCAGGATTTTTATGACATGGTGAAAGTTAAGCTTTGAATTATCATAAACCACCAAAAGGGCTCAGTCTGAGGAGGGAGGGAGAGAGAGAGATTATGTTTTACTTTGTCCTGGGGTTATGTAGAAATTCCTGTACAGCCCATAAAGCATTAGATATGCATTTAATTACACTGTTTGATATATTCACAGTGTAATCTTAAACAGCCTGTTAAGCCTGTTGAATGCAACAGAGAAAGGTATAACTCTGTTCAGGATCTCACTATCAGTCTCCAGATTCTAATGCTATTTACTAAACTTTTCCATAACAAAGAATTAGGTGACTTCAGTAAAGCTTTCTGGGTTTGAGTTGAGTGACAGTTCTTATGCAACAGCATTTGCTTGTCTTCTCAGAGTAGTGAAGGACTGCAGGTAAAATTGCTAAGATCAGAATTTTTAGTGAACCTAACTTCTGTGCTGCTAAATAAATACAAAACTGGTCGGTGCTAAAAGCCCCAGTTAATGAGAGGGGGGGGGAATCAGAATTCTGAATTGCAATTCTTGCTATGGCATTCTGCTAGAGTCACACCAACTGAGAATGGAAATTCTTGCTGACTGTGGCAGAAGGCTTTGAAGCCACAGGAGACTTCTTCTCTGCTCGGTTTAACATCACTGGACAGCTCTATAAATTATGCATCATGCTTGCCTGCTTTGTAGTACATGGCCCCAAAACTCACATGGCAAAAGAAAATATTTTTAGCAAAGGTTTGTGCTAGCCGCATTAACATGCCTACATGCCTCTAAAGGCAGAGTACTACTTGGTGGTAAAACAAATTATTTCCTACCTTTTCACTGCAGAGAAAAATGATCCCAGTGAGCATAAATTCTGTTCCAAAGCTTATCTACTTGCTATTCATCTACCAATTTCCCTTCCCTTACCAATTAGACTTCTTTATCATGCAAAGACAGTGTGCAGCAAGCCTTTATTGATATTAAAAACCAATATTTTCTTAAAACTTAAGTTCCTAGACCAAGAATTTACTTCTTCAATACAGATGAAAAAAATTGTTTCTTATTTTTCTTAAGAAGAAAATACAAGATACCACTGTTCCTCACATGGTAGCCAGTAGACTGGTCAAAAACTGAATTGCAAAGGGGTAGCTGTGTTAGTCTGGTACAGCAAAATAAAACAAATGTCCAGTGGCACCTTAAAGACTAGGGGGAAAAGCTATCAAAACCAGCAGCACATCTACATTGTTTGAGCTTCTGGTCACACTTCTACATTCTGCACTGTGATGTGTGGCTGAAAAAAGGACCAATCACTTATGAGCAATGTTCCCTCTAAGCTGTGGAGTATTGTGAGCAAAAATTCTACTTTTGAGCTACTGGCACTAAAGTTGTTAGCAAGTGATTTGGCTGCTGCATAACTTAGTTGGCTCTGGAGCCATCCTTCCTGAGTTAAGACAAAAATGTGTGAGCTGGAGGCTAAAAACTGTGAGCTAGCTCACACTAACTCAGCTTAGAGGGAACACTGCTTATGGGTAACGTATTAAACTACCCCCATTGAAGAGTACCAACATCTGACATTTTACTTCTTCTAAATCAGTAATGTGGACTGAGAGGGCTGGTTTTCAGATCTGGCCAGCTACCACAGCAGACAGCAACTATCCCAACTGAGGGGAAAAGAAGGCTAGGACAGCTTCTTTTTAAGAAGCAAGAGCAATTACATTCTTCTTTCTGTTTGAAGGAAGATAATTCACCCAAATTAATAATATTTAAAGTTGACTAAACTTATTTAAAGATTTTAAAATAAAAGACACATATGATACAGGCATACTAGATCTTCCTCTGTACAATGTAATAGTAGTTCATCTGGGTTTTTCCCCCAATTCCCTTCTGTGTATATGTTCTGGCATATATTATTCACAGGAACGACGTAAGTACACATCAGGAACAGATACTAGAAAGTGTAACCACTTTTATTTTTGCTATGTATTAGCCATGAGTTAATTCTATCAACTAAGGCCAAAAGTAAAAGCTGAAGAAAGTTGCCAAATGTGCATAGAGGATTAGCAGCAAGGCACAAAGTCATTAAACCATCAAAGAGAGATGTAAGTGAGGGTAAGTCCTTTCACGCATTTATAAACCTACAGAAGTACATTTTATGCACCTTCTTGCTTCCTGCCTTTGGGAAAGTGTATGATTTGAGTCTGGAGAAAATTCCACCTGTTGACAAAGTCTAGAAACCATAAAGGATATCAAAAGGATCAATAAGGGAATCAGGAAATGTTAAAGTAGTATTTCATAAACACATGCCTATATTCTACAACAGTGGTTGGTTTCCAAAAGTTGAACTCAACAGTGCTGTTTTGTATCTTTTCCAGAGCCCACATGTACCAGCCCTTTCCTTTAACAACAGAACTGACTCTTCCTTAAACCATTTCTTGCCAGTCTCTAACACCCACTGTCCTAAACCCTAAAACTTTTAGGTGATTTCTACTGAGCATTGGGGGCCATCAACTAATAATTTAAGCATTATTATTCAGACACAATCTTGTCATTTCTCTAAGAGAAAAGTTCCTTAAAACTGGATTTCAAATCACTTGTGAACAGGCAGGAGCCCACTGAAGAAACAATTATTTTATTTAAAACATTCTAATGCTGATTTTCCACACAATCAGAGTTCACAAGGTGGTGAACATAAAGACATTAAAGCATTTAAACAATTAAAATACAATTAAAATATAAAATACAATTAAAAATATGAAATTCAATTAAAAACACTTAAACAACCAACATTAGAAGGAGGCCAAAATCCATCTTTGGGGGTATGCCAGACAAAACAAGTAATCTTCAGTTGGCTATTATGATGTTAAAAATATATAAAACAGGTGGAGGCAGGATCCAGTTTGCTTTTCTATTGGTGAAAAATGGAGGAGGGAGTCATATTTGGCCAACAAAAAGGGCTATGCTGAGGATCATGGGCCCTACATAAACAAAAGTCATATGGGATGGGCACTGTAGCGAGGAGGAGAAGTGGGCAAGATTTAGTGGGAAAACCTGATGGATTCAACTCTGGATGTAAAGTTAACAACAGCTTTTTAAAGTATAGCATATCTTGTCCACTACATTTTTAGTACCTTCTTTCTGATGTGAAACATCAGTTTTCCAGTTTTAATAAAATTAATCTGGGGCAATTTTTTTTCCAAATGTTCCTACTGTGCTTGTGCTAATGTTGTTGACAACAGAATGTACTTGACAACAGAAAAGTCAGTCAAATGTCCTTATGAGTGTGTATTCAGAAAAACAGATTTTATCTATCATATTTTAGCATGCCCTTTGTCAGGACAACATATGTGGTTCTCCCATCCTCTACTTTAGGCTCACATTAACCCTGTGGTACAGATGAGGCTGACAGTGACTGCCCCAGCCTCACCTAGCAAGCTTCATGGCTGAATGGAAATTTGAACCCAGGTCTATGGAGTCCTAGTCTAATGCTAGGATATTGGTTTCTAAGAAAAACAGACCACTGAATGGAGAAGTCGCCATCACCTTTAATTTAAAAAACCCAACTCTATAGTTTCTGAGTCTGCTTGCCCTAAATAGGACAATTTTGTGATACAGCACTTAGCTGAATCTTTTATTTATTTGAAACCTTTTCTCTTTCAGACTCAATTCAAGCAATTAGCTGTGTGAGTGGTTGCTTCAAACCCAACAGTACAGAGACTGTTTCACATGAGCAGCAATGTAATTACAGCCACTTTCAACATACCACCGCGAACTGCAGTTGGTGACAGTTTATTCTGACATAGTGAAAACTTCCAGAACCACATGGGAAACCACTTTACAGCTGTGTTTCAAGCAACCACCCATGCAAGAAAGAGAAAAAGTAAGATTTGTTGAACAGGGTCTTAAAACAGCACTCAGTTTTAAGACTACATGTGCCTCCTTCAGAGGGAAACAAGTCAAGTTAATCTTTTAATACCTTCATTTCTAAAATAAGTAAGATGGGAATCTTTAATACTTTTCAGTGAAGATGGATAATTTCGCACCCTGGTGTTCTAATCTGCAGCTCTCCCATCCCTCTCCAAATGGTTTTCATTAGCATCCTGGCCACTATACCATTTAAGCATAGCCTAGATCATTCTCTTGTTTCCTGTTTTCCTTCCTTGCCTATGACATTCCTTGTCAACATATTTATATTCCCTGTTCGAATTAAATTTAGAGGTAGTAATAATTGAAAAGTAAATATATATGCAGAACCACTTTTTAAATTACCTATTTCAAGTGTAGAACTTATTTGTTTCCTTGCTTGGAATTTGGATGATTCTATGATTCTATGGTTTTGGATGATTTTACACAGAATATACAATATCCTGTATATAAGTGAAACAACCAGTATTTACTTTGGCATACGCCGTTGCTGTAGTTATTTTCACACAAATTAGCTGCTCCATAACCTTTACTTTAATTCTCTGCTCTTATGACTACAGTCTTGAGCATTAATAATTCAGCATAATAACAACTGAACCTTAATAAATTCCATAATCTTTAAAGACTGAGCAAATAGTCTATACAATGAATGATGCTATTGTATGATTATTGTAAAATCTCATTATGTCATTAAAACAGTCACTGTCACTTTTGACCAGTACATTTTCTTACCTGGAGACGACCAGGAAGAGGTGGGCAGGGTCCAAGATCAAAACTGCCTAAGATAATGACATATAATAATTACTACAAAAAATTAAATCTGCTTCTACCACCAGGAGTTATGTGGATTGCCAAATAAGACAAATGAGTTCTAGATCAAATCTGAACTCTTGCTAGAAGCAAAAATGATTAAACTGAGGCTATTGTACCTTGGTCACATTATGAGAAGACAAAGAGTCACTGGAAAAGAAAATAATGCTAGGAAAAGCTGAAGGTAGCAGGGATAGAGGAAGACCCAACATGAGATGGATTGACTCTATAAAGGAAGCCATGGTTCAAGCAGATATAAACTACATTTTGCACTACATTTGCTATCTTACTCTCTGGACATGAGCATATCACAGCAATAATGACATTTACAAGAGTTTCTCCAAGATAGCTCTGCCATGCTTGTTCAGTATAGGATTGTGCTTCTTATTTAAGCAACAGCCTTTCAGGCAGAGGTCATTTTTGGGGGGATTGCAGGGGATCGCAGTTCCCCCGGGTGAGGTACGGGGGGCGGGACACATGACGAAGCCCTGCCCCCTGCTTCCGGCCACCCCGCTTCCGGCCCTCATTCAGCCAGGAGGAGGCAGGAGAAGAGGGAGGGTAAGTTGCTTCCTCCCTGCCTCTCCCCACCCCTGCCTGCCTGGGGCCAGGGAGGGCCTTCACGGGGCTTCCTTGCACTCCCGCCGGCCTTGCAGGTCCACCGCTGGGCCCCTCATGGGGCTCGGCAGTGGAGCTGCAAGGCCGACGGCGGCCGGGACCGTTGGGGGCGGGGTGTGTGGCCTTATGACACACTTCCAGTGATGTCAGGGGGTGTGGCCTTATGACACACTTCTGGTGATGTCAGGGGGTGTGGCATATGCTAATGAGTTATGCTAATGAGTTCCCCTAGCTCTTTTTCTACGAAACGACCCCTGCTTTCAGGGATAATTCGGACATCACACAGAACGCTATCAATGAGTGTTATCAACTTCCATTGATGGGAACTAAAAGGCATAGGAACTGAAGTGATAGATGAATGATCCATGGTCGTTGTGTCACAGGCAATGTCATACAGTTAGGAAAAAATATACATGATAAATGGATCCACGTTCTACAATTAACAAAAAAAATACTCACCATTCATAGGCTGAAAATTTGGACTTGGAACTGGATCTTTGAGGATTCTTAGCAACCCATCTGCTTTGTAAGAATAATGTTCCACTAGCTATCAGAATAGAACATAATAAAGATTCGATGAGCAATGTAATTGTTACTGGTGGTGTACAAAGTCTTGGCTTTGAGCAGCAAATTCAGCGCAATTGGGCTCCTTGGTCCACAGTCTCCAAAATGTTCATTGTATGTCCACTCCATACAAGTGAAGAAAAAGTTCTAGTGTATTTATGGGAACAGAACTAAGAAGAATCTGAAAGATTCCCTCAGAAGAAGCTGCATGCGAAACATGCTGGGGCTGTATAATTATGAAAGATAAATAGGTACCACTTCGGTGGGAAGGTAACAGGGTTCCATGCGCCTCGGCGTCTAGTCATGCCAGCCACATGACCACGGAAATGTCTTTGGACAGCGCTGGCTCTTCGGCTTGGAAACAGAGATGAGCACCGCATCCCTAGAGTCGGACTCGACTGGCTTTCGAGCAAGGGAAACCTTTACCTTTACCAATTTCCCTCTGCACCAATTTGTTTCTTCATCTGCACTCCACACAAGTGCCACAACATTCCTGTGGCTGCTAGGCTGACCAATTTATTCACAACATCCCTTTTTCATGCCACTTGCTGCTCTGAGAGCCCTGCTTCTCAGGGATTCTGTTCTTAGAAAGGATATGTATGTAAGCAGTGCTCCCTCTAAGCTGTGGAGACTTCTGAGCAAAAATTCTACTTTGTGAGCTACTGGCACTAAAGTTGTGAGTGAGCGATTTGGCTACTGCATAATTTTTTTTTTAGCAGATAACTTGCATAGCATTAAAAGTCAGAGCAGCTGCCTCAGCACCATCTTAGGGAGCTCTTTCCTTGTCACTGCATAAATTAGTTTCATCTGAAGCCATCCTTCCTGAGCTAAGACAAAATATGTGAGCCTGAGGCTAAAAAACTGTGAGCTAGCTCACACTAAGTCAGCTTAGAGGGAACACTGGTAATATAATCCTTGCAATGCCACTGCCAAAATGAGTGAGTGAGAGGAAGGGTATTCTGTGGAAAGCAGCACCCCGCCTAGAGTGGGGAAGGCAGAAATCGGAGAGATGTTGCCTCATACATACTACAAAATGACAATTTGGTTGTTGTGCATATGTTGAGGCTTTGTTGAAATGACAAAGTACACAGAGCAGCTACTGCTCCTGTTAGTTAACAAATCCATCCATATTAACTGTGAACCTCTTAAACAGCATCCATGATATCATACCTACTTTTCTCTGCATCTCTATGCAGGAAAAAGTATGACATTCATTTTTTCATTATCCATGTTAAATCTGGCAACTAGCAATTCACAAAGCAGCTGCCATGCGCTTTGAACTAAGAAGTGAATAATTACTATTTCAGTGCCACTCTACAAATTCAAACCACTCATATACATACACACATTTCTTATGAGCAAGCAATCAAACTAACCCAAACCACAGAGGAAATGGTGCACAAGACTTCATGGATTGATTCTTCAGGGCTCAAACTTTCAGTTGGATTTTAGTACCACAGTGAATCTTACATTATATAATATTACATTACATAGTACAACATATAATTCCACTGAACGTATGCCAGTATGGCTGTGGTCACACGGAACATTAGCCACGCCAGAGAGATGGAAGATAGGCAGATTTTCTGGGCGCGATCTCACCGGCACATCTGGGAAGCGTAGTGCTCCCGTGGCTCAACCGAGGCTTCCCGCAGAAGACACGCGGCAAAAAACTAGTACCTCGGAGGTACTAGTTTCCGGAAACCGCGGGGCAAGGGCGGGCGTATGATCGCGTTTCCGGTGGCATCCGGCGCCCGCCCATGTCCCCTCACAAAAACCTTTCCCCCCCCCAATTCTCCATGGATGCGCACAAGCATCCAACGGAGCATGCGCATACTTCAGTGTACAGGAAAAAAACCCGTTTGCCCTGGAGGAAGGTGAAGAGGCGACTGCTTGTCCAACCGTCCCCAGGAGCCGCACGGAAGACAGCTTGGGAGTCGCTCAGAGCGGCGACACCCCCCCCTCCGGGGGACCTGTCTTTCGGTTCCATTGTCAGGACTCAAGCTCCCTCTTCCCCACCCCTTGGCCACGTCCGTTTCTCCCTTCTCCTCCCCCCCGAGTGACCTTCTGGGACATGTAGTCTGTTTCAGCCGCTTCTTTGCCACATGGTCGTGTGGTCGGCACCTCCCACCAATACACGGGACCTCTATGGGACCTCCACCAGACGTCTGCTCGCGCAACAATGCGTTAGTTTGCCCCAGGCTAACAGCCACGCTCCCCCCCCCCCGCGCACTTTCCTGCCTGTGTGACCGGAGCCTGTAATAAGTTAAAGGAGCCTCAGGAATATTGTGAGATGCCAGTATAAAGGGGAAATTGGCAGCAATACCACATATATTCAAGTGCAAGTTCCTGCTCTATTTGCAGAAGAGCTTATACAAGAACAGGGAGAGTGATTTCTACCATTTTTTTTCTTGCAACAGCCTCATGTACAGCATACCATTCCCAAGAATCCTGACCTACAGAAGCAGCTTTTCAGGGGTGTAAGGAGGTTGCACTGAGAAGGGATATGTGACAAAGATCATTTCTGTGAATTTGCTTTGTTTGCAAATGGCTGGAACCAGTGTGCAAATTAACAGCTGAGTGATTGAAATTTGACAAACCTGGCAGAGAGTATCAAATTTCTTTCCTTCTGGGATTGAGAGCTTTCCCCTCTTGTCCTTATCAATGCGGTAATGAACCACCCTTCCTTCATGCAGAAGACAGAGAGCAAAGGATCCACTGATGTCTTTTTCCCTGATTCTGCAAAAGCAAATCCAAGTCAAAAGTTAGTTGGGGGGAGGAGAGGGACAAACATGCTTAAGGAGACAAAATGGGACTAGCAGCAAGGCTAAAACCATACCCTCACATTGTCCATCATTAGCTGTGTATTGCTGCCATTCCTCACTGTGATTTTTTTTGTATCACTTTCAGCTTTTTGTATATCTGCTGGAGATTGTTATTGTGTACTTCCCACCAAACAAACCATGATGGACTCTTTCTCAGCTTTTTCCTCACTGACTTTCAACAGAAGAGGCAGAGCTGAGAGGAAAAGATACAATTATCTACTAAATGGCTAAGAATCCGGCTAAGAATCCAGATGATACAATATGAGGGAAATTATTTTCTTTCTTTCTATTGCATCTGAAGAAGTGAGCTATGATTCATGAATGTCCATGCTGGAATAAATTTTGTCAGTATTTAAGGTGCCACTGGCATGGCATCTATATTGTTTTTCTATAGTAGACTAACACCTTTCTATAAGAATATAGATGTCTATGTTGTTCCCCCCCGCCCCAGTCTGCTGCCTTCACTATAAAGTTGCTGCTCAGTTTTCCTCTGAATATGGAAGTACACACATGGAGGTACCCATCATTCAAATTACTGGATTAGTGGTTTACAGGTTTCTATAATGATTATATATTAGTGTTTTGTTAAGTGCCAGATTAAAGTTATTGATCACACCAGATCATTTGGATACTCTGAGCAGAATAAGGAATGTTATTTTATAACTGTAAACTACACTTTGATATATTTTGACTGGAAAAATAACAGAAAAATGTAGTCCAAGTGCATTAGTAAGCTTTCTATATGGGAACGTGAACATTTTTGAAGCAGTCCACAGCAGTGCCAGTTTCCTTCCATCAATCTTCCTGGTTGGCATTCTGCCTGCCATACTACCAGAGGACTTTCTAAGGACATTTTGAACAAATTGGTAGTTGTTATTTGGCTTGATTATATAGATGATCTTTTTTTAAAAAAAAACAGAACCTGTCGAGTCAAGAACACCATCCCATGGTGAAATGCTGCTGTTTTTCTTGAATGAGATAAAGTCAAAACTACAGGCAGGTAATAATTTCATCTCATTGACTTCTGAATTAAGGAAAGCTGAATGTCCTCTTCATACTTTTCATGGTACCCAGCCACAGGATTATGGATGCAGTATGGATCTTTTCTAGATTCTCACTTCCTCAGTTAAGATGTGATAAAACATCCTTTCTACTGTGCATATAATTGTTATGAAATAAGCCTTATTTCAATAGGATTTCATCACCACAGAAAAGACCTCCCTAGTACTAAAATATTTTTGGAACAGAGAATAACTCACAAATTCTCATGACCCCATATAAGAACACAAGAAGAGCCCTGCTGGAACAGACCAGTGGTCCATCTAGTCCAGCATCCTGTCTCACACAGTGGCTAACCAGTTCCTCTGGCCAACCAGAGGGCATAGAAGCCGAGACCTTCATCTGATGTTGCCTCCTGGCACTAGGATTCAGAGGCTGACTGCCTCTGAACATGGGCATTCTCCTCAGTCACCATGGGCAGTAAATGCCAGTAGACCTATCATCTATTAATCTATCTAATCCTCTTTTAAAGCTGTCAGTGTCTGGGGCCATTACTACATCCTCTGCATAAGAACATGAGAGAAGCCAATGTTGGATCAGGGCCACTGGTTCCCAAAGTGGGCAAAACCACCCCCTTGGGGGTGCTGGAACGATCCAGGTGGGTCGGAACGATTCAGGTGTAGATCCACAAACTGCATCTTTTTGTCCACTTCTTGAAGGTAGATGTCCAGGGGGGCACTGAGTAATTTTTTTTTCTGAAAAGGGGGCGGTGGGACAAATAAGTTTGGGAACCTCTGGATCAGGCCAATGGCCCATCCAGTCCAACACTCTGTCACACAGTGCCAAAAATACCAGGTGGCATCTAGAGATCCACCAGTGGGGCCAGGACACTAGAAGCTCTTCCACTGTTGCCCCCCCCCAAGCACCAAGAATACAGAGCATCACTTGCCCCAGTCTGAGAGTTCCTATCTATACCTTATGCCAATACCTTGTGCCAATTCTGGCAATGAATTCCACTTTTTAATCACTCTCTGTGTAAAGAAATATTTCCTTTTGCCCACATGATTTATATACTATAAAAACACATCATTCTAAAATATGGCTTCATTCTATTGTTTATCCTTAACTAGGAAGAATGCCCATTGTGGAACTGAAGACAACGGGGTGGTAGCCTGGACGTGGGTCGCCGTCTCCATCTGGCCCCCTCAGGACAAAGCTGGCCGTCATGACCCACACGGTCGAGGCTCCAGCGGGCCAAGGCGCCTGGCATCGCCCCTCCCCCCGGCACCCCCGCCCGATTGAGGCGCCAGTGGGGGAAGCCGGCCAGGCTTGCCCCTCTCCCCACAATGGGTGCGAGCCCAGCTGGGCGCAGGGCACCACCCACTTCCTGACCCCCCAACTTGGGGAAGCAACCCACATTCCCCCTCACAGGGTCGAGGCCCCAGCGGGTCAAGCCGCCTGGGTTGGCCGCTCCCGCCACCACCCCTGGCCGAGCAAGGCCCCAGCAGGGCAAGCGGACCAGGCTCATCCGTTTCCCTGCAGTGGGCGGCAACTTGGGCGGCCGGCTGCAGGCCCGCGTCTCCTTTCCCGGATCCCTCTCCTTGGCCCTCCTGCCGCGCAGTCGAGGCTCCGGCGGGCCAAGCTGCCTGGCCTCATCTGTTCCCCCGCCATCTCCAAATGATCGAGGTGCCGGCGGGGGAAGCTGGCCAGGCTCGCCCCTCTTCCCGCAAAGGGTGTGAGCCAGGCTCAGGGCGCCATCCACTTCCCGGTCTCCACGACCCGGGGAAGCAGCCTGCACTCCCCCCCATGGGGTTGAGGCCCCGGCGGGTAAGGCGCCTGGGTTGGGTGTTCCTGCCGCCACCCCCGGCCAAGCGAGGCCCCAGCGGGGCAAGCGGACCAGGTTTGTTCGTCTGCAATGGGCGGCAGCTGCAATGGGTGGCAGCTCAGGTGGGTGGCTGCAGGCCCGCGTCTCCTTCCCTAGCCCCCTGTCCTCTGCCCTCTTGCCCCGCATCGTCGAGGCTCCAGTGGGCCAAGCCGCCTGGCCTCCCCCTCCCCCTGGCACCCCCGCCCGCTCGAGGCGCTGGTGGGGGAAGCCGGCCAGAGTCACCCCTCTCCCTACAATGGGCGCGAGGCCCCACCTCAGGGAATCAGTCCACAGTCCCCCCCCGTGGGGTCGAGGCCTCGGCGAGTCAAGGCGCCTGGGTTGGCCGCTCCCGCCGCCACCCTCGGCTGAGTGAGGCCCCAGCGGGGCAAGTGGACCAGGCTCGTCCCTCTCCCTGCAATGGGCGGCAGCTCGGCCGGCCAGCTGCGGGCCTGCGTCTCCTTCCCCGGACCCCTCTCCTCGACCCTCCCTCCGCAAGCTCGAGGCCCCGGCGGGCCAAGCCACCAGGCCTCGTCCGTCCTCGCCACGGGGCGACGGGACAGGCTGGGCCTGGCTTCCCGGCCAGCCTCAGGTGTGGTGGCACGGCGCCATCTCCCCTCATCCACAGACCGCACGGGGGAGGTGCGAGGGAACGGATTGCTGCCACCTCCCTGCTTGGCCACCCCCGGTGCCTTTCCAGGTGGCTGGGTGGAGCCAGCGCATGTCGGCCTGGGCCTCCTCTTGGCTGGTGGCGGCTCCTGGCTGCTGCGGCTCAGCAGCGGTGGCATGGCCATGTCTGGGGCCTGCAGGCCGAGTGAATGTGTCTGGCCAGTGGAGCACCCGGCCCGGGCCGCGGTTCGAAGGAAACTGAGGGCAAAAGGATGGTCGCTGCCTCCGTGGGCAGGAGGACACCCACACAGGCAGCAGCACAGCGAATGGAGAGAGACACCCTGTGAGTGACACACCAGGGCGCCAACCAATTCCGGAGCGTGTGGAATGTTCTAGAGAAGTACCACTACCATCCGGCTTTTATTTATAAGGGAGATTTCAAGGGGGTTTTGTCCATGAGTGTACCTCATTTGAAAAGTGTTTGTACATTGCAGAATTCAATTTAGAAGAAAATCTATTGCTTTTTATGCTGCCTGAAAAAAGCAGCAGAAAACATAAGTGATCGAGTCAAGACTTTTCCAAGCTTCTTAGATAATAAAGTACTATGCATTTCTTAACAGCCTGTCTCAGCTGCTAAAAGAAGGAGGAAATGGACAAAGGAGATGGAAAGCACCCAAAAGGCAAAATGTTAATAAAAAACCCCCCAAAGTTGGGGTGGGGGAGAGATATTTGCAGTTAATTTATTCAATTATAAAGAAATCCATGTCATTTAGAACTTGTCAAGTGAGATGAAGCCACATATAAAACAACGGAACAGCAACATTTGCTTTATCATGGATGTGAGTGAAATACGGCAGAGTCTATTACAGTCTACTGCCTTTAGACAAAGAAACATATGCTATCCAGTTCACAAAGAGAAAACAAAGTTATGACAAATCACTGATTCCAGTCCGTCATTTAGCTCTCACATGACTATGGGCAAGGAGTTGTGGCTGTAAGATGAACTAGAGTGCCTACAGGAGGTCAGATCATCCTCAGTTCATTCACATTCAAGAATACTATTCTTAAAATTATACTTAAGACCCTAGGTGGTATAGACACCAAGATACAGAAAGGAGTCTGTCAGCTATCAGCAAGACTTATCACTCTTCTACAGTTAGTTTACCCAGAAGATGTGATATATATTTTTGGAAGGTAAGTTTCAGGAGGTGGCAATAGGGGACTGCTGCTCAGTACCGTGGCCTTTGGCTTAGGAGACCCACAGGGTTCCATGCTCTTCAACATCTACACAAAGCCACTGGGTAAGGTCATCCAGAGATCTGGGTTGGACTGTCACCCATAAGCCAATGATACTCATTTCTATCTCCCATTTCCAGTGTATCCCAAGGAGGCTGTAGAAACCCGGAACCAGTGCCTGGAGGTAGTTTTCAGGAGGATGTGGGCTAATAAACTGAAGCTTAATTGTGACAAGACAAAAGTGCTATTGGAGAGCTCTAGGACTGACCTGGGATATATGGTATCTGTTTGCTGAAGGTGCTGTTTCAGCGTAGCACAGCTGGACATATTTCATACCTATGTAGGGTTGCCAGGTCCCCTTGCTGCACCAGCGGGGGGATTTAGGGGGTGTTCTGGGCAGCCCCGTAGCCAGGAATTCTTTCATGGGGGGCAACCAGGGTGCCAGGGGCACTAATTAAAGTTACCATCCAAGGTAGGCAGGGCATCAGGTGGTAAGCTCATCCACCCCCACCCCCATGGCCAGATACTTTTCTGGGGAAGAAAGAGAGAGGAGGGAGGGAGGCAGCACAGCAGTGCGTCCCAGCCTCCCTCTCCCCTGCCAAATGAAGTGATGTCATCACATCGGTGAAGTCATGCAGTGACGCTCTGGTCTGAGGGCAAAACTCTATGGTTTTAGGCCAAATTTACCATAGAGTTTTCCCTTCAAACAAGAGCATCCCCATGATGTCCCCAATGTGATGATGTCACTTCCGAGTGACAACATTGCATCATGGATTTGGCTGTTTGGGGATGGCCAGCAGTGGGCTGAAACCCCAAAAATCCGGGGGTACCCCCACTGGGACCTGGGAGTGGGCAACCCTATATCTATGGATCAAGGTCCCTTTGGTGGTATGTAAGATTTCTTCTTTACAAAACCTTGAAGAAGGTTATAAAAACTGTTTTACTTCAGAGGCCATTTGTATGGATAGGAATTTATTTGTGTCTTTTCTGTTTCTTTTATGAGGCAAAGTTGTCGGGATCTGGTACTCCACAGGAATGTCAATTCTAACAAGCCACAAAATCAATAGATACAAGGTTAGATAGATATGCATACACATAAAGATATTTTACTAAATTCTGTAATTCTTAAAAAGCTGTGTGTCACAAAGCACTATGCGGTTCTTCTATCATTCTTCAGATCATATAGTGGAAAAATGTTTACTTACAAAAATTTCCCATTGGTCCTTGTCCCTAGAAGAATGCGTTGCTCTGATTCAGTTCGAGATATCATCCCATGGAACCAGGGCATCCTCAAATGTGCCGTTGTAGCAATCAATTTCTCTAGCTGTGGCTTCTGACTAATAATCGCTTGATCCAAGGCATAGCCCTGCACAGTGAACAGAATGGAAAAATAAGTAAGTTACACTGTTTTCTTTAAGAATATAATGTAAACAGTTCTAGAAGCTCAGCAAAGAGCTGAATGGCTTGGACGTATCCAAAATATTTTGTTTATAGTATATGCAGGACTTCTTTTCTGGGGGAACTCGCTGGAAAGGTGTTCCGAACCTCTTTGACAATATTCTTTTAAAAATGTTTATAAAAGTTAATGAGTTTTCAGTATATAGATTGAAAACTTCATTTCCCTCTTGAGAGTTCTGACACCCCTGTTTCTTAAAAGAAAAAAGAAAAAAGCAAGCTCTGGATATAGGAGAAGTAACTGCCTCAGGAATATCTGAAATCATAGTGCACAAAGTACATGGCTTAACAAAATTAACATGAATCACAATGAGTTGCAAAATAAGTGAGAACACTTCAAAAGGGGTATGCTAAAAATACAAACATTAAATATGCTGATCAACCTAATATATTAAATAGAAGCAAGAAGCCTGCAAGCAAACCCATCATCCAGGAATGCTCACTGAATAATGAGGCTCACTAGTGCTTTCTTGGTCAGGGATTGAGAGAAGAAATTAGCTTCTGTTTTATATTTGCAGAATAGTATGACATTTACTTACCAACTATTGAGAAAAGAGAGGAAGAGACAACTAGAAGGGCATTTTTATTGATTGTAAAATTCACCACTGACACCTGAACATTTTTTGTGCCCCTTATGCCTTTCCATCCTTCCTTCCTTCTCCTTACCTCATTTTGTATACCATGTACCAAAAACAAACAAACACATAAAACCCCCAGCTAGAATTACCTTTAGGTTCCATGTTTGTTTGACATATTCCCTGATCAGATTGTCCTTTAAGTCCTCAAATGGACTTGTTTTTGGTTCCACTCCTGGTGGTCGATTGTAGGGTTTCTTGAGAAGACAAACAAGACCATCAACTTCATCTGAGTGGTAGTTAATGAGTTCTGCTGGACTTCTGTGAGACCTTCCTCCTGCAATGGCATAAGAGCCATTCATTTCCCCCTCAATGGTGTAATGATAAACCTTGCCATCATAAACCAGGGATAAGGCATAGCCTCCCAGAAAGTGCCGGCTCTTTCGCAGTAGGTACAATCCATTGCTCAGCCCTCCTTGCATGAGGTGATCTTCAGCCTCTTCCCGTGTGATGTTGCCAAAGAAATAGGGAAGGTGACTGTTAGAATTAGCATTACTACTGGCCATTTTTTTCTTAAAATCCTGTTGCAATTAATGTGTACCTGGAAGGCAAAAAGAAATAGAAGTCTGAGGAGAAACAATTTCACAAGGTAAAAGAAAAGTAGTTAAATTTAATACAGTTAGCATATACACACACAAACATTATATATTTTTATTTTAAGCTACTTTGAGGTCTTTGTGAGGGCTCATAAGGTGGGATATACCACTTAATAAGAATTTCATATGTTACCAAAGAAGTATGGTACTGAATTACAGAAAGCAGCATTTTTGTGACTACCATAATACTGTGGCAATATATGAACTGAACCCCAGAGTTACACCTTTCTAAGCCTCTGAAAACACAAAAGCAATTCGGCTCTGGCAGTCTAAGGGTGAAATTACTGGAAATTACTGATGGTGGAATTCAAGGACTAGAATTCCAGATATGTAATTGTACCCAAAAACAACTACAGAAGGGGCAGTCTAATCAGATTTGCAGATCTCAGAAGGGGAGGTTGACTTTCCTCATTGCACAAGATGGAAATGGTTATATTTAACCTTTTAGGGATATGTTTAAACTGAGGTAGAGGGGAAAATACAAGTAACCATATTGTGATCAGCTATTTTCCCATCACTGGGCTTTAAGCAGCTGGGGCAGTATGTATTTGGAATTGGTATTTTCAGTGATGGAAATGGTGAGGAGGCATACAACCCCATTCTTAACATTGTGGCCCCATTTCATGTCACATTTTAAGATGTAGGCACTTAGCAAACCGCCCAACACATCACTGTGACTTATTTGTGAAAAATGTTGCTCGTAAAAATCACATTTGATCTGACAGATGCCATTTTGAAGGCACTTACAATTACATGATGTTATTTAAAAAAACCCTGCTCGATCCAATTTATTTTGATGAATTTCAGATATTGCAGTCTGGAGATGTGGACAGAATATTTGGAGAGATGGAGCCTCCAGTTGTTTGCTTGACATTTGCCCTTCTTGGTTGATGATATCCAACAGGGGAGGAAAGACCAATTCAGTTAACATACAGTTAAAACTTCACTAAGAGGGACACTGTAAAGAAGGTGGTCATGAGATTATTCCTTAAGAAACTCTCATTAACCAAGATTCTAATTTATTTATTTATTTACTTATTAATTTCAATTTATATCCCGCCTTGCCGGTGCAGCACTGGCTCAAAGTGGCTTACAGAGTTAAAATGCAATAAAACCAATAAATACAGTAAAAATTCACAATTAAAAGACAATTACATAAGGTGCTAATATATATAGATGGCGGCAATATACAGATATCTATACATGGTCCAATAAGAAAAGGCCATGTCCAGCGTAGTAATATAGGGCTGTGGCCTGTTCAGTTTACAATGGTTCTTTTGCTCAATCTACGATGGTTCATTCATCAGTGGTGGCTCCTAATCAAATGCCTGGTGGAAGAGCTCCGTTTTACAGGCTCTGCGGAACTGTAGAAGGTTCTGCAGGGCCTTAATGTCCTCTGGGAGCTCATTCCACCAGTGTGGAGCCGCCACTGAAAATGCCCTAGCTTTTGTAGTGGCCAGTCTGGCATCTTTCGGGCCAGGGACAGTCAGGCGATGTTGAGTCCCGACCTCAGAGCTCTCTGGGGCACATATGGGGAAAGGCGGTCCCTCAGGTAGGCACCCCCGACCATATAGGGTTTAAAGGTCAAAACCAGCACCTTGAAACAAATCCGGTATGCTATTGGCAGCCAGTGCAATGCCTTCAGCACAGGCTGGATGTGATCTCGTATGGAGAGACCCATCAACATCCTGGCTGCCACATTTTGCACCAGCTGCAGCTTCCAAATTTGGGACAAGGGCAGCCCCATGTAGAGAGCGTTGTAGTAGTCTAACCTCAAGGTGACCACAGCCTGGATCACTGTTGCCAGGCCGTTGTGTTCGAGGAAGGGAACCAACTGCTTGATCAGCCGTAGATGGTAAAAGGCTGACTTGGCAGTGGCTGCTACCTGGGCCTCCATTGTTAAGGTGGCATCCAGGAGCACTCCCAAACTCCTGACCCTCGGCGCTGGCACCAATGGTGCCCCATTGAAGGTCAGTAGTGGGATCCCTACCTCCGGACCGCTCCGGCAGGCACAGGACCTCCATCTTCGTTGGATTCAATTTCAGTCCGCTCAGCCTAAGCCAGCCTGCCACATCCTGAAACGCCCGCTCCAGGTCATCTGGGGTAGAGTTGAACTGGCTGTCCAGCAACAGATATAGCTGGGTGTTGTCTGTGTATTGGTAACACCCTAGCCTGTGCCTCCAGGCAATCTGGGCAAGGGGGCGCGTGTACATGTTAAATACCATCGAGGATAACACCACCCCTTGAGGAACCCCGCAAACCAGCGGGTACCTCTGGGATGTCTGTTCCCCTACCGCCACCCTCTGTCCCCGACCTTGGAGAGACAAGCCATTGTAAGACAAAACTAGTTGCCTAATCTTCCCATCCCCTCACCACCTGTCAAGGAGGTGGTAACTAAACTTCAGAGGCTTTGGAGGAGACTGTTTTTATCCGTTTCAGTCTGGTTTCTGGAGACTGCTCCAAATGATCAAACTGACAATATGGTGATGATATCTAGCTCTGCTTCTCCTTTTCATCTGGAGATATGGCAGAACAGCAAAATGATGTCTCAAGGTTAAGAGCATGTTTCAATAGTTTCGGGAAGTAAGCTCATTCTGATCCAGACAAAATCACACTTTCCTCAAAAAGAGAATCTTCATCTATGGGAGATGCTGCTAGATACAGCCCCAGATAGAATCATTTGATCCTATCCGTCCCCAAGGAACTCCAGGCATGAGTCTCCATTTTATCTTCATAGCAGCAAAGTGAAGCAGGTTAAGTTGAGAGTCACTGGCCCAGGGACACCAAGCAAACTTCCAGGTGGTGTAAGATTTGCATCAGGACTTTCAGATCCTTGTTCAACATTTCAGTTCAACCACACTGGGATAATACCTATATTTTTTCAGCACTAAGTTAAAACTTCTACTGTTCAAAGCTTTTAAATTATTGTCTTAATTGCTGCTTCTGTATTTTTAAATTAATAAGACCACAATCTTAAGGACACTTTCCTGGGACCAAACCCCATTAAATAAAACAGGACTTACTTTTATGTAAACATGTTTAGGATTGCTCCATAGGTCAGTGTGGTACTGTAGTTAGAGTGCTGGACTAAGTTCTGGGAACCCAAGATTTGAAACGTTAGTCTGCCATGGAAATTAAATCCATCTAAGATGGAGGTCCTTTTCCTGAATTGGGGGGGGGGTGCAGGCTAGACTTGGGAATTCTGCTCCCAACCCTTAATGGGGTACGGTCAGTGCCAACACCAAGGGTGAGGAGTTTAAAAGTGATACTGGATGCCTCATTAACTATGGAGGCCCAGGTCAACAATGCTGCCAAATCAGCCTTTTAACATCTTCAACTGGTTTGGCAACTTGTTTTGTTAGATCGCGCTAACAAAGGACTCGTAGAGTGATTCAGCAAGTGATTCAGCTTTATTGAAGTAACGAACAAGCACTCAAACGCATTAGAAACCAGAACAAGAAACTGTGGGAGCTATGCTCCTTTTAAACATAACCGGGCTAATGTAGCCACGCCTATTTACAAATAACAACCAATGAGATTGCTTAGTTAAGGACCAATGGGAGTCTTTCCCTCCCAGGGAATAATACTGTTCTGATTGGTCGCTGTTACAAAGCGACCAATAGGAAGTTCAGTCAGAGGAGCCCTAGCTTGGCTCGAAGCTTAACATGGGAGTCTAATGAGGTGATTCATGTGAGGATTCCAATACATTACAATTCCTCCCCCCTAAGTTAAGACAACACCATCGTTTAAAATATTTACAGTTGATCGATAATGCATACATTAGTCAATACCAAATACTTTATTGCAGTCATAATCAGTCAAGTACGATGGCGCTCGCCGCTCACGCTGAGACCTGCGAAGCGGTGCAGGCGCTATGGGCACACAAGGTTGTGAGCCAGTGTGGGGTTCAATACAGCCTGGTTCAGGCACCAACTCTACTGGGGTTTCAGCCCCGCACACAGGGGTCTGCCCTGACTCGGGGACAGTACCGGGCAGTTCGGTACTCACCGCCTGCTCTGGGGGTGTCCACTCGACATCAGGGGATTCAGCCGTCGGAGAGTCAGCGCTGTCCCTAGCCCAACGTCTCCTTAACTGATCTATGTGGCGCCGCCATATTCGACCGTCAGCTAACTGCACCACATACATTCGAGTACCCACAGAGTCGGATATAACCCCAGGAAGCCATAAGTGCCCGTTTGCATAATTTCGTGCGAAAACCTTGTCCCCTTTTTCAAACATGCGCACCTTCGGTTGCGCCGTGGTACGCTCGGATTGCTCTTCAGTGAGGTCTGGGTGCATTCGGTTCAAACGGGTCGTGAGTCTCCGCCCCATTAACAATTCGGCCGGACTACGGCCTGTAGCACTACAGGGGGTGGTGTGCTGCAGCAAAAGAAAGGAGCCCAGCCTCTGGCTCCAGTCCCCTTCGTCCATTTTACCCAGGGCCTCTTTGGCCGTCCTGACCATCCGTTCGGCTTGGCCATTAGATGCCGGATGGAAAGGGGCCGAAGTCATTTGGCGTATGCCATTACTCGTGAGGAAGAGCCTAAATTCCTCAGACACAAATTGAGGCCCGTTGTCACTGACGATGACGTCAGGCAACCCGTGGGTGGCAAAAAGTCGGCGGAGCGCATGGATCACAGCAAGTGATGTGGTCGATTTCATATGCACGACCTCCAGCCATTTGGACATAGCGTCCACCACAATTAGGAACATTTGCCCTTGGAGAGGGCCAGCAAAATCTATATGCAATCTGGCCCAGGGTTTACCAGATGACTCCCAGCCTTGGGGTGTAGCTTGTGGGGGATCGGGTCTGACTTGCTGGCATTTGGGACACCCTCGTACCCATTCTTCGATCTCTTTGTCCAGCCCCGGCCACCAGACATACCCTCTGGCCAACGCTTTGGTGTGTACCATACCGGGGTGACCCTCGTGCAGCGACTCTAACACTCTCGTCCTGAGTTTGTCAGGAACCACCACCCTGTTCCCCCATAATACACAGCCCTTAGAAATGGATAGTTCATTTTGACGGCTTTTGTAAGGGCCGAACTCCGGTTCAACGCTTCCAACCGGCCACCCCCTCCAAACCCAGTTTAATACTCGGGACAGCACGCTATCCTTGGCCGTGTGTGCTGCAATGTCCCTGGATGATACCGGGGGTCGAGGAAGCTCCTCAATTGCCAAGACCTCACAGGCGGGGGCAGGGTCTGCGCCAATGTCCGGCACCGGGCACCGGCTGAGGGCATCCGCATGCCCAATCGCTTTCCCAGGCCGGTGCTCTAAGTCAAAATCGTAAGCCTGCAAAAATATCGCCCATCTAAGCATGCGTGGGGACATGATATTTGGCAATTGCTTATCGGGCGCAAAAATCCCCAGTAGCGGCTTGTGGTCAGTGACCAGCAAAAATCGTCTGCCAAAAATAAAATCATGGAACTTTTTGACAGCCGCTACCAACGCCAGACCCTCCTTGTCTATCTGGGCATAGTTCCGCTCTGCCGCAGATAGTGATCTAGAATAAAAAGCGATAGGCGCTTCGCTCCCATCAGGCATCAGATGGCTTAAAACTGCGCCTACTCCAAAAGGTGAAGCGTCAGCAGCTAACACCAGGAGCTTGTGTTCATCATAATGCGTGAGTACGGCATTAGATGTCAGCAGCTCCTTGACTCCCACAAAAGCCTTTTCCTCGGCCTGCCCCCACTTCCATTTTGCCTCCTTGTGCAAAAGCGCGTGCAAAGGGGCCGCCACTGATGCCTTATGCGGTAAAAACGCATGATAAAAATTCAGGAGTCCTAAAAAGGATTGGAGCTCCTTCTTACTCACCGGCCTGGGGGCGTTTTGGATTGCAGATACCTTCTCATCCGTGGGGTGGACTCCCTCTGCGTCAATGCGAAACCCCAGGAAGTCCACACTTTCCACCCCGAGCGTGCATTTTGAGCGCTTAACTCTGAGACCGGCATTTTGAAAACGCCTGAGGACCTCTTTAACCCGGTCCAGTAGTTCCTGTTCAGACCCGCCCGCAATCAGCACGTCGTCAAAATAGGGCACTGTGCCAGGTACCCCCCTTAGTAGACGTTCCATGAGGCCCTGAAAAATCCCAGGTGCTACGTTGACCCCGAATTGCAGCCTGTTCACTTTAAAAGCCCCTTGGTGGGTTACAATTGTTTGGGCCTCGGCAGCCTCCGGGGTGACAGGCAACTGCTGGTATGCCTGGGCCAGGTCAAATTTGGCGAAAATCTTGCCACCCCCCAGGGAAGCCAAAATGTGGCTTATTACCGGGACCGGGTACGAATGTTGCTGCAGCGCCTTGTTAATCGTACATTTGTAATCGGCGCATAGTCGTATGGACCCATCTGATTTGACAGGGGTTACGATCGGGGTCTCCCATTTGCTGTATGGTACTGGCTCTAAAACCCCTTGCTCAACTAGTTTGTCAATCTCTTTTTCCACCTTATGTTTGAGAGACACAGGTACTTTCCGATACTTCAACCTAATAGGTTTGACTGACGGATCTAAGTCAAACGCAACCGGGGGGCCCTTGTACCTCCCCAACCCTTCGGCAAATACATCAGGGAACAGGTCGTACAGCATGCCCCATTTATTTTCAGACATCCTGTTAATCCCAGAAATACCAATGCCCAATGGCTCAAACCAATCTAACCCTAGCAGGTTAACCCGGTCTCCCTCTGCAATCAGGAATGACAGTTTAACACATTTCCCCTTATACTCAACAGTAACAGAGTCCCGTCCGGCCAAGGGAATTCGGTTGCCCTGGAAGTCGGACACTCTGGTTCCCGCAGGCTGGAGCCGCCGCCGGCTTCGGTTCGGGAACAACTGGCGCCAGGACGCGGCAGAAATCACCGTCACGGACGATCCTGAGTCCACCTCCATTGTACAGGGTCGGCCGTCGAGGAGTGGAGTCACGGTGATCTTGCCCTGGCTGCTGGTGCGATTTACGGCCGATGCGCTCGACAAGGTCGCCGTCAACTGGCAGCTTGCTTCCGATGCTGAGGAACGGGTCTTGCCTTGGGTGCTGACTGGAGTGCCCCTCTGCGCTGACCGGTTGTTAGTTGAGGGATCCTTCTTTGCTGATCTGCAGACTCTGGCCAGATGACCACGCCGCCCACACGCTCTGCAGTCGACATCACGAGCCCAACAGGAGTCGCGCTGGTGTTTCCCGCCACAACCGGAGCAAGGCTTGACGTTGGTAGTCTTCGCTGGGGTCCGCTTGCCTCGAACCGCGTTGACGTCATCATCCGCGTCTTCGCCCTCGCTGTCTCGTTGAGCGTGTATACTGGGCTCTGCCACCCGCTGGCGGACCTCCTTTGTGGACTTCTCCGCTGCTTCCGCGGCCACGGCCTCTTTGTAGGCCACTGCCCAGGTCAGGGTGGTGCGGGCGAACAGCCTCTGTTGCAGCCTTTCATCTTTGAGACCGCAGACGAGACGGTCTCTGAGGGCTTCCTCCACGTTGTGGAAATTACATGGTCGTGCGGCTTTGCGAAGGGCCGCCACGAAATCTGCGATGGTCTCGCCTCCGGCCTGGTTCCGCTTGTAAAAAGCGTGCCGGCAGGCGATCTCCGATGGTTGTGGGGAAAAATGGGCCTTAAGCTTCTTTGTGATGTCAGCGTAGGAGACAGTTTTCATATCCGTTGGGGCCATCAACGACCTGGCTATGTCGAAGGTTCCCTTCCCGCAGGAACTCAGGAGGCACGCCCGCTTCTTCGCCTCGTCGGTAATGTCATGCGTTTCCAGATGGAACTCGAACCTGGATAGGTAGGAGTCCCAGTCTTCTGAGGAGGGTTCGAAGCACTCGAACTTCTGGCTTCCAGCCATCGTGGGAGACTTGGGCACCGGAGCTGGTGGCGCCTCCGCCGGATCGGCTGCTGTGCTCTGCTCGCTTTCTTCCGAGTCCGAAGTGTGGATGTTCGCAGGGCTGCCTACCTGCTCTAAGATCCCACCTTCGTCGCCAATTGTTAGATCGCGCTAACAAAGGACTCGTAGAGTGATTCAGCAAGTGATTCAGCTTTATTGAAGTAACGAACAAGCACTCAAACGCATTAGAAACCAGAACAAGAAACTGTGGGAGCTATGCTCCTTTTAAACATAACCGGGCTAATGTAGCCACGCCTATTTACAAATAACAACCAATGAGATTGCTTAGTTAAGGACCAATGGGAGTCTTTCCCTCCCAGGGAATAATACTGTTCTGATTGGTCGCTGTTACAAAGCGACCAATAGGAAGTTCAGTCAGAGGAGCCCTAGCTTGGCTCGAAGCTTAACATGGGAGTCTAATGAGGTGATTCATGTGAGGATTCCAATACATTACATGTTTCCTATTTCTCCACCCCCGGGACTTGGCTACAGTGATCCATGCAATGGTCACTTCCAGGTTAGACTGCTGCAACTCACTCTATGTGGGGCTGTTCTTAACCTAGAAACTCTCGCTGGTGCAAAATGCAGCAGTGTGCCTTCTGACTGCAATGTTTGTGGGGGTGTGCATTCAGCTGGTGCTGTGCCAATTGCACCGGCTTCCAATTGAGTACCAGGTCCAGTTCAAGGTGTTGGTGGTAACTTTTAAGGCCCCATGTGGCCAGGGACCAGCATATCTGTGAGACTGTCTCTCTCCATGTGTGCACTGTAGAGCTTTACACTTAGCAGAACATCGACTGTTAGTCCCCAGCCCAAAAGATGCCCACCTGGCCTCGAGTAGGGCCAGGGCTTTCTCTGTCCTGGCTCCAGCCTGGTGGAACATGCTCCCAATTGAAATCAGGGCCCTGAGGGATTTATTACAATTCCACAGGGCCTGTTAAACAGAGTTGTTCTGCCAGGCTTTCAGCTAACTGGCGGGCATCTATTCATTTAGGCCCCTTCTGCCCAAACTGCCCTTAAATCGCCTTATGGTGTGGATGGCAATCATCAACATCAATTGTAACCCTAACCCTAACCCATCTGATCTTTGAGCTGCACAATTGATTAATCAGGATTCTTATTGTTATGGTTTTAAAATGTTGTTTTATTATTTATATCTATGTTGTGATCCAGTCTGAGCCTGCTTGTGGGAGAGGATAGGATACAAGTTAAATAAAATAAATAAATAAATAAGCTCACTGGATCATGTTGGGAACATCAGTCTCTGTCAGCTCAACCTATCTCACAGGGTAAGGATAAAATAAAGGGGAGAATGATGTTGTAAGCCACTTTTGGATCCCCACTGGGGAGAAAAGCAGGGTGTAAACATTTCAATGACAAAGAGACACACTGTTCTTCACTTGCATTTTACTTGGCACTTCTTTAGTTTTGTTTTTAATTTTTTATGGTTTTCTATTTCTATTGTAAGTTACCATGAAGCTTTTATATGGAATAGCAGGAGATAAATATTTAAATAAATACTCATAACGATGGTTTACAAACCAACCAAACTACAGTTTTGGATTCCAGCTTTCTTGAAGATTGCAAACTATAATTGGTCATGAGGCTATCACACCAAACCATGATTAAGCATCACTATCCATGGTTTGGTTTAGCCAGAATTAAACAGAAGAAGTGAAGTGAAGCCAGTCTGTTTCACAGTGTGCCAAATACAGCATGTCACTATGATGGTCATAGTATGACCAGAAGATGATCATACTATTTTAAGCAGTACCTTCTGAGGAGCTATTTAAAACAATCCATAGAAACCATACTCTTCACATAGATGCACATAAGGTATAGAAAGTTCTGTAAAAATAGCTCCTTTACATTCCATGAGTTGTATGGATATAGCAGGATGCATGCTATAAGCATTTATATATACATAGAGTGTCTGAAGCATTTATATATACATAGAGTGTCTGAAGGAGTTCACAGATGAAAGATAGGATGACATTGTACATTACAGAGGGATAGCTGATGCTGACAAATAGTGGCTTGCCTGAAAACAATTTTGCAAGTTCATAGGTATGGCAATTTGAACCATGATCATCTTGGCTCACACTCCTGGACATTACACAGTATCTTTTCTTGGACATGAGTACAGCCTAAAAGCTTGTCTGCACGTTCACTCATTACAGCTCAAACATACATACTATTGGTTTTCTAGGTATGCAGCACTAATTTAACTGTTCTTTACCTTTGTAACTCCTGTTGGATTATAAACAGCCATGGGTTATTCCATGCCCAAAACTCTGTTTGCAGGCTTTGTTTTCTCCAGTTTTTTCTTCACCACCCTAGCCCCTTGCAGCATAGCTTTCTCTAAAATGCAAGGTTCACAGTTTATCCTTTAAAATTATTACTTTAATCTCACACAGGAAGCCACAAGTGCTCAGCTCTTCAGCATTTAAGTACACAGATATGTCTAGGTGAAAGCATCTAACCAGTCTTTTGGTTTCCTCTTGTGAGTAATGGACATTCAAACCCACGTTTTCACCAAAAGTAATTTTCTATCAGAACAGGTGAATGCACTGCAGCAAACAGAGAAGTGTGGAATTCTTACAAACTGATAGAGTGGATCTGACCCCTATCCTACCACTCCACTGTTTAGTAATGTTTTAATTTATTTATTCAATCTATATTAAATCTGAATCTATATTTAATCTGATCTCCTATTGTATGTATATACGTATGCCAATAAAGGCTTGTCAAAAAAGAAAAAAAATAAATATTTATACCCCACATTTCCTTTTTGCTAAACTGGGAACAAAGCTCCTTGGGCTTGAGGAGTCTTAGATGGATCAACTGCAGCACTACTAACAACCTACTACCAATCGTTGGGTTGTCTAGTATTAAAATGGGTGTTGCTGCAGCAACAAAATGGTTACTAGAACAGATCCTGGTTATTTACTTATTGGTACAAGATCCCATTAGATAGCTGTAGGGAGAGTGGGTTTTTTGCAACCTTTTTCAGAATATTTCATTATATACAACCACTTGCAGACAAGTAATATGAGTATGTTATACTTATCAATATATGCATACAAGCAGCTGCATTGCAAGGAAAAGAGCAACCACAACAGTGGGTGGAGATATATAAATGATATGTTTATGAAACATATAATATCTAGATGAAGAGTCAAAATGGACTCTGTGGTGCATATAAACTGATCAAGATAAGTAGTTTCTTACAGTACGCTTAAAGTCAGTATATAAGATATAAAAATATTTGGCTACTTTTAGAATATTAAGTATATTTATTTCAATCTGAGTATACTCTTGAAGATTTTTGACACATTGTCAGTAAACAGCTTGGTGGCAAATTCCTGCTAAGTATAATTACAGTACAATCCCCAAAAGAATAACACCCTTCTAAGTCTACTGAAGTCAATGCATTTAGAAAGGTGTGAGAACTGTAGAGTAAAATAATGGCAGAAATATACTAGTAATTTCAATATCAAGGAAGGGATGCAAGTTGTAGAGAAGAGAAAACTGGGGAACTGATAAAACAGCCTGACAAATAAACCTACAAAAGTTTTTAAGCTATATGTTAATAGCCCTCATGCCTACAAATACTTGTTAGTATTGTGTTATATACTGGTGCCCAAAAGTTAAATTTAAAAAGAACCAATACTTTCTCAATTGTGTTGTGAAGTTTATGCTATTATGGAGGCAATTGCTATTCTTTACATGTACAAAGCCATTTACAAGGCTGAAATATGGAAAACAGAAGCACAGCAACCAATGCTGTCAGCTAAAAAAACAAAACCTGAAAGGAAGAAGTGTATTAAAATAATAGCATTTCAATATACTTTTAAAAACAAAGCTAAGCAGGTTTATGCATGCACATGCACACACATATGCATTCATGTGCAAACTCAAGGCTACGCTTCAAGCACTAATTTGTTTAATCATATAACTGTGTTTTTCTTTCTTCTAAAAGGACAGATCACATGCAGGGTTACAAATTTTTCTTATGAAACATTTTCTATGTAGCATTTGTAACAGAAACACCATAATTACTTTAAAATGTGAAACATGAAAGAGAAAATGAAGTAAAAGACAGTTCTTACATTAAATTGAAAGTTAATTAGGATATACACACAAAACCTAAAAGCCTGAATGCCAAGGGACCATCGGACTCATGTTTCTCTAACA
This sequence comes from Gekko japonicus, assembly GCF_001447785.1. NCBI lineage: Eukaryota > Metazoa > Chordata > Lepidosauria > Squamata > Gekkonidae > Gekko > Gekko japonicus. Next base: position 2,183,731 of record NW_015164667.1, on the reverse strand, counting down.
GCAAGAACCAGAAAACTTCTTTTCAAAACTAAAAGGTATTTTAAAAGTAATCTGTGATATGGGATTCTGATATTATATAAGTCAAAATTCCACTGGGATGTCTGAACATGCCTAAAGTAGATCTTTGAATTTCAGGCCCATACATATGCCCTGGGGGTGGGGATGGATGGAATTATAGTAATACTCAAGAAACTGCTGATATCTCTAGGATGCTGCACACTGACATTAAGAAGGTACTAATGTCAGAGTGCTAGTAGAGAAATATGCAAAGATGAACAGCTCAGCTGTGGAATAAAAAAAGTCTAATTGCAAGAAGAGGGAACTGTCTAAAAATAACTGTCTATCCAATGCTCTGAGTATTTTTTTCAATGTGAGAAAATTCTTATTAAGTATGCCAGTGCAGCACAATTCCAGATGGATTTCAGCTTTTAGAGAAGAGGAAGGATGCAATTTGCAAACTATTAGGATGAGTAAGAAAGACACAAATCCAATCTTTCTCACAAGGCTTGAACTAAACAGAAGTGACACGAAACAAGAAACGCTGCTATTAAAAATTAAATGGTTTCCAAATTTGGATTCCCTCATCTCTAGAGGCTCAGTTGAAAGGAGGAAAATCAGAATCAGAAGTAAAAATGTAAGGAAAAGGATTTGTACAGTAAAATACCTAATTAATCTAAGATTTGGGATAATTTCTTCAGTCTTGTGTGCACCTTATCCCAGCTGACATTAGAAAACTAGGGCAGGATAACTGGTGCATTAGTCTGAGATATTTTTAAGTTTCTTAGTCAGGGAAAAAAATGTTCTAGGCTTCCCTAAATATAACTAAAGGCTCAGTAATGTGATCCAATGTGAAGCACATCCTGGATCTTTATTCCAGCAATCTGGCACTTTGTCCTACTGCAAAAACCCAAGAGTCTACACAGCAATGTGGCTTAAGAGTCATTATGCTTGGTCTAGTAGAGCAGAAAGAAGGCCCACCCTCTTGCCTGGTAAGTTATGGGCCATTTAGGACCATAGATGCCACAGCGCATATGCACAGCTGCAAATTTAACAGAGGCTTGAAGATGGGGAACAAACTCCAATTCATCCAGGCGCCTACATTTAGTCATCAGGGGCAATCAGAACTTGTTTCCAATTGTAGTTTATTTTCATGCCCTGTATGCTGGGGGGGGGGGGACATCAACAACAAATAAAGCCAAATTTCCAAAATTTTACCTGTCAGGGTAAATGGAAGTTTCAAGTTGAACTTTATACTATGTCTGAGTTCAGCCAGATTAGAATAGTAATGTCTTGAACACAAGATAGTACTTAAACTATAGCAGCAGAAGTCAGTTGTAACCATAATGCCAAATAATTAGCTTGTGCTTTTATCTGAGACCCTGGAAGAAGCAAAGCAGTAGTAGATTAATGTATGGTGTGCTTTATTATTCTTTTTTTTATATATAAAGGCTTTATTAACTCTCCTAAAAAGGAGGGGTATTTCACTTAAATAGAAAAATAAGGAGGGTATATAGTGGGAGAAAGAGAAAGCTGAGTGATATATTAACTTGTAAATTAATCTGTTAATAATGTCCAAATTATCTTCTTAGGCTTCTTCTGTGTACAGTCAAACTTCTTTTTTATTTCAATCCAGTTAAAGGTATTGTCTATGTTAGTGTGTTAGTAGTGTTCTTCTGTTTTTCTGTTATTAAAATTTCTTCAAGGTGCATTCAGAGTCGCTTCTTCGCGTGCTGGCATCTTTTAAATCCCCAATCTTATGGAGGAGCTTCTTCTGTTTCTCTCTTTCCGGCTTCTTCCAGTCCTCTTTCGGGTCGCTGTTAACACTTTCATATCATCTGCTATAAATCCTCATTTTTTCATGCCTTTTCAAAAGATCACTAGCTTTGAGAATGTTTTTTTTCATTTCGGTTTCGCTTTTAATCGCTCCCATTCTCTTCGCTGGACCTTCCTCCGCAACTGTTGACTTATAAAAGCGCTT
>NW_015164667.1:2147191-2181671 GCF_001447785.1 Gekko japonicus | reverse complement strand
TTTTTTTCTTACTTTACTCCAAATGCATCAAGAGAAGTCACTACTATTCGCACAGTCCATTCCCCCCCTTTTTTTTCTCGCTTACGAAGTTAAGGGATTAACCTCCTCGTCTTTTCTGCTGATGGGGGGGGGGAGCGCTCTTAATTATTTTTCTCCGCATTTTGACAACTCACAGTTTTGCCGATCTTTTCTTTTTTCCTTTTATCGGTTGTTCGCTTTATCACTCGGTGACGTCTGGTGGCTCCACTAAACCCCATACGGGGTCGCTCACGCAGCAAGGTCCATTGGGGCAGGGCATGGCGAGAGCCTCAAATCCCGACCGTTCAGCCGAAAAAGAGATTCCCCCCAGTGCGCCCTAAAGCGCCCCGGATCCGAGCTCCCCCATTCCTGAGGGGCTCGTTCGGGTCTCCGCTCGCGCGGATTCCCTCCTCCACTGCGGGCGGGCGAGACGACCTCGGGAGCGACCCGAGGATGCGTCCGCCATTCGCGGGAGCCAGACCGGAAGCCCCGTGTGCTTTATTATTCTTGAGGAACTTTAACAGAATGACATTTCCCATTTAACAGCCAATGTGGTTTAGTGGTCAGAGTGCTCTAAAAGTATTGGGGAGATCAAGGTTGTTATCCCCATTCAGCCATGAAACACTCTGAGGGTGCGGTCACACTGTCCCTTTGATCAGGATTCGCCGCTGTTTCCTCCCGCATTTAAAGTTTCTGTTCACATACACCAATTTGCCTCCCGCACCAAAGCAGGCTCACTCTCACAATACTCGTGGGTTTTCCTGACCCCGGGAAAATCAAGTACTTTCCTGGCTCTCGCGCTTTGAATGCGCGATTTCACCTATATGGACAGCCCTCTTTCGCAATGATTGCGAAAAGGGCCATCTGACCACTCTGTAGGTTGGTTTTTTTTTAAAAAAAGCTTCCGGTTTGAGCGCATGGGCATACATGCACTTAAGAAATCTCTTTTTTAAAAACAAAATTGTCAGTGCTTACAGCATCCTGGTGGAGGCAGGAATTAGAGGTGGGGGCTCTGGCAGCCTGGATGGGGGTGGCAAGCAGGTGGTGGAGAGGGCACCCGAGCAGCACGTTAAAGCGGCCAACGCCGCGCGCCTTCCTGCTGGGCCTCGACCTCCTGGCCGCCCAGAAGCGCTGGGAGAACACGCCAGGCCGCCGGCGACTGGGCCGATGGCAAGGATGGCCCCGTGGCCGCCCAAGAGCAGCTGCTGCCATCGCTGGATGGGGATGAGGGCAAGGGGGACAGCCAGCAGCCCGTAAGAGGGATGGCTCTTGAGGGATGGTGTAGATATGCTAAACAGGAACAAAATATTCCTGTTTAAATTAAAGCGGGAACAAGGCGCATTTACAGTGCCGTGTGACCTAGGCCTGAGTGACCTTGGGCCAGTCACCTTCTCTAAACCTAATCTACAGCAAAGGGTTGCTGCAAGGATAAAACAGAAAACAGAACCATCAGTGGAAGAGTGGGGGGGGGGATCTGTCAGTTTCCAGCATCCCATATTGATTGGAAATGATAGGTAGCAATGTAGGTCCAGGGTCAATGGGCTGGAAAAGAAGGAGAAGGTTTATATCTCGCCCTTCACTACCCAAAAGTGTCTCAGAGCAGCTTACAAACTCCTTTCCCTTCCCCTCCCCACAACAGACACCCTGTGAGGTAGGTGGGGCTGAGAGAGCTCTTGACAGAAACGGCTCTTTTTCAAGAACAGCTCTTATCAGAACTACGGCTTGCCCAAGGTCATCCAGCCAGGTGCAAGTGGAGGAGTGGGGAATCAAACCCAATTCTCCCAGATTAGAGTCAGTGCACTTAACCACTACACCAAACTGGGAACACAAACAGCCACAAGACCTGGGAGTTAACCAAAACACAAACACACCTTTGTCCCAGGTCTTTTTCAGCACTTGAAAAGGTGTGAAAGGGGGAACAAGAGTGACCCATTGTTTTTAAATTACACTGGAATGGCAGCGGCACTCTCCTGGCCACCATGAGGATGCTGTGACATCTAGTTTGGCCATTTACATGGGAAACAAGGGATTCAGGTTTGCATTTTCTTCCACTCCCCTCATTTCAGTCATTAATTCATCAAAAATCACTTTGTTTAAGATTACGCAAATAACTATAACTAATCATTACTAGGTACAGTAAATATTTCCCCTTTCTTCTATAATCAAAGTTCATTTATTGGTCAAGATGGGCCCCCTCAACTTTTCCCAGCACAGATAACAACAGTGGGGGGGGGAGAATAATAGCTCCCACCAGTATTGCAATCTAGATCCAATTAAGATTTCCCATGTCTAATTTTAAAAGCAATTTAAATAGTCAGAGGACCCAATCCCATCATTATCTCATTTAGTTTGGCTCTTACTTCTAAACAAACATTGGCCCTGGTCACATGGCAAAGTTGCCGCGGGAGAGGCACGGATGGTGGGCGCGATCACACCCCAACATCTGGGAAGTGGAGCGCACCCGTGGCTTACCACCGACAATGCACCTTAAAAAACTAGTACCTCCAAGGTACTAGTAAACGTTTGCCACGGGCTGCCTCCAGACGCCCGTGGTGTGATTGTGCCGGCACACGGCATTCCCCTCCGGTCCCTCATTTACTCACCGGTGCTGAGGGAAGGACCCGTCGTGTGCTGCCGGCGTGTCTGATCGTGTAATCGCACATCAAACTGCGCTGGGTCAATTAGCCACGCCTTCCCCCCACAATATCCGGCCTGTGTGACCAGGGCCATTGATAAGATCACTTGTGATGATAATTAGAATTGGCACTCCCTTACTGAGCCTCGTGTTAGTCAGACAGCAATTATTCAATGAGCCCTCACTGTAACCAAAAGTAGATGATGGATTCAGGTGGGTAGCCATTTTGGTCTGAAGTAGCAGAACAAAGTTTGACTCCAGTGGCACCTTTAAGACCAACAAAGTTTTATTCTGTGTATAAAATAACATACCAGAATAAAACTTTGTTGGTCTTAAAGGTGTCACTGGACTCAAAAGTTAATGAGGCTGTCATATGACACTTTATCCAAATATCTATGTAAGAATGTTCTACTTTGCTTCGTGAATGAGGGGCTTGCGCCCTGTGTATTCAGGGACTAAAGCTCATGGCCCAGAACAGATTGATCTATGATCTCGTCAGCTCTTGGAAGCTAAGCAGGGTTGGCCCTGGTTAGTATTTGAGTGGGAGACCACCAAGAAAGTCCAGGGTTGTAATGCAGAGGCAGGCAATGGCAAACAGCTCTGAACATCTCTTGCCTAGAAAATGCTACAGGGTTGCCTTAACTCAGCTGTGACTCGATGGTACTTTCCACCACCACCGAGCCCAAACTGCTGGCATTCTGGTCAGGGGAAAGAGACAGCTCTCTCCCTTTTCTCCATTTCAAACTGAAGAATGTGGCAGTACTCTTTAACATCACAGATATAAGTTATAGACCTAGGGAGAGAAGATTGATTCTACAGATGTTCGATCCACCCCCCATGCTCAGATGCTATAGTCTTCTGCTGTTCAACTATGCACTTTTACTTGCTATATTTGTTGATTGCTTATACACTTCAAGATAAAAATTTACTTTTTTCTGAAATTATTTTGTTTTTGCAACCACAGAAAAAGCCTTATGCTTTGACTCATACCTATCAAAGTACAAAAGAAAAGTAGGGAGAGCTTGCCTAGCTGGGAATATCTCTAAAAAGTGGAATTTCAAAAAATTCCCTCTACCCACATGGTGGCTGAATTAGGGAAGATATTCTGATTTTAAACAAGGAGGTTCACTGAAGGCCATCAGACTGCAATGCTTTTGCTTGCCTCCTGGGGTAATTCCGCACTAGACCTTAAATCCTGGTTAAACCCTGTCCCCGAACTTATATTCTACACTACACTCGAGTTCACCCTTGTAATTATCTCAGGGTATTTTTGTTTCCACATTACACTGATGTCACCCCAGTTTCATCCCACACTTGTCCCGGGATAAACGGATGCTGTTATAACCAGGGATAAATGGAAGGTATTGTGTTACGAGTTGAACTCTGATAAAACCAGGGATGAGACCCAAGTGCAGAAAGGATCCTGGTGAGTGTTTCTGGAGTGGAGCTGATGCCTTAGCAATCCTCCATGGCTGATTCTACATTTCTACATTTTGTACAGACCACTGTGCATGGCCCACTTGCTGCAGCTCTATATTGCTTCAATTAATGTGTCTTTCCCTATCTCATGTATCACCAGTGTACATCTGTGTACCCTGGCACACCACATAAAAACCAGTCTTGATGTGACTGTATGTGCAGTTGCACCAATATTCTTTTTTGTGTGGCATTCTACTATTGCCCAGGAGTGAACATGTGCATTAGTGAAACACAATACAAAAATAAGCTTGGTGCATACAGATGTGCAGTCTCATCAAAACTGTTTCCCTCCCCAGTTTCATCAATCTGCACATTGGTAATTCACAAATGGGGGGGGGGGTTAAAACTGAATGAAGAAATTGCATGCAACAGTTCCGCTGTTCATTTTAGAAATTTTGTTGATTAAACTGGCATCAAGAAAGAGTGGAACGCTGCACAGAGAGAACTACTGTAACAACAGAAGAACAGAGATGAAAAAAATCTGCTTATTCCTACTTTTAAGTGTATGCCTTGAGTCACAGTGAGAAAGGGGACTATAAATTAGGAAACTAAATAAATAAGTTACCCAAACAATCAAGACAGCAGTTATTTGCTGAGCTCAATGGGGCATACTTGGGATTTAGAGGACTGCAGCCTGTGTATACTCACCTGGGAGTAAACCAAATAGAACTCATCAGGATTTTCTTCTGAGTAAGCCTGCTTAAGACTATAGCCTAAAGTGCAACCCTAAACAGATTGACTTCAGTAGAATCAGAAGGGTGTAATTTTGTTTAGGATTGCACTGTAAACTACTCTCAAAACGGTAAGCAAGATACACAGACCAACTAGTAGGAAAGGTGTGTGGGGCTCTATGGCTATTATATATGCCAGGGGTGGCCAAACTGTGGCTCGGGTGCCGCATGTGCTCTTTCACACATATTGTGTGGCTCCCAGCAGGGCAGCTGGGGAAGTGAAGGGGAGGCATGCTTTCTCTCTTTCTCCTCCCCCTTCCCTCTCTCCCGTCTATTTGCTTTCGTTGTTTCTCTCTCTCTTTCTTTCCACCTCTCTCTCTCTCTCAAATAAATATCATTAGCAAACAAATAAATATCATTGGACAAATAAATATCATTATTAATATCTGTTTTTACCCCTTTTGTTTTTATTTTTGGAGTCTCATTTAATGTTAATAAAAAGCAAATCTGAATATTTTTCAATAAAAATATTTGTTCATGTCTTGCGGCTCTCAAGCATCTGACGTTTATTCTATGTGGCTCTTCCGTTAAGCAAGTTTGGCCATCCCTGATATATGCCTTTTCACACACCAAGATTTCTGTCCTCAGTCACTGCTCTGTGAGACTGAGACTGCTACTGTTGCCATACAACTGGTTTTGCTAAGGATATTCATTGTACTTCTACACCTTATGCTATTTTAGTACAATGCACACAGCTGGAGTACATCCCATGAGACAACAGAAAATGTGAAGATGGGAGAGCTGCTTGTACACCAAAACTGGGTCACAAAAAAAGAGTAGCAGCAAAACAGCTTTATCAAACTTATCTGTAGTTTACTTAATCCTTACCTACCATTCCAATGTATTTGAAAAAGTGTACTTTGCACACGAAAGCTCATACCTTGAATAAACCTTAATTGGTCTTAAAGGTGCCACTGGACTCTAAATTTGTTTTAATCCACCTCCTAGCAGTTATACTTTTCAAAAGGCACAATGGACGCCAGTGTGTTCAGAATCTTACTTTCTACTGGATTCAAAGGTCTAGATTTGATATTTCGTAGCACAATGCTGGAAATCTGATAAAGTACCAAATAGAGAAAAAATAATTATAAAAATTATGGACATAAAAGAAATGGACAAAGTAAATATGTTACTTGCGGGAAAGCTTGACAGTGTGTTCAAGAAAAGATTGCAGAAACTAGACAGGTGGTTAGAAATATATGGCTAAGAAGCTCCAAAAAGTGTTGTTAAATTAACATATGTAAAAAAATAAAAAAATAATAAAAATATAAAAATAAAAAAATGTAAAAAAACACGATGTAAAAAATTCAAAATAAAATATTTTTAAAAATATATTGATATTGCATTATTGCAATACTAGTTTCCACTGGAAAAGACCAGAGGTTCTCAGTTCAAACTCCCAGGATTGTCATAAATGAACGAGATCCACATTTGCCCCCCTGAATAGGTTTCTTTTAACTTTTTAATGTAAGTTGCCCTGAGCCTGCCTGGCAGGGAGGATGGGATATCAATAGAATTAAATAAATAAATAAATATACAATGTGACCTACATGAGTCTAATTATGTATATATCTATGGATGTGCATATACCAAAAGGGCATGTAAACATGTAAATACAGATGTCTTTTCTCAGTTCCCAGTGGTAAAGAAACATTTGAGGCTTTTTCCCTGGAAAAAGGCTGTAAATTCTTAATATATGTAAGAAACACTCTGAAGTGGCATGATGGGAAAGACTGCCAGCTGTAACATCTTTGCAATGGATTTATTTTTCCCTTCCTGTGTGCAGGTTTCAGGTTTTGCACTGGGTCAAAGGACAAGCCTTTAACATAAGCCAGAGAGCAAGAGCAGTTGCCACTGGCCCTCGGGCTCTTAGCCTGAGGCTTGAAAGCCTGTGCCTTTGGATGAGCCAGCTACTGAATCCAAGACCAGCCCAAGAAGTAGCTTTGTTGGTTTATTTGCACTGTATTTGTTTCATTGTTGTAAGCCTCTTTGGGTCCCCTCAGGAAGAAAAATGGGACATCAATATTTAATAATTAAATATAAATAAGATTTTCTGGGATATTAAAATTAGTGCAATCCAATCCATTTTTCTCAAAATAGTTGTCACAAATAATTATCAAATCTGAAACATAGTGCATATATAACTGAAATAATCTACAGTACTGTTTCAAGAGTCAGGGACCACTTTGTCAGATGTTATAGTTCGGTGACAGACCAATACACGTACAAGCTACAAAGAGGCAGAGAGTGAGAGAGGAAGTTATTACAAAGAGAGACCAGGACACAGATATATCACATTGCAGAGAATATATTCAAGCTAGATCCTCTTAAAAGACTAAACTCCGTTTGTTGTGGACCATTTCCAACTGCTTAGAAATTAGCAAAATCTGAGGAATCTAAACAATGTATGTAAACCTGGAAAGACAATTGCTTTCTTTCATGAGGTAATTATTACAGACGCCACTGAGCACAAGATTAATAGTATCAAATCTGCAAATGCTACATCAGTAGCATGTGATCCTTCTTGATCTTCTCGAGACTTTATATGGTCACATGCTGTACATGTAAAAACACTGAATGAGAGAGTTGACAGCCGCCTACAAATTACATTAAACATGCTTCCAGAAGCAGCCATCACTGTGCTAGGTTGGTGCCTAGAGGCCACAATGAAGTAGTTGAGGAAGAACAATGTGAAGCTCTGTTCTGACAAGATGGAGGTGATTCTGGTGGGGAAGGCTGAGGTCCTGGAAGATGTGGCCTTCTGGATGGGGTAGACTACAAGTCCTATTAGACATGGCTCTTCCGTTGGGAAACAAGGATGTCAAGTAGTAAGGAGTGCTTTCCCCCCAGCTGTATTTGGTATAGAAATTGTGTTGGTTCTTGTATTCAGCTAATCGGGCCATTCTAATCCAAGCTACAATAATCTAAAGGCTTCATGTACAGCCCTTGAAAGTAAAATGAGTTCCAAATGCAAATATTTATTTATTATATTATATTTATACCCCGCCCATCCTTCAGTCATCATCCCAGGCTTTACTAAAGATGACATTCTGTAAGGCTATGAGATTTGCCTCAGCCCAACCTTGAGCCCTTCCTGAGGCTGCTCCAGGATTTTGGAATAGTAAGAAAAACTTCTGACCTCCAGCAAGGCAGGAAATTGTGCAAAGCAGAACGGGATAGATGATTTGTTCAAAGTGTTACTTGTGGATCCCTCTTGGTCTAATGGTCTAATGTTTTCTTGAACATATTTGGGGGTTTAGTGAAACAGTGTTTCACAGTGTCTGGCTGGCATGCTAAGTCTCAACATAACTGATATACAAGCTGCTCTGATTTCAGTTTTCTGGTAAAAAGCTAGATTAAAACGTTTTACACAAATAAATTAGCCCGTTCAAACTCAGAAGCTTCTCACTGGGAGCCTCCCTTTATGGTATCTGATTTGGAATGCAGAAAATTCTGTCTGATTCTTCCCTTACACTAGGCTGCACTAACATTTTCTTCTGAAAAATGCTTTTTACAGTAATTAATCTTTGTCACTGTACCACTTCTAGCATTTAAAATGTTTCTGTACTTTCTAATGTCTTAATGTGTATGATTTTATAATCTTTCTGATACTGTGTAAATTTATTCTCTCCTTTCTATATTGTACTAATTTTTTTCCTTCTAGGATTCATGCCAGCTTAAACCATATAGCCCTCCTAAAAATTTCTTCAGCTATGGCAGATACATTTTATACTATTTCTAGCAACTCATTCTGTTGTGCACAAGATAAAACCTATACATAAGAAGCAAAAGACCAATTAACTTTTTATTTTATTTTTTATTTATTTTATTTGTTAGACTTTTAACCCGCCCTCCCGCCGAAGCGGCTCAGGGAGGCTTACAGTAGTTAAAAACCAGTATACAATTAATAGACTATCAAGTCTAAATCAATACAATCGATAAAATATCAAAATACAACTTATTACATTTAAGATTAAGATGTGGCGGCCATCTGTTATAAAGTGCTAGTAGTTATGTGGAATGGTCAGTGTGGTCAGACTATTGAAACGCTTTCCAGAACAGCTCGGTCTTTACCGCTCTACGGAATTATTGAAGATCCTGCAGAGCTCGAATTTTATTTGGGAGCTGATTCCATAATACCGGCGCAGCTAGGGAAAACGCCCTAGTTCTTGCTGATGTTAACCTTGCGTCCCTAGGGCCTGGGGGGACCAAGAGATTTTGCAACTCGGATCTCAGTGCCCTCGGGGGAACATACGGGGAAAGGCGGTCCCTCAGGTAGACAGGCCCCAGACCATTTAGGGCTTTAAAGGTCAAAACCAGCACCTTGAAGCGTATCCGGAACGCTATTGGCAGCCAGTGCAGCGACCTCAGCACAGGTTGGATGTGCTCCCTCATGGGGAGACCCATCAGCAACCTGGCACCGGCATTTTGCACTAGCTGCAGCTTCAAGGGCAGCCCCATGTAGTTTTTGGATAAGGAGAGTGTTCAAGGTATGTGTATTTCCTACATGGCTGTCAGTCACTCTTTGACTTGCAACTTCTACACATGGAGAAGTTAATCATGTGACTGCCTCCTTCAGTTTTCAAATACAGGGTACAATGAGTACAAGCAGCTCAGTTTGAACAGTACTAAATATCTAGATATAAATCTGCAGTAGCAGCCAAACTGTAAATATAAAAAAGGTATATAATCCAAGAGAACAAAGCACTTACCACTTCTCACATTATACATTCTTTATTCATTTCTGAAGAGGATATGTTATTGTCTGTTCTGAAGGATGGAGATCTGTGTACATGATTTATATATTTTGGTAAGAACTAGAGTAGTGCAGAGATCAGAATGTGGGACTATGATTTAATCTTACAGGCTCACCTTGGGCTACTTACACTCCCTCAGTATCACCTACCTCACAGGGTTGTTGTGAGAATAAAATCTCAAAGGGTGAACAATTTATGCTGCCTTTAGTTCTTTCGAAGAAGGGTGGAATTAAAATATTTTTGGAGGCAAATTTATCAAGGATATCTGTCATGAATCTTATATCATGTCCACCTGGATTTGATCATTGAAGTCTAAAACAGTGTTGTAGTCTATTACTATGTTTAATTGTATGCATCACCTCTCTGTTTATTGCAATGTCCTCTACCTTTGTAACTTCTTTTCTTCATTATTATATGTAATGCCTTAGACTGTTTTTGTTAGCTTACATAGTTATATATAGGCCTTTAAGCATCTTCAGAGAGATGTGAATCAAGGCACTAACACAAAGAGATCAAAGTGTAAAACAAAGCATTCTGAAATGGCACAATACTACTTCCCACATCTAGTCCAAATATATCAAGAAATCCTTGGGAAGGAAAAAAGTTTCCAATCTTCCTACAAGAATCCTTTTTGTTTAATCTTCCCTTTATTAACACTTACAACAAAATTTTTGTTTAAGTTTTGTCATCAGCTCTGCAGAGACAAAAAAAGCACTGATGCAATGCATTCCAACCAAAGTAAGAGAAAACAGATCTATGTAATTCACATTATTATCATACAATTATCACCACAATAATCATAAATTCCCCATAGGAACATCTCTATGATATTGCTTATTGTTATCCCCCTTTCTCTTCCTCCCCCAAAAGGAATGATGAGTGGGGAGGAAGAAGACATAACAGGAAGGAGGGAGATTTTAAGCAAAATGCAAATGAAACTTGGGTTCATATGCAGTAAGCGTAGTTTCTGTAAAACATCCATGTAAAGTACTTTCTGGATTAATGATTCATCCTGGAACTCACTGTGACTAGCTCCAGAGTGGAAGTGAATATAGGCTGAGTGTAAAATTTGCATCAGTTTAAGAATATTAAATGTTGTAAGGATGAGTATGAACAGTTAAGTCAATCATCACCAATCACTAAAAATAGTGTTATTCAAAATAATGTGCAAAAATAGTTCAAGCTAAGGAATTTCAATTAGGCTTCAATCCCAAAACCCAGACTGTAACATAAAGTTATAGCAGTGGCCACGTTTGTGTGTGTCTGTGTGTGTGTGTGTGTGTGTGTGTGTATGTTAAATGTCAGGGTATATCAAGATTTCTGTTTGTTCTTCTCAGCTGAAAAAGGAGCAGTTGGTAGCTCCACTTTGCATTTTGTTCCATTCTTAATACCAAAGTTGACCTGCTTTTGTTGAAAGAATAAAACATTTAAATGAGAAAAAGAGACAGATATTCAAGAGTTACTGCGTGCCCTTCCTAGACAAACATCTGGATGAATGAGACCCACTTTCTGATGCAGTCCAAATTCACTCTCTAGAAACCTGACTATGAGAAAGAAAGCTTGAGGGATGGTATTGCACATTGTAACTAAAGGGGCTGCTCAGCAATGTTGTCAAAGCTCCCTGCACAAGTTCCGAAAAAGCACTGTGACATGGAATATGGTGAAATCAGAAACAGCTTTATTGAAGGAAAGGTTTAGTACTCAAGAAGTCATGATGATATTGAACACACAGCAAAGTACCAAATACCAGAATGTGCACAGTGAGATACCAGTATCCCAGATGCCCACGCTAGGGTTGCCAACCCCTAGGTAGAGCCTGGAGATCTCCCACTATTACAATTGATCTCCAAACAACAGAAATCTGTTCCCCTGGAGAAAATGGCTGCTCTGGAGTGTGGACTCTATGGCATTGTACCCTGCTGAGGCTCCTCCCCTCCCCAAATCCTATGCTCCCTCCAAGTCTCCAAGTATTTCCCCACACAGAGCTGGCAACTTACAACATGTGTCACTCAAGAAGGGGAGACTAAGGGAAGAGCAGAGATGGGTATATAGCTACGTATCTGCACTACTTCCAGCAAAACATACACATCCAAGGCAGGGTGCGCTCCCCATGCCTAAGCAGCCAATAAACCAAAAAGATAAACCAATGGGAGAAAAGGAGTGGATGCCATGCCTCGATGCGGTTCCAAAGCAAGTAGAGAGATAGAGGTCCTTCCCACGCTTGGATCTCATCCCTGGATTTATCAGAGCAACTCACGACACAATACGTTGCATTTATCTCTGGTTATAACAGCATCAGTTTATCCCGGGACAAGTGTGGGGTGAAACCAGGGTGACCTCAATGTAATGTGGAACCAAAAAATACCCCGAGATAATTACAGGGGTGAACTTGTGTGTAGTGTAGAATGTAAGTTCGGGGACAGGGTTGAACCAGGATTTAAGGTCTAATGTTGAAAGGACCAGAGACTCATAACTGGTTGTCTAAGGCTATGGTCACACACACTAAATGATCCACTTTCAGCCCACTTTCAGTGCACTTTGCAACTGGATTTTTGTTGTGTGAACTGACAAAGTCCAGTTGCAAAGTGCACTGAAAGTGGATTATTTCCAACTGGACTACCCCCAATCATGCCCCTTTTCTGCAGTTCATAGTCTTTGCCACAGGAATGGTACAAAACTGCTTTTGGGAGCCTCACATAACAGGTCTCAGCACCAACATGGACAGGGAGAAGAAAAGACCACAAAATAGAAGCTTGATGACAGCACAACTACTTAAATCACAATATACAGTTTGTACTTTGAATATAAATCCTTTTGCTCAGGGAATTTTGTAGCAACATAACTGATCACTATTTTATATCTAAGATTACGTTGTTAGTTCTGATTTAAAAGACATGTTTCAATTCAGTCAGCTTTTAGAAGTTATTTGAATCATTTGCAGTGCAATATATTTATCCATTTTCTTTGGAAAGTTCAGAGCAGTCCATTGAATGCTCCCAAACAGCTTTCCATCCAGGCTCTGAACCTGCTCAGCATTTATTTATGGATTGTTTTGATTTTTTTTTAGACCACACTCCCCTGTGGACAGGGCTCAGGGCGGTGTACATCATATCATAAATACATTTATACATCACCATAAAACCAAATAATACTGTTAAAACAATTAAATAATAAAACTCTGCTATATCAAAATGGCATCAAGGACATCTTATGTCCTTTCCCCATGAGGGAGAGGAGAGACGGAGGAAGGCAAACTTGGTGGCATTTGAGGGATGCTTATATCTCTCCCCATAGGGAAGAGGGGAGATGAAGGAGACCAGGCTTGTTGGTAACCATTGCTATCCTAAGCTATAGGCCTGGCAGAACATCTGTCTTACAGGCTCTACAGAACTGCACCAAGCCCCACAGGGCCCAGATGTTTTTAGGCAGAGCGTTCCACCAGGCCAGTGCCAGTGCCAAAAAGGCCCTGATTCTAGTTGAGGACAGCCAGACATCTTTCAGGCCAGGGATCACCAGGAGGTTCTTCTCTCCAGAGTGTAATGCTCTTTGGGGGAACTACCAGGAAAGCTAGTCCCATAGTGAGTAAGGTGGGTGAATGCCCAATTGTGCCCTTTCTCTGTAGCTCATACTCACCCTCACCCAGCATGAAAGATGCACATGCAGAAACTTGCTTCTGCACATCATGTAGATTGCAATACATATCCCCAACCCCCTTTAGCTGTATGGAACACTTTTGCTGCATGAAACTAGAGTTGCACTGGGGACATTCTTTGAAGAAATGTGCATTTTCCAGTAACAGTTTCTTCCTTCACACAAAAACATAGACATGTAAAAAATTGGAAAGTTCTTTGAATGAACTAGAATTTTGGGTTTTGAAGATCCTAGTCTTGGGAATATGAAATCTTGTATTAACATATTAGTAAATTCTATATACTGTTTAGCACTTTAAGGGATTCCTAACATGAGTTTGTTAAAAGAGCTCCAGAATTGAGCTCATTGATTTTGTGCAATTTTAAATTAATGCCAATTTAAGTTTCAATCCTAAATACATTCTGAGAAAGCAAACTCCACAAAACTGGGTTTTGAAGATCCTAGTCTTGGGAATATGAAATCTTGTATTAACATATTAGTAAATTCTATATACTGTTTAGCACTTTAAGGGATTCCTAACATGAGTTTGTTAAAAGAGCTCCAGAGTTGAGCTCATTTATTTTTTTGCAATTTTAAATTAATGCCAATTTAAGCTTCGATCCTAAATACATTCTGAGAAAGCAAACTCCACTGATTTCATTTGAGTTTACAAATGCATACTTCCTTTCATAATCTGCACTAAATAAACTGAGTCTTTTATCATTTCATCAATCTTTGTACTGACAGTAAATTGAAGATAATATTAATACTAGAAGACAGCCTCATCTGAAAAACCAATTAAACATGAATAATTGTGCTAAAGTTGACAGTTTTAAATGTAACTTAATCGAAATAGCAGAGTTCTATGTCACAGTTGTGGATTATGAGACACTGAAGTGAAGCTTTAAAAACATCCCAAGTCAGACATACTATTCAGAGTATACCAACAAGTGATGTGACAATCCACAAAAATAGCCGAGGAACTTGTAAAAGAAAATATTCTCATTTCCCCCCCAAGATACATAGCTTGAAATCCAAAGTAGCGCACGAGACCCCCAGTGTTTAGTTATCATTACTTAAATTTTGCTATATGGAATTCAAGGAGGAATGTAAACAAAAATAGCCATGTTATCCTCTTCAGTAATACCATATATTTGCAGCATTGTTATTACAGTTTAGGTTGAAGAGTGAGGAAAGCAAAGTCTTTCTTTCTTATCTAACATACTTTTTGGTATTATAAAGTTTTAAATCCAATCCACCAGGCCTATTAACAATATGAAGGTTTATTCCTAATGTGGCAATGTAAGAGTATAAAAGTTTAAGGCGCATCACATTCAGTGACCAGTATGAAAGATGTGAGGTAGTGTGCCCCCTTAAAAGATTAGGTGCATTATTTGTTGGGGAATTTCTTGTTGTTGTGCTTGAAAGAAGCTGTGTGCAGCACAATTCTGAGCATGATAATGTTAGCGACCTTATGTTCTGTAAAGTAAACTGACTCAGATCACAGTTCCACTTTCCACTTCCACGTTAGGAGGCACAGAATTACTCTTGAAACAATTTTAAAACTATTTTCTTAAACAAGAAAGATTATTTGATTGCTCAGTCAG
Source organism: Gekko japonicus (assembly GCF_001447785.1). Taxonomy (NCBI): domain Eukaryota; kingdom Metazoa; phylum Chordata; class Lepidosauria; order Squamata; family Gekkonidae; genus Gekko; species Gekko japonicus. The sequence continues at coordinate 2,166,814 of NW_015164667.1, read as the reverse complement.
TGAGCCTGTATGCTATAATGTGTAGGGTGTTCAACTTTGATGGGGGAGGTTTCAATTTCAAATTTCTGCTCAGCCAAGCTCACCAGCTGCCCCTCAACAAATTACCATCTCTCAGCCAAGTCCACATGACAAAACTGTAGTGATTAAAAGGGGATCTGAGTGTACTGCAGAAATGACAGGATATGATCATGGTACAAACCTCCCCACTAAAAAAAAAATTAGATCAAAATAGCTATGATATGTTCTGGCAAAAATGGAGAGTAGCACTAGCTGTCCGTTCTACTTCAACAAGAAGAGCAAGGGATTGGGATCTCCCCCTTCCCCTTAAGACTATCATGGGTCCTCAGCCTTTATCGGCCGCAGGGCATGTGGAAATTCAACAGGTGAACCATATCACATCCCAGCATGAAGGTTCAGTGATGGGGCAGTGACCTAGCGTGAGATATCTGAACAAACGCCCTATCTACGCAGGGAGAACGTCCCTAGCACCACAATACTTAGCCGTTCCATGCTTAGTTAGGCTCACACCTTTTCCCCAGAACTTTCTCATAGCTATGCTACTCCCTCCTCAGGTTCTGGCCTGTGGTCTTGGCTCGGGGAAGACCTTCGTTGTCATACTGATATTTGTGCGCCCTCACCAGGCTCCCGCGCCCAAAGGAAGGAAGTTTCCAAATCCCCCTTTTCTGTTAGTCCCTCCCAGAGCTGCACCAGCATCGCTTACCTGACGGTAACAGCCGGGGAAACTAGGAAGCAGGGGCCTCCCCCTGGCTAGCCCAGGCCTTCCAAGCGCACTGTTTGGAGACGGGCGCGCCAGCCACAGTGACGGTGCGCACAGCCTCCCGGGGAGGACGCCTCGCCTCCCTCAGGCCCAGCTGCGGCTCCGGGACGCTGAACTCTCGGCGCCAGCCCCGGCCACGCCTGCCGAGCCCCTCCTGAAGCCCCGAGTCCGTTCAGGGTGACTGGAGCGCTCGCTTCCTCATTTTCTCTCGCTCTCGCAGCTATTTCCTCAACGTGGGGTTGCGGCTGAGCAATACTTCCTCGTCGGACAAAAGCGCATCTGCTTTCATTTGCTTAAGGGCGTTTCGGGCGGGGGCGGCGGGAGAGAAGGAGAGGGGGGGTGGGGGTCAGGATGCTCAAAGCAAGAAATTGTGGGGTTTAGTAGGCAGTCGGAAGGCTACCGTGCTCTGCACTATGGGACTCCATTGGCTCCTCCAGGAACGACTGTGCGCTCGGAGCGGCTCGCAGACCTTTCCGAGAAGGGATGTCTGTCACAATCACCATACACGTTCCCGCGGAGGAGCCTTGTGAGCCTCATGACTGCCTCCTTGGGCTTCCTCCACTGTTCGCGAAAAGTGAACAGTAACACTTCCCTCTTGAAGCTGAACGGCTTCATGACGGGTAGGAACTCCCCAGGTGCAGATCTCCCTAGCACTTTATCTCACAGGCAAGTGCGCTCGTTGAATATATGTCCCTTTTCACTTGAGAAGTCCTATCTAGAGAAAATGTGGCGCCTTTCCAGTGTCTCCTCAGATGTTTATGTGGGTTAGGTGCACTTTGGTGCAAGGCATCCTACTTACATGTGTCTGGACGTTTCAGTCAGTTCCTGTGCATGCCTGCTGAGAACCTTCTGGCATCAGAAGCAGTAACATATACTATAAAGTTTATTCATAGACGTACATCAGGAAGGTTTCGCAAGCAGTTGGCATGCTAGACGGGAGATTAGCAGTTGGGGGGGGGAGAAATCCTGCTGGGCATCCTCAGTACCCTGAATGTGTAGCTCTTCACCTGTGGACAGTGTCCTTATTGTGGACTTCCATATATGTAACAAGAGTTGGTGTGCATACACAGTGCCACCTCAGCATGACATGCTGTTGTTAGCCAAATTGCCTTAAATTCTCAATATTGGGGAGGTTATGATTATTAATTGGCAATAGGCAAATTAGGGTTCACACCAGCTTATACAGAAGTCCCACCTTTACTGTAAGTACCAGAACAGACACAGAGACTATGGTTGGTAAAATATAATGTCTTTTACTGATGGAGATGTCTCAGTCAAACAATATTCAAGCACACACACACATATACTGATGCTCAGAAATAAAGATAGATCATAAACACATTTGCATTAGCAAGACATTCTTTGATTGGGTGATATTTATCTGTCCTCATTGATTGAGCCATTCCAATGGAAAAATGGAGGGGTTAGAAATAGAAGTTGGGGAACACGTGCTCTGAACCGGCAGAACCACGTGGACTCTAGCTGGAGACTAGAATTTAAAGATGGAGGTAGGGTATATGGATAGCAAGCTGGACATAAGAGGGTTAAAGTTTTGATAAGGGTCATGGAGAGGGAGAGAGAGAGACCATGTGGTCGGTCAGCATCTTTTATAAGGTGGTGTGGGGGGGCTGGCTAGGCTGGCCACATCCCCCTGTGACACCTTCTGTTAATCCATCCCACAAAACATACTATTGGCTGGCTGGAAGAGGGGAGGGGGACTAAGGTGTGGTCAATATTGATATCTAGACATTTAGACTGGAAGTTCGCACCTGGTTGCAGGTAAGATGAGTAATCAAGTTAAGGCTATTGTCTCTTGATGGCCCTGAGCGATTAGTTGCTAAGCAACTATGGATAGAGTCTCTGAGCTGCCTGCGCCTTTGCAGGGCTGAAGGGTGGGGGAGGGGGGGTTGCCTACATGTGCTGGAAGAACCTCCTAATAGCGTCTGGAGTTCTCTGTCCTCGTGTTTTTCCATGGCATGGTGTCTGAGGCTCTGTACAGGCTTATGGAACTGCTTCATCTCACAGCAGGCGAGATGGCTGGTAACTCTGGACCATCTCTGGAGCAGCAACGCTAAAGGAAGGTGTCCCTCTTTTAGGTGTGCAGTCTCCACAGGTATTCCCAGGTCACCATGTTGTACAGTCCCTTTGCACAGTCCATTTAGTTCATAAAAACACATTGATAGGCTTGCAGGGCAACACTGTGATAGCCTTGTCTCACAGTTGCAAATAACATGCAAGTCTGTGATCAGGCAGGCAAAAACGGAATATGAGGAGCATACAGCACAAAAACGTAAAGACCAACAATAAAATTTTCTTCAAATACATTAGAAGCAGGAAACCAGCCAGGGAGGCAGTGGGGCCCTTGGATGACCAAGGGGTAAAAGGAGTAGTGAAGGATGACAGGGAAATGGCTGAGAAGCTGAATGCATTCTTTGCCTCTGTCTTCACTGTCGAACCCACTCCAGAACCACTGATTTCGGGAGGGGTGTTGAAAGACCTGAATCAGATTGAGGTGACGAGAGAGGAGGTCCTACAACTGATTGACAACTTAAAACTGATAAATCACCAGGCACAGATGGCATACATCCGAGAGTTCTGAAAGAACTCAAGTGTGAACTTCTGGATCTCTTGACAAAAATATGTAATCTTTCATTAAAATCTGCCTCCATTCCTGAGGACTAGAAGGTAGCGAATGTCACTCCCATCTTTAAAAAGGGTTCCAGAGGAGATCCGGGAAATTACAGGCCAGTCAGTCTGATGTCAATACTGGGTAAATTGGTAGAAACTGTTATTAAGGAAAGAATTAGTAAGCACATTGATGAACAAAAACTATTGAGGCAGACTCAGCATGGGTTCTGTAAGATAAGGGAAGATCTTGTCTCACTAACCTGTTAGTGTTGTTTGAGGGGGTGAACAAACATGTGGACAAGGGGGACCCAATAGATGTTGTTTAACTTGACTTCCAGAAAGCTTTTGATAAAGTTCCTCATCAAAGGTTCCTAAGTAAGCTCAAAAGTCAAGGGATAAAAGGACAAGTCCTTTCATTGATCAAAAACTGGCTAATTAATAGGCAACAGAGAATGAGCATAAATGGGAAATTTTCTCAGTGGAGGGTGGTAAGCAGTGGGGTACCGCAGGGATCAGTACTCAGTCTGATGCTTTTTAACTTGTTCTTTAATGATTTGGAGTTGGGAGTAAGCAGTGAAGTGGCTAAATTTGTGGATGATAACAAAGTTGTTCAGGGTGGTGAAAACCAGTGAGGATTGTGAGGCACTCCAAAGGGATCTGTCAAGGATGGACGAATGGGTGTCAACATGGCAAATGGAAATCAATGTGGCCAAGTGCAAGGTGATGCACATTGGAGCCAAAAATCCTAAATATAAATAGATGTTGATGGGGTCCGAACTGGCAGAGACTGACCAAGAGAGAGATCTTGGAGTCATAGTTGATAACTCACTGAAAATGTCGAGACAGTGTGTGACTGCAGTAAAAAAGTCCAATGCTATGCTGGGGATTATTAGGAAGGGTATTGAAAACAGATCAGCCAATATCCTAATGCCCCTATATAAATCAATGGTGTGACCTCTTTTGGAATACTGTGTGCAGTTCTGGTCACCACACCTCAAAAAGGATATTATAACATTGGAAAAAGTGCAGAAAAGGGCAACTCGAATGATAAAAGGGTTGGAACGCTTTCCCTATGAGGAAAGGTTAAAGTACTTGGGGACCTTTAGCTTGGAGAAAGGGTGGGTGAGGGGTGACATGATCGAGGTTTATAAGGTTATGCATGGGATAAAGCGGGTAAAGAAAGAGGTACTTTTCTCCCTTTCTCACAATACAAGAACTCATGGGCACTCCATGAAATTCCTGAGCGGTCGGGTTAGAACAGATAAAAGTACTTCTTCACCCAAAGAGAGATTAACACATGGAATTCACTGCCACAGGAGGTGGTGGCGACTACAAGCATGCACAGCTTCAAGAGGGAATTAGATAAGCATATGGAGCAGAGGTCCATCGGTGGCTCTTAGCCACGAGGTATAGATAGGGACTCTGGGGCAAGTGATGCTCTGTATTCTTGGTGCTTGGGGGGGGGCAACAGTGGGAGGGCTTCTAATGTCCTGGCCCCACTGGTGGACCACCTGATGGCATTTGGTATTTTTGGTCACAGTGATACAGAGTGTTGGACTGGATGGGCCATTGGCCTGATCCAACATTGGCTTCTCTTATGTTCTTATGTCTTAGCCTAACATACTTTCCAGGACTGCAAGGATAAAGGGGGTGAGGAACCATGTGCACTGTGCACAGCTTTTGAGGAAAAGGACAGGTTAAAAATGTAGTAAATGTTTGTATGGAAAAGGGAAACATGAGCTAGAAGTTCATAATATCCATTTAATCTTGTTTAGTGCAATTCTCATGATCATGATAGCTGCAAAAAGGGGAAGACAGTTGGCATGGTGGAAACCAAGCATAACTGTGGTTACACATGGAGCATCCATGTCACATGATAACTGCCCAGTGACAGTCAGAGATTATGTTTCACTATCAGGACCTGTGTTACTACATCAGCTTTGGGTATAAACCACTTTTTAAACATTGACTGCTCCAGTTAAGAAGTATTGGATGATCTTTTTGCTTTTTTGCTTTTGCTGTCGCAGCTGATTTAAAGTGACCCTGTAGCGTTTTTCAAGGCAGGAGATGTCCAGAGGTGGCGTGCTATCCCTTGCCTCTGCATCATGACCCTGGATGTCCTTGGTGGTCTCCCATCCAAATACTACTCTGGGGTGATCCTGTGTAGCTTCTGAGCTCTGATGAGATTGTGCTAGACTAGGCTATCCAGTCAGGGCATTTATCTAACCATTTATCTAACACAACAATTATCTTCTGAAATTTTCTATTAAAATATTCTTTTTTTTTTTACCCTGGACCGTTTTTGGCTCTGCTTTCTATGTACAGTTTTAAAGTATGTCCTCAAAAGCATTAACATTTTCATAATAGATTCTGCTATCTTCATTTGCTATGAAATAATATTAAGAACTGATAGATTTTTTCTGGCTTCATGTCTGCCTGTTAAACTATTGTCAGTCTTTTTTTTTTTTAAACACCCTTACTGTTTCACCTACTCCTGAAATGACTGTCAAGAAGTAATTCCAGCTTCAGGCAGTTCCTGGCTTGTATTCCCAGCCACTCCTATGCAAAAGAGAAGGAAAAATGGAGAGCTAGTTACATAAGACCTAAATATATCTTATGGCAAAATTTCACAATACATTAAAACATTAAAAAGCACTGCTGGATCACACCAACAGCAGCCAAACAAACAAACAGAGAAGGCCTAGAGTCTTCAGCCTGTACTCATAGGAAAGGTATTCTAACCCCTTAATCACTTTGGGTGCCCTCTTCTGTTCTTTCTCCAGCTCTGCAGTATCCTTTTTGAGATGCGGTGACCAGAACTGTATGCCGTATTCCAAACGGGGCCAAAGCATAGTTGTATACAAGGGAATTACAATATCAGCAGTTTTCAATCCCTTTCTTAATATCATCAGTCACCTTCAGTGCTCCCTCTAAGCTGTGGAGTCTTGTAAGCAGGGGTCATTTCGTAGAAAAAGAGCTAGGGGGACTCATTAGCATATGCCACACCCCCTGACATCACCGGACGTGTGTCCTCCCCACAGCCGGCGACGACCTCCAGCAGGCACCAGCAGGGAGCTCCAGGCCCCGCCCTCCCACACCTCACCCGGGGGGATGGCGTCCCCCCGCGTCCCCCCCCAAATGACCCCTGCTTGTAAGCAAAAATTCTACTTTGTGAGCTACTGGCATTAAAGCTGTGAGCCAGGATTTTGGCTACTGCAGAAATTAGTTTGCTCTGGAGCCATCCTTCCTGAGCGAAGACAAAAATGCGTGAGCCAAAGGCTAAAAAACTGTGAGCTAGCTCACACTAACTCAGGTTAGAGGGAACACTGGCCACCCCCCCCCCCAACTTGCTAAAGCAATCCGTTAATTGTCATGCAAAGGCCCAACCATCTCCCTAGCCAATTCCCTGCTCCTGATGTATTTGAAGAAATGCTTGATTTTTAAAATCAATCCTCACATTTTCTTTTTGCTCACCTTATTTTGCTCACTTAATTTGTTTTTGAGAACCAGTTCTTTCTTCCTGTTTACCTCATTCAGGAAAACCTTTCACCTTTAAAAGGAAGCCCTTTTGCAGCTCCGTTGACTTGGGTCAGGCATCCTTTTAAACTTGGTGATACCTTTTCCAAATTGAGAGATGTGTACTTATAGTTTCTATGCATCCTGGATGTATTTGATTCTCTTAATTCTCTCTTTTAACTACTTTCTGACTAGTCCCCTTATTTTTGTAAAGTTATCTCTTTTAAAAACCAATGTGATAGTACTGGATCTAGGGGGACATAAGAACACAAGAAGAGCGTGCTGGATCAGACCAGTGATCCATCTAGTCCTGCATTCAGTTTCACATAGCAGCCAACCAGTTGCCCTGGAGGGCCAAGCAAACAGGACATAAAGGCTGAGACTGTCCCCAGTGCTGCCTCCCAGCACTGGTATTCAAGCAAATTTCCACTGACATTAACACTGGACTTAATAGCATTGTGGTCACTGTTCCTAATCTTGTACCCTGACTCGAGACGTGCTGAGAACCAAGTGCTCTCTAGCTCAAGGCATGCTTCATAATTTTGAGCAAGGGTGTGATACTAACTCCCACTTCTAAGCAACCCTTAGGACCAGCCATAGCTATCAGGGGCATAAACTATGGGGGGGAAAGCAAGGTTCAAGCCACTGGGAGTTGCTAGGTAGTATCATCAAGCTGCTTAGGCTGCACGGACTCTAATCTGGGAGAAGTGGGTTTGATTCCCCACTCCTCCACTTGCATCTGCTGGATGACCTTGGGCAAGCCATAGTTCTGGCACAGCTGTTCTTGAAAAAGAGCAGTTTCTGTCAGAGCTCTCTCAGCCCCCCCCCCACCTCACAGGGTGTCTGTTTTGTGGAGGGGAAGGGAAAGGAGTTTGTAAGCCGCTCTGAGACTCCTTTGGGTAGTGAAGGGCAGGGTATAAATCCACTCTCTTCTCTTCTTCAGTCAGTCCAGCTTGTCCTTGTAGCCACATAACAAGTTCCTAGAAGACATAGGGCTGGTTTTGTTTGTTTGTTTTTGTAAAGATAAGAGGGATAATACTGTCCCGGAAGAAACGAGAGAGAGAGAGAGAGAGAGAGAGAGAGAGAGGTGGGAGATTTAGACGGGCAAAGAGGAAGAGAGAGAGAGAGAGAGAGAGAGAGAGAGAGAGAGAGAGAATTTCCTGTAGCCTGCAACACAAACTCGGATGTACATACAGCTAGATTTGAGTCCAGCAGCACCTTAGAGACTAACAAGATTGCTGGGGTGTACGCTTTTGAGAATCAATGCTCCTGTAATGTATCCAGTCCAGACTGCGTGGCCGGCTCGGGCTCCACGCAGTCAGGCACAAACGTCGAGCTTCGCTCCAAGAGACAATGGACTATGCGGATCCTAGCCTGCTCCAATCAGGGGGCTAGGTTCCCGGTCAAGAGCCTATGGGACCTATTGGGAAGTGGGGTGTGTGTTTTGGGTGGCGGTTTCTTGGGGAATATAAGCCGGCCTGTGAGCCGGCCAAAGTCGTCTTGTTCCTGATCGAATAAAGTACGCTTTGCTGAAATCACTCTCCGTCTGCGTACTTTTCAGCTCCCTTTATTGGTATCTGACAAAGTGAGCATTGACTCTCAGAATCTTATATCCTTAAATCTTGTTGGTCTCTACGGTGCTACTGGACTTGAATCTAGCTGTTCTATTGCAGGCCATCACTGTTAACCTCTGAAACTATCTGGTACAAGTAATGGATCAAGAGAATTATGTTTTCCTTCATAGATAAGATACTAAAAATCGCATTATTACTGTGTTCTGGTGACTCTGCCTTAGGGAGAGAAATGGGGCCATCTCCATTTTTTCCTTTAGCTATGGGCATGGGGGAGTGTTACCAAGGACTCCCTTCCTACCTAGATGTGTGCTGTCTGCCTTGCCAGCCCATTCGTCCACCCTGCCTGGATGCAATCTCCTTTTTTCACCTTTCCTTTTGTCATGGCATGAAGGCATGGGAGGAGCCTCTGCCCTGTCAGCCCTTTTGTCTACCCTGCCTAGATGCAATCTCTTTTTGTCACCTTTCTGGGAAGCCCCTCCTCCCCTTCATTCAGTCAGGATGGGTTCTCATCCTGGACTCACCCTGAATTCCTGGACTGTATTTCTTTGAAATTATTTTGTGCTGCTCTGCCAGCCAAAATTGTATGTTCTCATCCTCTCCACTTGCACACAGACTGTCAACTCCACTTTTCTTTCTCTGGGACTTCAGGACATTTACCTGCAACAAGGGAGCACCCCTCCACTCCCTTACTTTATTTTTATTTGGGATCTTTGGAAGCTCTGCCTAAACCCCCGACTCTCAACCTGTGGATCACTGAAACAATGTACTGGAAGTTAAGGGGATTTTGATATCCTGGGACTTGCAGTGCTAGAGAAAAAGAAACCAAAGAAATAGGAATAACACTCCCGTAACTGGTGTAGGTTCCCCAGGAGGACCATGTTGGTGTCCAGCAGGGCAGGTCACAGAGAAGGTTGCAGAGAATAACCAGAGTCCAGCCCAAAAGTCAAGGGCTCCAGAGAGCAGGTTTACCAAAGTCCAGTCTAGGGTCAATGAGTCCCAGGCAGCAAGTCAAAGTCCAGTCCAAGGACAGAGGTTCCAGAAAAGCTAGTTGTCAAGTCCAGTCTGAAGTTCAAAGTTGCAGAGGTCCAGTAATAGCGAGATTGGTACTCAGTAACAAAGCATACTTGTTGCATCCACAAACTGCTGCTTCTCCCAGCTGAATTTATAGTTAAGTCTTAACAAGCTAAACTCCAGCCAATTCCTTTGCAATCATCCTGAAACTACTCATTCGTCTCTTCAATTGACAGTTGACAATGGGCCATGGGTCTCACATTTCTTCTCCTTTCTTGAAACACTAAGTGTCTCTGACAGCATCAGTGCTTCAAGGGTGTGGGTGAGCTAGGTGGGCTGCCAGTGGCTTCTGAAGACTTGTTTATTGCTTCAGAGCTACATGGTGTTGGCTTATGTCAGCTGTAGGCTGTGACTCCTGATCAGCCGGTAACTTTGTTGTTCTCCTTCTGGCTCAGAGCCAGCTGCAACTGGCTGTTCAGTTACTGACTCAGGGCTAGCAGGTAGCTTTTCATCTGAAAAATCTGAGCCATCACTCAAACACACACCCTTTTTTGTCTGTGCTTCTGTACATGGAAGGGGAGGAAATACAGCTGGTTCACCAAATATAGAAAATGAGGTGATTTCATATTTAAATAACTTGACATTGATTACTAAGTGTGGGCCTGAACTAAGTTCAGCCCTGTTCCCCTCCCCAAAACTGAGAAGTCTATGCACCAGATAGCCACCCATAGTGATTCTGTAGGGATGTATTTTCCCCTGATGTTTTCTACCTTATTTTATTAAGCCCTCTTTGATATACTGAGAAACACTGCCCCCAACACATCTCTCCTTGTACTGTCTATGGAGTTCATACCCAGGAATAGCTGTGTGTTGTGGATTTTCCCTGTTCCACCAAGTTTCTGAAGTGGCCCATGTATCTAAATTGTTATTTAGTACCAAGCACTTCCTTTTTGCTATCTTGGCTCAGAGGTTACTAGCACTAGTTTCTTTTATTAGTATTTTCTAGCATTAGTGTCTTCTAGCACCTGTGCCTAATTTCATTAAGAATCCCTGCCTCCCTCGGCCCTTAGGTTGTCTCACTTGTGCAATGGAGCAGATCTATCTATCTAGATTTCAGTAAAGCCTTCAACAACGTTTCTCATGATATCCTTGAGGATAAGCTGGTTAAATGTGAGCTGGATGGCGCAACCATTGGATGGATTCATGGTTGGTTGAAAAATCATACCCAACAATCATACTCAGCTACTGTTGGCTTTCCCCTAGGAGTTAGTTTAAACAAGTTTTCTAGCCCCTTTTTCAGGACCGGCTCCAGGGTTTTTTGTACACTAGGCAAGGCTACCTTCTGGCGCCACCCTGCACCACCCAATTATGGGGTTGCCAACCTTCAGGCAGGGCCTGGAGAGAAGGAAGTCTTTCTCTGTGCAAACTCTGCACTCCCCTCAGTCACCGTGGATAGTAGCCATTGATATACTTATCTTCCATGATGAAGCAGGCGGGGTTGGGAACGTGTGGGGAGAGGAACTGGCCGAGCAGGACGTGGGGGTTCTCTGCAGCACAGCACAGCCCGCCGCAGCTCTTAGGCACACTGCAGGGTCCATCCATCCATCTATCTGCTGGTCACAGTGTTTATATATATGTATACTCACACATGCGCTCAAAATAATTGCGCTTTCAGATCTATACTGGCCCATAGAATTCATGCATGCATATACATACACACACACACACATACATACATACATACATACATACATACATACATACGGGAGCCAGAAATGCCTTTACACAAACTTAAGTCTTGTGGTGCCTTTAAATTATATTTTCTTCATTCAGAGATTTGGGGAAAGGGCGATGGATGCATAGGGGGCCTGGGTGCAGTTTGGCGCCCCTAAGGGTTGGCCCGCTCTAGGCGAACACCCTATTTCGCCTAGCGAGCAAGCCGGCCCTGCCCTTTTTTATATTTATTGCCAACAGCCTGCTCCCTTTTGGTTCAAATGAAATCTATCTCTTTTGTATAGGCTGGCCTGGTCCCGAAAGTTCTTATCCACATACTCTCTGGACACGAAATAATGCAGTTCTAAACCAGTTTAGCAACTTTTTGCAAGTGGATTTTGCCATTTCACACAGTAAAATGCAGCTGCAAATTGCATTGGAAGTGTATTGAAAGTACGTTATTTAGTGTGTGTGAAAGCACCCTCCCTCTCAGCTTCTCCAGGTCATCAACCCTAGCCTCAGGTGAAATAACTTTTTCCCTGACAGCCAAGATCTCCATTCATCAAGCACACATCATACAAATGGCATTCTTTGCTAGCATTCTACCTTCAAAAATATTTCTACATACCAAGTATGGTATGGTAGATTCAATAGTATGTAGGTAGTATATACCATACCAAGAAGGTTAATGTGTTATACTTTAACTTCTTTGTCCCAAAACTGAACTCACACAGGACCTTTGCTCATGTGTCTTTGTTTAGAGAAACAGTCTCTCTGTGGTTGCTCCCTGCTAAACTCTGCAATTTAAATTCCCTGTTAATATTTCTGTTAGCACATTCCACAAGCTGCTGTTTGACTTAGAGCCTCGACCTCTGGTTAACTGTGTTTATAGTTAGACCTGTGGCTCCTCCTCCCAAGCTTCAAACCATAGCATGCTCTATCAGATGACTCAACTGAACCGGCAGAAGCCCCTCCCACTAGAACTGTGGGCCTCTCTAAATTTGCTTCCTGCACTAGTTCCATGCCTAACATCCTTGTTCGCACTTCTGCCTACATGCTCCACAAGCTGGTATGTTTCTGCTGGTTCCTTCCTTCGTTGGATGTTGTGCATTCATTAGTAAACTGATGATAAAGGTACCCCGTACAGGGAAAATACAGGGAGAATAAACTGTTTAGGATCCCTAGAGAATCAAGAAACAAAGACCCAATGCACATTCCCTTAAATTTATGTATCTTTTTTAAAAGGAAGAGGGGTTGTCTCCAGAATTTTAAAATAATATTGAAGTTTAGGATGCTTAATTAAATTATATAAAGATACTATTCATTTCTAAAATGTATTTTCCACACATCCTCATAGTGATTCTGCTTTTTTGTACTACATACAGATTTCATTGAGGATATGATGAAGTGAGCTCTGACTCATTAAAGCATTTGTTAGTCTCTAAAGTGCCAGTAAATATCTATTTTATTTTGCTGCTACATGGAAACACAGCTACCCATCTGGGATTATTTTCAAGATATTTCACATCAGGATGTTTGAGTTAATGCAGACCTTGCCCAGCACACCATGTGCAATTGAGAGGATATTCTTCAGCACACATAGTGTTGTATTTATTGGCCACTGACCACACCAACTTACCTAACTTCTTGCTCTTTCAGGTGTCACAAAATTGATGGTGGAAAGTGCCATCAAGTCACAGCTAACTTATGGTGACCCCATGGGGTTTTCAAGACAAGAGACATCAGAGGTGGTTTGCTGTTGCTTGCCTCTGTGTCATAATGACCCTGATATTCTTTGGAGGTCTCCCATGCAAATACTAGCTAGGGCCACCCCTGCTTAGCTTCTGAGGTCCGGTTCAAAGTAATAGCAACACAGTCCTGATGAACAGGAAGCAACTCTGGTGCAATTACATAGAATCAGAGTTGAGTGGGATACATTGGTGCTTCCATTTTCTAACTTCCTATATGCAAGGATATTTCTCATTGCATCTTTTCAGACGAGGAACTCTGTATGTTGCAGGGGAGGCAAGAGAAGATGGGGGAAAGGGAGGGAGAGAGCTCCTGGGAACAGCAAAAGTGAGGAAAAAGGATGAGATCGCTCCTCCTAGCCCCCCAAATTGAAATCAATAGGTCCATGTGTTGGAAAAAATTGGAAAAATAGTTAAATATTCAGAGATTGCAATGGATCTTTGCTTCACTGGAAAGGAGGCATTTTTTTCTATGTAAAAATCCTTATTTCTAAAGGGAAGGGTACACATGAAATCTACAAAACAACAAAGATACCTCAGGCTACATCTTTACACTTTAACCACATGGTCTACAACAATGGAGATGCTTCTTCTTCTTGACCCCTAAAAGGAAATTACCTGAATACAGTAACCAATGATTGTGAGTAAACAGACTTCAGTTTCACAGGCTTTGTTTCCATTGGCTCTGTGCCAGGTTTCCTTCCAGGTCAGTCTAAACAATAGCACATAAGGTAAGCACACATTAACCCTATAGTGACTGAATTTTAGACCTTACAACACACATATTTCCGACACAATGTTCTTTTTCTATAAAATGCCGTAGCAAAAGTGCACCAACTATTCTGCAAAGTATGATGATCCTATGTTCTGTTATGCATGTCTTTAATTTTCTGGAGATCTTCCCTATATATATCTCATTACAAGAACATCTAATGGCATATACAACCATATCTGAATTGCATGTTGTGAAGTTATTTAGAACATATTTTTCCTTATCAAAGGTACTGATAAAACGTTTCATTTGTGTGTGTGTGAGAGTGTGTGTGCACCTGGAAATCATGGTGACCTCTGGTGACTGTGTGTGCATCTGGAAGTCATGCCAACCTCTGGTGGCTGACCCCTACTGGAGGCCTGGAGGATATTCAGAGAGGTGGCTGAATTAAGCCTGCCCCCATCTCCTACCCCTGGTATTTCAAGGAGGTCTCCCATCCAAGTACTTGCCAGAGTCGATCCTGCTTAGCTTCTGAGATCTGATGAGATCAGGCTTGCCTGGGCTATTCAGGTCAGGACCAAACTTTTCATATTATGAGCATTACATAGACCCAATTTCTTGCTCTTCAAAGCTATTTACAATCCGTCGCCCAAATTACACTCAGCTCCCCTGAGCAAGAGATAACCAAACACACCAACTAAATCCCAAGGCATAAAAAATTCAAACAATTGTCTCTATTTACTGTCTAAACCAAAGAGACTCATCCATCACATTAAAATAATACTGCTAAAACAAATCTGGAATCCAGTGGCACCTAAGGCCAACAGTTTTATTCAAAGTATGAGCTTTGAATGTGCATGCACACTTCCTCAGATACATTAAAATGAAAGTTACCAGACTATACATCTAAGGTAGAGGGTGTACAGCAAATTAGCAAAGAACCTAATGAAGATATTTTAACAGATGCAAGGACCAAACAGGGATAACCAGCTAAGTTTATATGGTCACCATGTGTTTGGATTTAATTTTGGTGGAAAACACAGTGAAGCAAATAAATATGTCAAAACTGGAGATTGATGTGTAAATGTATACTTCTTAACTGCGGAATCCCTCCACATCAAAGAAAAGGATGCTGTTAGTTACTTCCATGGTTGAGAGGAGGCGGATGGAGTGTAACAACAGGGTCTCAGTTAATTACTTTGGTTACCAGAACAGAAAAATACATACCAATCGACCATTATAAATGATATTACATTCCAATTTTCATTGCATTACATTATAATCACTATTCCAATCTACTATTCAAAATAAGAAATAGACTAAAATAAACAGGATGTATGGCCCTTCTTGGGGAGAAAACAGATGTAAGGATTGGATGAGTTTAGCATATGTAGTGAGATAAGAAACCAATATCCCTGTCCAGTGAAAACTTTAAAAAAAAATAAAAAATGAGTTTACATGAAGAATGGAAAACTTTATTTGATTTTCAAAAGAATAACATTGGGTGAATAAGTTAAGAAGAATACCTCCTCAAAAGTGTGTGTGTGGTGCATGACAACACTGTTGACAGCACCTTTGATGTAAAATCTGATTTTGAGGCATATCTCTAAGAAAATAAACTGACTCAACAACTGGAAACATTCAGAGGGAGGGCAGACATGCAGAAGGCTCATATCCAACATAATTCTGATTCTAGCGGATTAGGGGTGTGCATTTGGCAATAGCCGAACTGAAAAAATACCCGAAAAATACCTTGTTGGTATTTTTCAGGTATCATATAAACTGAATATAGATCAGAGATCTGTATTCAGCTACTGGTATAGCTGAATCCGGAAAAGCTGATATTATCTAGATTTTTGGGGGGTTCATTCTGCTATACCGAATACAAGGTGTCATTTAAATCTAACAGCCTGAGCTGCCAGTCAGCTGTTGGATTTAAATGCCTTTCTTTCCCTTCTCAAGATTGGGGAGAGAAAGAAAGGCATTTTACACATGCCTGGGTTCCTTGCTTGATCTTCTCCAGGTGTCTCGCAGCTGCGGGGCACCTGGAGAAGAGCAGGCAGGAAACCCAGACATGTTTGCATGCCTGCCCTTGGCTTTCCCAGCCAGCCTGCTGCAGCAGGTTGGCTGGGGAAGGGAACGACAAGCGTGGAAACATGCCTCCTTCCTTCCCTGAGCCTCTCCGCTTCTGTGGAAAAACTCAGGGAGGGGAGGGAAAGTTGGGGGCATGTTTCCATGCCTTTCTTTCCCTCCCCAAGGCATTTTAAACGTCCCTGGGGTTCTTGCCTAATCTTCTCCAGGTGCCCCGCATCTGCGGGGCACCTGGACAAGAGCAGGCAGGGAACCAAGGCATGTTTCTGTGCCTGCCTTTGGTTTCCCCTGCCAACCCACCAACCACCATGGCAGATTGGCTGGTGAAGGGCAAGGCAGGCATGGGAACATGCCTCCTTCCTTCCCTGAGCCACTCCACTGCTGTGGAGAAACTTAGGGAGGGGAGGGAAAGGGTGTGCATGCTTCCTTGCCTCCCTGAGCCTCTCTGCTACTGCTGAGAAATTCAGGGATGAGAGCGAAAGTGGGGGGCATGTTAAAACTCCTTTCTTTCCCTCCCCAAGATCGGGAAGGGAAAGAAAGGCATTTAAAAATGCCTCCTCGGACTTTCCCTCCCCTCTCTGAGTTTTTCTGCAGCAGCTGAGAGTTCCATGGAGAGAAGTAGGCATATTTTTATGCCTGTTCTTCGCTTCCCTAGCCAACCCACCACAGCAGGCTGGCTGTGGAAGCGAAGGGAGGCAGGGAAACATGCTCCACCTACCCTATGTCAGCTAGAGAAGGGAAGGCAGAGAGAAGAGGCTTTCCCATGTCAATTTCACTCACAGCTGACTGGCGGGGAGTGAAACTTACAAGGAAATCTGCAGGGGCTACCAGAGGGTGAGAAGGCATTTTAACATGCCTCCTCTTCCTCTGGTGGTGTATATCAGACCTGAATATATTCGACAATCCCAATACTTTACTGGTATTGGACTGGGAATATTAGGCATTCACCAATCTTTTTCGTGTCTGATTTACTCGAAACTGGAAAATACTGGCTTTTTTGGGGGGTTTTTGCACACCCCTATTGTGGATTGACTCCTAAGAAAAGTGTAAATGAATTAAACATGATTTGATTTGATTTATTAGACTTCTATTCCACCCTCCCGGCCAAAGCCAGCTCAGGGCAGCTTACATAAAACATGAAGAATTTTTACAATACACATAAAATAGGATTAAGAACAACATGTAACAATTAAACAATGCTAAAGCCATAATATAATAAAGTGCTAGTAGCAATACATTCGTAATCTCACAGGCCTTTAGTCTTCTTAGGTTATCTTAGGCGGCTGGCTCAGGCTATATTTAAAAATCCCAGGGGGGCAGTTGTTAGTGGCGGCGGCTCCAAAAGCCTGGTGGAAGAGCTCAATTTTACAGGCCTTGCAGAACTGTAAAAGGTCCCACAGGGCCCTGATCTCTTCGGGGAGCTGATTCCACCAGAGTGGAGCCGCCATCGAAAAAGCCCTGGTTGTTACTAGTCTGGCCTCCTTGAGACTTGGAAGCGCCAGCCAGTTCTGAACCCCTGATCGCAGTGCTCTCTGGGGTATATGTGGGGAAAGGCGGCCCCTCAGGTATGTAGGTCCCTGGCCTGGAAGGGCTTTAAAGGTAAGAACCAGAATCTTGAAATGAATCTGGTATGCTATAGGCAGCCAGCGCAATGCCTTTAGCACAGGCTGGATGTGCTCCCGAATAGGGAGTCCCATCAAGAGCCTGGCCGCGGCATGTTGTACCAACATGCAGGGAAAACCCCAGTATGGAAAAATCCTAATTATCTGAACTGATTCCCTAATGTCTTTAGGACACAATTCAAAGTGTTTATTATGTCCTACACATCCCTAAATACTTGTGACCTTGGGCAGGAACGCACAGGAACGGAGTTCCGGCTGGCTCCCGAGCTGGCCATGCTCATTAGCATAATAGGCCACACCCAACATCAGAAACTCATTAGGATTGGTTACATTAGGGGTGTGTGGCCTAACATGCAAAGGAGTTCCTTCTACAAAAAAAAGCCCTGGGTTTTGACAACAAACAAGGTAAACAGAATAAGAAGCAAAAGGTGGGTGTGGCTGCATGACCACACTTCTGGTAACATGGGGGTGCGGCCTAATGTGCTAATGAGCTGTGCTGTCAGGGTTGTGGCCTAATATGTTAATGAGTTTCTGCTGTTGGGTGTGGCTTATTATGCTAATGATTTCCTGCTGGGCTTTTTCTACACAAAGAGCCCTGCCTGTCTATATTTAGAAATACCTTCTCCCAAACAAACCAGATTCCTTCTTGGATTGCCAGCTCTGGGTTGGGAAATACCTGGATATTTTGGGGGTGGAACCTGAGGAGGGTGGGGTTTAGAGAGGGGAGGGAGTTCAATACGGCATGATGCCATAGAGGCCACTTTCCAAAGCAGACATTTTCTCCAGATGAATTGATCTCTGCCTCCTGGAGATAAGTTGTAATAGCAGGAGATTGCCAGACACCACTGGAAATTGGCAACCCTAGTTCCTTCATAGCAAGAAAGGCCTACTCCAGCTGTTGATGTATCAAGTAAGGGTAATACATTACTATACAAAACACTGAAGAATGGAAGATCTTTCCCGTATTCTTATAAACTAATAAAGAGAGGAAGAGAAGAGAATGTGACATACAAGAATGGAAAGAAAAATAGGAAAAGAGTGAAGCTGGTGGGAGACTCCCAAACAGAACTACCCCTACATGTAGTAATGCTGTTTCTGATTGTGGGATAAAAAAAGAAAGCATTATGGATAACTGGAGCTTAAAGCTGCTGTGGATGGGAGTCTTCAGTGGGGGAAAGGGAATGAGGGAAGAGGGCAACAGCTGCTTACAAACAAGCAGGCCAAGAGCACACTGCTCACTGAAGCCACACAATTTAGAGGAGCTAGGCCCAGACACAGAAACAGAAAGTCAACCTTAAAGGTTCAGTAACTCTATTCACAGAACTGTACCATGCACCACAAGATGTTAACTTCTCAGAACCACAACCCTGCCATATATTATGTTTCCCCGTCCACATGTGCTTTTTGCAGCTCAGTTATATGCCTGAGGATTCAAACACAGATCCCTGTGTCCCATGGGATCTGGCTTATTAGGCAACACATTTTAATTCCTCAAGCATTCCTTCAGTCGCCATTTTTTAATCAGGTTGACACAATGTACAATTTTTATGGTAGCGTGGGCTGACCCTGTTTTCATTTAAAAGTTTTAGCCTGTTTTGTTACAACCTATCTAGCAGTTTGAATTTTTTTTTTAATAGTGAAAATATGAAGTCAATTTGCTGACTGATTACTATGCCGAAGCTTTTAGAAAAGCTGAGGCATTCAGAAGTAATGAAGGACACAGGCTGAGTCTGGTGTCCCAACTCCGTGTAACAGTCAGACATCATTTATGGGTTCTCCTTCTATATTGTATTTGTTTTTATGATTCTAGAGAGATCCTGCTGTTCCCTTTTTGGAACTACTGCTATGTCTATTTTTGTTTGGTTTTGTTTTGTCTGTTGAAAAAAATGTAATAATAAAAAAAAAGAATTATGGGTTCTCCTCAGTTCCTGCATGCAAGGTGCCTGGTTCAGAGCAGGGCCATGTCATGTATGAAGAAGGGACTTCAGCCTCCCCACCTTCCATGGTTTTTCCAGCCTGCAGCAGTCCATGGGGGTGTGTGTGTGTAATTTGGCTTTGAGTATCCCAGGAAACACATGTAGGTTGCCACTTACCTGCTCTTGGAAAGCATTCAGCCTTTACCTCTGTGGCCCTCCTGCTGCTTTCCTCCAAGCAGTAGTGGGCAAATGGGGGGGGGGACACAGTGTGTCGCAATGTCATTTCACTTGAAAACTCAGAAATGATGTCATAG
>NW_015164667.1:2132355-2147132 GCF_001447785.1 Gekko japonicus | reverse complement strand
GACATTGCAATTTACATGGAACTGTTTTTCAAGGATTCCATCCCTGAACTATCCAGGAAAAAGGCTGGCAACCCTACACACACAGGTTTCCCTAAGAGGTCAAATACTCCTGGAGGTAGGGTTGCCAACTCTACATTGGGAAACTCATGGAGATTTAGAGGCAGAGCCAGAGAAGGGTAGAGTTTAGAGAAGGGGGGTAAGCTCAGCAAATATATGAATGCCTGGAGCTTGCCTTTCAAAGCTGCCATTTTCTGAAGGGGAACTGATCTCTGTGGTCTGGAGATCAGCTGTAATTCTGGGAGAACTCCAGTTCCCACTTGGCAGTTGGCAACCATAACGGGAGGTGTGCTGTTTCAGGTGGGAGAACCAGCATGTAGGAGCCTTTTACTTGATCTCCACACCACTGAATTCTCCCTTTAATTGATATTCTGAATGACCCATGTGACCAGATTCTGCAGCAAGCATGAGAGTTTGCATGAAATTTCATGCACATGGTAGTATGTTAGACAAATTGCGCATTTTACTTTTTCTCATTAAAAAAGATGCATATAAAGAAAACAAGAGAAGTTATTTGAATGCTGAAACAAAATCTGAAACTAATACTAAAGGGCAGCTTTATTTTAATCAGATAGTATACTGCTTAAGGACTGTTGAGAACGGAAACTACAAACTTACAGAGTGTCCAGCTAACTTAACCACTTGTGAAGTCTGTCCGCTGCTGTGGGCTTGCAACCTCACCACTCTGATCTTAAAAGAGACAAGAATTAAGTGGTTAGAGTCTTGCATGCTTTCAGGCTAACTTGTTGTCAGTAAAATGTAGCTAAATCTGCATACCCTTTGCAGATGAAAATTAGAGCAATCAAATACAGAGGTTTGTAGTGCAATCCTATGCAGAGTTACACCCTTCTAAGTCTGTTGTAGACACTCAGTCACAAGGGAAATAGCACTTTCAGCTAAAGGACTGGGTTAAAAGGAAACATCTTTACTTGGTGCCCAAAACTCAACAGACTCTGTACCAGGTGAATAGCTGTGAGGAGGAAGTTCCACGGTTGAGGTGCCACAGGAGGCCCTTTTTTTGCTGGCTGCAGAAAGTGAGGGGCACACACAGTAGGTAGGATGGTTCATATCTTACCTCACATCTTCTTCATGAGAAAATGCTTGGGCTGTGTGCAGATTGGTAAAAACATGCTTTTTGTGAGCCACCTTAAGTCTCCTTCAATGGAGAAAGGTAGGCTACATATTTTAATAAATAATAAATAAATCAAACCAATCTCCCTTCACTGCCACTGTAGTTTGTTTCAGCCCCCCACCCCCACCCGAGTCTGCCTTTATTCACGTGTTGCCTGGCCATTTATCCTGCACACATATCCAGTAGAAGAAAGTCAATCACAACCCACTGCTACTAATTGTCTTTGCAGTTCCAAGCCCAAGCCCTTTGGTAGTAGAAATATAATCAACAAATGAAACTGAAATCAAACCATAAAGAAGACTGACTGGGCAAGGTTACATTCAGTGTTGATAGTGGCAGCCATTACCAGGAGAGAGCATGCTGACTTATAAAGATAGTGTGTGCAGACAGTTCCTATAGCCTTGAAAAAGGAGACAGAAAAGTCCTGAAGGGACATTGTGCTATTCTACTGAATCAAAGGTCCAATCTGCATTGGTATTTCCCACCGTTGTGCAAATGATCTCACATTGCCTCACAAATTTCTGTTTGTATTTCATGCTGCATCCACTCTCCTATTGTTTCATCTATTGTCTGCATCATTTTACTGCCATTTAATGGTGACTCCAAGGTCACTACGGCATCTCACCGCCTTATCTGAATGTGGTTTTAAGGTGGTACAACTGCTCCTCCCCACTGTCGAGCCACTGTGAGCAACAAGCAGACAACTGGAGCTGATTTCTCCCCCCCCCCATCTTTTCTAAGGAGATATGCATATTGTCACAAAGGAAATAACTTAGCTGAAAATCCAGTTGTCTGCATTTAAAAGCAGCCAGGGAACTTTTTTCTGTGATCATATGGGGGGGGGGGGGTTGGAAGCACACCCACCCCTGAACCATTTGTTATTTCTTGGGGCAGTCTCCAGAACACCCTGCCTGGCAACTGCTGGGTGTTTGTGTTTTTTACCTAGCTCGTTCCATCTTTCCTTTCCCCCCCCCACCTCCCCCTCTGCCAGGTCACCCCCTTTTTACTTTCTGTGGGGGGGGGGGTCCACAAGTGCTGTTTCCTCCTTGCAGCGCAGCACCCTGCCAGCACCCCTGGAAGGCTGCTCCTCCCCCCTCTCTTTCACACTCTCCCTAAACAACTTGCATCCTGATGCAGACAGAGGAGAGCTTTATACTGAGCCAAGTGGGAAGCCGGCGCCACAGCAGCACAAAACAGCTTTACATAGCAAATGCAGATTGGGCCATGTTGCCTGGATAGGAAACACCCTGGGGGCCATCTATAAGCTTTTCTGAGCTCAGTGGTTTAAAGTGTGATACATAAATGATTTCTTGGGGAAAAAAACACATATTCAGTAACTTCAGAGATAAAGTTAGCAAGAGGATTCTGTAGTTTGTTTAACTTATGCAAACTGAAAACTCCCAGCCTGGTAACATCTGGTTGTTTGGGTAATGCCCCGATTATCTCCTAATTTACTGTAAGTAAAGTGGCAAGTAACTTCCCTATTTCTGTACTGCTGGCAGACTTCCCCTCTCTGACAGTGATTACATGTACATGCATCCCCACTGCTGTATTTAACTCTATATTATAATCCAGCAGACAGGACAAGCTGGATGGTGGTGGGGAATCTCTTTCCACCCTCCAGCACTGCAGGTGTTCCTTCTGATCAATCTGAGACACCACATGTCAGTGCATCATGGAAAATCAGTAATGTCAGGAACGCTGAGGTATGGCAATTTAGATGCATCGAAAAGAATGACTAAGTTGTCAGGGAAGGTTGTGGGAAGAGAAAATGGTGGCAGCAGCCTCTGGGACTCTACCTAAGTGGGAAGGAAAACGAAAATTTTAAAGTTTGAACAGATGTTAACTACTCCTCCCTTCTATATCTTTCTTCCCACTCACCTCTCTAAACCAAACAAATAGGCATCAGAAGAATAAAGAGATCCAAATAATAAGGAACATCATTTTAATGGTATTATTTTTTAAACACTTGTTTTTGGTATAATGACGATTGTTGGTTATTAGGCAGTATGAAAAGCCATTGGGTAAAAATGAGACATGTTGGAGATTTACTGTTTCTTTGAACTTGTGGAAATCAGATTTTCTTGTCTGGACTTTCTAACCATCCATTGAAAATATCTTCATTCAAAGTGACTTTTATGTGAAACTAGGAATAAGGCCTGTTGTGGACATAAATACAACGAGCTCTAGAAAGAGGCTCTGGGCGGGGGCCCTGGCCTTGGGCACACAGCGTCAATTTGCTGTGGTGACCTCATCAGTGTATAATGACACAGAGCTCACAATTTTCTCCAGGGTAACTGATATCCACCATCTGAAGAGCAGTTGTAATTCTGAGTTATCTCCAGCCCTCCCCTGGAGATTGGCAACAATGGGTCCCCAGGAGGAACTGACTGGTTTAGAGGGTGGAGTCTATGGCATTGTACCTGTCTGAGGTCCCACTCCTCCAGGCTCATCCCTCAAATCTCCAGGAATTTCCCAACCCGGAAGTGGCAACCCTATTTCCTTCCCAGCCAACCATCAACATACCATTATCTGCCCCTCTGACTTCAGGTTTCCATCTCCCCCCCTCCCTGTAGCCTCTATCTAGGAAAACTACAGTCTTTTTCTGCAGTGGGGACCCAAGTAGGAGGGAAGCGACCTCAGCAGGGTATAATGACTCAGACTCCACCCTGCAAAGCAGCTGTTTTTTCCCCAGAGGAGCTGATCTCTGCCATCTGGAGAGCAGTTTTAATTCTGATTGATCTCCAGCCCTCACCTTTAGATTGGCAGCAATGGTACCCCAGAAGGAAAAGTACAGTCTTTGTCCACAGTGAAGACTGCTTACATCATTCTCCTCTCCTCCTTTTGATCTGCACAAACAACCCTGTAAGATAGGTTAGGCTGAAAGTCTGTGAGTGATCCGAAATCACCCAATCAACTTCCACAGCAAGAACCTAGGTCTGGCAGACCCTGCTCTGAAGTGCTAAATGCTATGCCTAGGGTAGCCAACCTCCAGATGAAGCCTGAAGATTGCTGGGTATCACAACTGAACTCCAGACAACAGATCTCTCCTCCCCTGGATAAAATAACTGCTTTGGAGGGTGGGCTCTATGGTATTCTGTTCAGCTGAAGCCTCTCCCCTCCCTAATCTCTGGTTTCCATAGACTCCACCACAGAATATCCAGGAATTTCCCAACCTGGAGCTAGCAACCCTAGTCAGGACTGGCCCCAATGAATTCCCCACAAAGGCCTGGAAAGCATGGTTGCCTGGCAACAGCCACTGAGGGAAAAGTTAGTCCCACAGGAGCCAAGCAGGGGAAGTGTCTTCGTCAGGAGAGACAGGCATTCGGCAGTTCATTCTGTGAGAGAAGAGTGTCCAGGCTGGCAGTGGGTGGGGGAGAGGAGCAGACCCAGCACCCAGCCAATGGCACATGAGTACTCTTGAGTGGCGGTTGATGGGCCAGTGGCTGGTGGAGTGCACTGCACAGCCAATGGGAGAGCTGGAAATGGTCGATATGTAAGGGAATTATATATACAGGATGCTCTGGATCATCATACAAGAGTTCTAGTAGATGGTCAAGCTGTGCAGAAGAAAATGGTAACTGGATCAACCTAACAAGGTACACATAGGAATTCAAGTAGTAATTACACAAGTATTATGAAATGAAAATTTCAAACTTTGGGCTCAATCCAGACTAAATTTTCCATTAGTGGACTGGACCATTTCCTGCCACCACTCTCCCACTGCAGCCCACTGATCACCACAAAATGCTACCCTTGGGAATTGGGGGATCTGAAGCCATAACATGAGAGGAAGGGGAAATCAGTAGAAACTGCTAATTTAGTACTGATCCAACTTCATTTGAATTATGGTTAACTATTGTCATCACTAACATATAAGTGGCATTTATTATTACAATTGCCTCACTTAATTATTTCCCATAGCTAAGATATAATCTTCACATATATCTTGTTCATAGGTACCTGAGCTGCTACCTGTACATGTTCATCACTCAGTGACTATAGTTTCAAGTGATAACTGCATGTTACAGAAATGACACTATGAAAAGAAACAGCTCACACACTGACAGAAAGAAAGTTGATTAATTTGAAATGTGGTATTGGAGGAGAGTTTTATGGATACCATGGACTACCTAAAAGACAAATAAGTGGGTTCTAGATCAAATCAAGCCTGAACTCTCCCTGGAAGCTGATATTATTTGGCTTTTATTTGGGTACAGCTAGGAAGCATTTAAAGAGACTGTGGTCTCTTTAACTGCCTTCTGAGTTCACTTGCCAAGTCATGCTGCCACCACCACTGCAGTGGCACAATCCCTTCTGAGTCCACTCACTGAGTTCCACTGCCGCGAAGTCAGGACACAGCGAGTGAACTCAGCAAGCATTTAAAGAGATCACAGTCTTTTTAAATGCCCTTTTCCTCCATTGGTTTCAATGGAGGATGGGGGCACCTTCTTTGGGGGGGCCATAGAATTTGACCCCCTTGTCCAAACTTTTTAAAACTTGAGGGAGGCACCAGCAGCTATGCTGCAAATTTGGGAGCTCTGTTTAAAAAACAACAACAAACACCCAGAGCCCCAAATACCCCCAGATCGATTCTCCATTATACCCTATAGTGACAGTCCCCATAGGGTATAGTGGAACCAAATAAATCCAGGTTTCCTAAATATTTGCCCGAATCCCAATTCAATACCGATATTGGTATTCAGGTATATTCAAAGTACCAATATTTTGGTGGTGCAAGACACCCGAATTGGGGGAAAAAACACCCCAATTTTTTTTTATTTTTTTTTTTGCACACCCCTAGTCCTGAATTGCTGCCTGGCTGAAACTAAATCCTGAAAAGACAGAGTTAATGCTGGCTGGGAAGGAAAAGGTCTTGAAAGATGTTTTCACTTTAGATGGAGTTCAAATGACCCTTGCTGGCTCACTTAAAAGCCTTGGGGTCATATTGGATCCAGCTTTATTACTGGACAAACAAGTTAATTCAGCTGCAAAAAAGGCCCTCTACTAACTCAGCCTAGCCCATAAGATGACCCAGCCCCATACCTTGATACACCTGACCTGGCCACCAGGATCCACGCCACAGTAACATCAAGACTAGCCTACTGTAATGCACTGTACTTTGGTCTCCCCTCAAAATCAACTCAGAAACTCCAACTCATCCAGAATAACATGGCTTGGCTATTAACAAGAGCTAGATGAAGCATGCATACGACTCCCATTCTGCAGACACTCCATTGGTTGCCCATCAGTTATCAGGCTCAATTTAAGGTATTGACTGTCACATACAAAGCCCTTCATGGCCTTGGACCCTTGTATTTGTGGGACCACCTCTCTCCTTATGCCCTGCCACAACAACTTCACTCAAGTCAGCAGGGGCTTCTGCAGATACCAACCTGAAAATGGGTAAAATCAGCAATTGCCCATCCACATGTTTGCTCCATTGTGGCTCCTGTCTTGTGAAATGGCCTGCATGAGGAGGTCATGAAAGCTCTCACTCTCCTGGCTTTCCTCAAACTATGCAAAACTGAACTATTCAAGAGGGTTTGTCTGTGTAGGTAATAGGATTGCACTGTAGAAAATGGTTTTACAAGCTTGCTTGGATAAATTATTAGGGACTATGGTCTATACTGCTAGGAGGAGGAGGAGAAGCAGCAGCAGTCGCAGCAGTTCTGCAGTGGAACAGGCTTCTTCAGGAGGTGGTGGGCTCTCCTTCTTTGGAGGTTTTCAAAAAGAGCCTAAATGGCCATCTGACAGCAATGCTAATTCTGTGAATTTAGGCAGATCGTCAGAAGGAGGGCAAGAAGAGTTACATCAGTGCTTAGTTCCTGTGGCCCTTTCTTACACACCCAGGGGAATGCTGATTGCCACTTTGGGGTCAGGCAGCATTTTTTCTCCAGGCCAGTTTGGCCAGTGATTGTGGAGGGTTTTTGCCACCTTCTGGGCATGGAGCAGGGGTTACTGTGTGTGTGTGTGTGGGGGGTATTTGTGAATCTCCTGTATTGTGCAAAGGTTGGACTAGATGAAGGTCCCTTCCAACTCTATGATTCTATAGTTCTATAAGAAGAAGAGTTTGGATTTACAGCTGGAGTCTCAGAGTGTCTTACAATCTCCTTCCTTTCCTCTTCCCACAACAGACACCCTGTGAGGTAGGTGGGGCTGAGAGAGCTCTGAGAGAACTGTGACTGACTCAAGGTCACCCAGCTGGCTGCATGTGAAGAAGTATGAATCAAACTCAGTTCTCCAGATTAGAGTCTGCCACTCTTAACCAAACTGGCTCTTTGTATTGTAAGTAGGATCCTGTTTGTGTAATTTCTGTACCACAAGGTATCATGAGAATACTTATGCTATGCTTCAGTTCTTTCTGGTGGTTCCAGACTTCTAGAATCCTAATCTATTGGTTATTGAATGTCCCATTTTGTTGACTGTACTGACTTAGTATGTGCAATCTGCCTTGAGTCCCTGTGAGAAAGATGGACTATAAATAACATTAACAAGAACAACAACAATAAATAATGATACCAATAATTAAATATAACGTATGCTAACTCAACTGCAATGACTTCCAGTTTGTTTTGGTGCTCAATATAATCCACTGCTTTTGAACTTTAAAGCCCTTCATGGCTTGGGTCTGATATAAGAAGGACTTATCCACTATCAGCTTGCCTGAGTTCTGAGATCTATATATATGATGTCTTCCTGTAGAAAGGCTTAGCTGGAGAGCACATAGGAGGACTTTTCAGCTACCATTTTTCAGATGTGGAACTCCCTCCCCTCGAGGTGAGGTTGGTGCCATGCCTGCAAGCTGTCTGAATGCCCCTGAAGACCATTTTTTCCTCCCAGATTGGACTGATATGAGGACAGCACTTGCAATCACATGCTGATTTGTATAGCATAGGCTGCTATTAAAAGGTTGTTCCTTCTAGCCAACTTCCTTAGTGCAGTATGGTGTGACAGACTACTTTTTAAGAGGCTTTAAAATGCTGTGCATACAATTACAGGACACTGAAGGGTTCATTCTTCACAGAGCCAGAGAGACTTGAGTGACAGGCTGCTCCTGGCCATCTGATTGTTCAGCATCAGCTGAGCAGAAAAAAAAGTCTTGAAAGTTCTGGATGCTGAGGAGATTGCATCAGATTCCTGCCTTAACTGAGAAGAGACATGTGCTGAGACCATCTTGAGGCTAGCCCTGACAGAAAAGGGTTTAGTGCTGACTTTCAGCCGTGACTGAATTAAGTCTGAATTCAGCATTAGCTGAAAGCAGTTTGAACACAGACAGGGAACTGGGGGGGGGGGATCTGGCAAGCAGGTTTGGATAGTAGAATAAGACTCTCATTCAGGCCAAATTAAAGGGACTAGATCTTCTAGTGAGAGAAGAATCCCTACCCAATCAGACAGGAAGAGTTATCTCTGAGAAGTACAGAGATCCCTGGTCTGGTGTGATGAGAAACTGCCTTTAGAGACCTAAAAGTCTAGTAACAAGAAGTGTACTAGTGTTCCAAGATAAGGAGGTTGGGTATTGGAAAGAGGGTACCATCCTTCTGGGCACCAAAAGATTCAGCAATTATACAAATAGAGTATATTAGAGTGTTTGGGAAAACCCTGGAACAAAAGCCTCTCACTATAAAGAACTAAGGTCCCTGCCATACGGCAGGAAAAACACCGGCCAAAGTGCGGCTTTTAAAAGCCGCACCAAAAGAGAGATGCCGCAGCGGGATCCCACGGATCCCCTGAGCCGTGGCGTGTCGCTCCCCGGCACGATCAGATGCCGGGGAGGAAGAGACGATCGGGAGGGGGAGGCTGCCGAACTGCGCATGTGCAAGCATTGATGCGGCCTTTCGGAAAGAACCACCTAGGTAGGTGGTTCTTTTTTGCTGCGGGGTTTGGACGGAAGGGGCGGATTGGGACACTTCCCAGATGTTGCTGTGGGATAGCGCCCATTTGCTGCACCCCCAATCTGTCCCTCTCCTGGCCCAAAACCACTCATGTGACCGGGGCCAGAGTAACTGTGAATAATTTAAGAACTTCTCATTAGCCTGATATATAAGAATAAAAGTCTGTGCTTGTACTAATTTTACCTCAATATTTTCAACCCCTGATTTCACCTGATCTTTCCCCTCAGTATTAAATAAAACCTTTTGTTATGTTTGAATTTTAGAAGCATCTCAAGTGCCGTTTCAATGGTTTTAAGCTAAAGGGCAATCCTATCCCTTCCCTCAGGTTCCTGAGCTGAGCAGATGGCCAATATATATTAGTGACATAGGGTGGGAAAGTCAAGGGTTTCTTCAGTGGAGAAGAAAACATGTTACCAAGGCTGCTCAGTTAATGAAGGGACAGAAAAATGGAGGGAAAATCTAGCCTTTGATGGAGGGAAGCAGAAGGGGGCTATCACATATGGCTTGGTCTTCAGTGGTGCCTGTTTATCCCCCTGTGCTTTAAGATGGTTTTATGATATTTTATACTGATTGCATAATGCAGTTGTGTTTTAACTTACTGTGTGATGTGATTTGAAATTTAGTGTAAAAACACACTAAGTAAAAAGTAAAGGTAAAGGTTTCCCTTGTTCGAAAGCTAGTAGAATCCGACTCTAGGGGACGGTGCTCATCTCAATTTCCAAGCCAGCCAGCGCTGTCCAAAGACTTCCGTGGTCATGTGGCTGGCATTACTAAATGCTGAGGCGCACAGAATGCTGTTACCTTCCCACCGAAGCAGTACCTATTTATCTACTTGCAATTTCTTGCTTTCAAACTGCTAGGTTGGCAGGAGCTGGGGCCAGAGATGGGAGCTCACTCTGTCACGCAGCACTAGGGTCTCAAACCGCCAAACTACAGACCTTCCAGTCTGCAGCTCAGCATCTTAATCCCTAGAATGCACTAAAAATACACTAAACAAAGACATAAATAAGGAAGAAAGCAAAAGATATTGTCCATGAATGTCTCATAGAATTCGCTTTTGTTTAATAAGTAAGAGTAGAATTACAATCCACCTACCTATCACAGAATTGCAGATAGTCATATCTTGTGAGTGGGTGTAAAGGGCCATCAAGTTGCAGAGGAGTTATGGCAACCCCATAGGGTTTTCAAGGCAAGTGATTAAGCAGAGGTGGTTTGCCATTGCCTTCCTCTGTGAAGTCTTCCTTTCTGGTCTCCCATCCAACTACCAACCCTGCTTAGCTTCCAAGATCAGACAAGATAGGTCTATACTACACCACTCCACATCATAGTCATATGGCTTAGGATACATCAAATTAAAAATTCCCTAAGAAAAGGAAAAGAATACTAGCTACCTGCCAGTGACACATGTAGTAGAAAACACACTGTGTTGTGAATTTGATCTTACAAAACATATGATCCATTTATCCAATGCAGGGTTATCATCTTGTCAATTATCCTTCATAGCTGTGTCTTTAACAATAGCCTGATGCACAAACAGCGGCAGCTTCACATGCTAATTTGTATAGAATAGGCTGCCATTAAATGCAAAAGAGCACAGTGGGTTATTTTTTTCTCGCCAGCTTTTTTAGTGTATTATGGTTTGTCTTCAGTGGTGTGTATTAGACCACTCTTTGAGGAAAACTACATAGCAGGTAAGTCATGTTGCCTCCCCAATTCAGACTCAAGCCTAGTTTTTAAAAATTACATTATTTCAAACAGTCTGTTTCCCATGAACAATGGGATTACTTACTACTATTACACTGCTGGTAGTATATTCCCTCCCTTACCCTGCCATATTATATAGGAGACAGGAAGGGAAAAAATAATTAAGCCATCTTTAGCTTATCCATGCATCGATAACATTAAATATGGGACTCAGATATGTATTTCTTTAAATGTGGGTTTTGCACAAGCAAAGTAATTTACTTTGGAGGCCTATATATAGATTACAATTATATATTAGATACCTCATGTATTCCCTAGATATATGTGGTATTGGTCTATGCTTGGTTCTTTCTCATTTCCAGCAGATGGCGCGATGCATTAAAGGAACTTAGATCAGCAGCCTGGAGGGTGTCATTACGAAACTCTTCCCCCCCCCCCTTGAAATACACTGAAACAAATCCGGAAAACTGCTTCCAGTGCTGCCTCTGAGTTCCTTGCTGTGCTGCCTCTGAGGTTCTTTGACTGGAGCTGGGTCTTGGATCAGTGGAATGCCAGAAGACCTTTACCTGAAGGTTTTGTTTTCATGGAATGCCAGAAGACCTTTACCTGAAGGTTTTGTATTCATGGAAGCCTTTGGTTTCCTTTTTTATTTTCTGACATGTTTCACAATTGAGTTAAAATTTGGAATCTAAATTCCATATTCTAGGGCTGTCCCTTGTTTTTTTGGCCCTCAGGCAGCTAGACCTCCCCTCGATAGAGCATCGGAGGCCTTAAATTGCCAGTTGGACCTTCCTAGTGCTCACAGAGTATGCTCTATGTTAGTATTTGGTATTGTGACTCCTTCTATTCTTCCATCCTGTTTACATTGATTGGCCATCCTAAACATTGGTTGGCTTTTCTTCAGCTAGGTTAAATACTTTTCCCTCCACTGTCTTGCTGGGTAAAAACATAACGTTAGAACATAAGAGAAGCCATGTTGGATTGGGCCAATGGCCCATCCAGTCCAACAGTCTGTGTCACACAGTGGCCAAAACCCAGGTGCAATCAGGAGGTACACCAGCAGGGCCAGAACTCCAGAAGCCTTCCCACTGTTGCCTCCCAAACACCAAGAATACATAGCATCACTGCCCCAGACATAATGTTCCATCTATACCTTGAGGCTAATAGCCACTGATGGACTTCTGCTCCATAGGGTTATCCAATCCCCACTTGAAGCTGTCTATGCTTGTAGCCACCACCACTTCCTGGGTCAGTGAATTCCTTGTGTTAATTACTTTTTGGGTGAAGAAGTACTTCCTTTTATTTGTTTTAATTTCATTGAGTGCCCACAGGTTCTTGTATTGAGTGAGAAAAGTACTTTTTTCTCTGCCTTCTCTATCCCATGCATAATTTTGTAAACCTTTGTCCTGTCATCCCTCAATCGTTGTTTCTCCAAGCTAAAGAGCCTTAACCACTTTAACCTTTCTTCACAGGGAAGGTGTTCCATTCCCTTAATTTTTTTAGTTGCCCCTTTCTGCACCTTTTCCAATGCTAAAATATATTTTTTGAGGTGCGGTGACCAGAACTGTACATAAAATTCCAAATGAGGCCACACCATTGATTTATACAGGGGCATTATAATATTGGCTGATTTGTTTTCAGTCCCCTTCTTAATAATCCCCAGCATAGCAATGGCCTTTTTTATTATTATCGCACACTGAGTCAACATCTTCAGTGAGTTATCTACCATGACTCCAAGATCCCTCTTCTGGTCAGTTACCCCCAGTTCGCACCCCATGAATGTATATTTATAGTTAGGATTTTTGGCTTTAATGTGCATTGCTTTGCTCTTGCCCACATTGAACCTAATTTCCCACAATGACGCCCACTTGCCCAGCTTGACAGATCCCTTTGGAGCACCTCACAGTCCTTCCTGGTTCTCAACACCCTGAACAATTTAGTGTCATCTGCAAACTTAGCCACTTTATTGCTTATTCTGAACTCCAGAGCATTAATGAACAAGTTAAAAAGCACTGGACCTAGTACCAAGTCCTGCAGTACCCCACTACTTACCCCCTTCTACTGTGAAAACTGCCCATTTATACTCACTCTCTGTTTCTTGTTAATTAACTAGTTTTAATCCACAAGAGGACTTGTCCTCTTATCCCATGACTGCTGAATTTATTTAGGAACCATTGATGAGGAACTTTATCAAAAGCTTTCTGGAAGTCTTGTTAAACAATATCTAGTGGGTGACCCTTGTCCACATCTTTGTTCACTCCCCCAAAGAACTCTAAAAGGTTAGTGAGACAAGATCTTCCCTTACAGAATCCATGCTGATTTTTCCTCAATAGCTTTTGTTCATCAATGTGCCTGCTGATTCTTACCTGGTATCAACGTTAGACTGACCAGCCTGTAATTTCCCAGATCTCCTTTGGAACCTTTTTAAAAGATGGGGGTTACATTAGGTACTATCCAGTCCTCAGGAATGGAAGTAGATTTTATGATAAATTGCATTTTTTGTCAAGAGATCCACAAATTCACTTTTGGGTTCTTTCAGAACTCTTGGACATATGCCATCTGGGCCTGGTGATTTGTGAGTTTTTAATTTGTCCATCAGTTGTAGGACCTCCTCTCTTATCACCTCAATCCAACTCAAGTCTTTCAACACCCTCTTGAAATCAGTGGTTCTGGAGTGGGCAAGCACTTCTCACCTTCCACAGTGAAGACAAAGGCAAAAAATTCATTCAGCTTCTTTGCCATTTCTCTATCATCCTTTAGTAATCCCTTTACCCCTTGGTCACCCAAGGGCTCCACTGCCTCCCTGGCTGGTTTTCTGCTTCTAATGTATTTGAATAAATGTTTATGATTTTTTCAATATGTTCCTCATAATCCCTTTTTGGATTTTATTTGCCACAGCCTGTGTTCCCTTTTATAAACCTCATTGAGACTAGCTTCCACCACTTAAAGGGATCCTTCTTACCTTTTACTGCTTCCAGTACTTTGTTTATTAACCATGCAGGCCTTTTAAAATTCCTATTTGTACCTTTCCTAACCTGTGGTATACATTGTATCCTGCTTGCCCATTGTTGATGGGCAAGATTTATTAGTTTTTTAAAGAGTTATATAAAACAAAAAGAGAGAGAGCCATACACTTCAAAGGTATCCAGCCATTGCCTCGTTCATAACATCTTTAGATATACAATTCCCTTTTTCCCTTTGTTAATCTATAGTCCACAACAGATGTCATTAAATAAAATTCTGT
Organism: Gekko japonicus; assembly: GCF_001447785.1. NCBI lineage: Eukaryota > Metazoa > Chordata > Lepidosauria > Squamata > Gekkonidae > Gekko > Gekko japonicus. The sequence goes on along the minus strand of NW_015164667.1, from coordinate 2,133,100 downwards.
TCCCAATAAACAATTCATTTTTTCTATATCCTATCTGCTATTACTATTATTAATCAATTTTATAACAATAAAAATATAAAAGAAAAAAACACACAGGTATTTCACAGCAGTTAGACAGTTCAAATTTCTTATATAATATCAATCTAGTCCCTTTAAGATATTCTTTCATATTTTTAGTATTGTTAGCTTTCAAAATCCCCGTTTGCAAACCTAAACGTAGTAATTTATATTTTCTCCATAACATCAGCCCTCAACTTTACAATGCCAATATACTTTCACCTCACACTATATAGATCCCTCTTTTCTCTCACAACACTTAGGGTAATTACACCTTTTCTAGGTAATTAGCCCATTACTTTTATTTTTTCCGTACAAGGCCCACTTTAAGAGTCAAAACTACCCTATAATTTGTATCAACCATCAGTTAGAATATTACAAATATCCAAAACATATTGCTTCAAATGAACCAACCATTACTTCTAACTTTCACTAATCAGTTAAGACAATAAAGATAGTCAATAATTGTAACTGGATGTGAGGGCGATCTGGCTGCGACATCTGTCACCCCATTGATCGCCAGGGTTGATTCGGCTGATCTGGCTGGCTAGGTGGGTATCCCCTACCTCCCTCACCGCTCCATGTGCATCCCTCCCAAAGCTGCGTGCTCGGTGGAAGAGGATGATCATCCCAGATAGAAGGAGAGTACCGTTCTTCGGTCAAGGGTATACGATAGCTGCGCTATCCT
>NW_015164667.1:2132043-2132240 GCF_001447785.1 Gekko japonicus | reverse complement strand
AGAGTCTCCCCCACTCTGCCCACTACCAGTGCCTTAAAAAGGGTCCTCGGAGGGGGGAAAAAAGCCCAAAATGTGCAGGTGCTTCTCCAGGAGAAACCCAAAGTTAGGGTTTTTCATATCCAAACCCCAGGAGTCAGCCAGAGGGATCTCACTGCCCCTCAAGAAAGTCATAGGGAAGTCAGTGAGTGGTGGCAGCT
>NW_015164667.1:2099150-2130965 GCF_001447785.1 Gekko japonicus | reverse complement strand
GGAATGCCATGTTGGCCTACCTAACAAGGAAGTGAGGGCAAACATTAACTTCCAAGCTAGAGGAACAAATAAAAGCAGATCAGCAGTACTGGCGGCATGTCATGGAGAGAATTATTGCTGTAATATGCATTCTTGTAGAACGAGGTTTACCATTCAGAAGAGACAATGAACACTTTGGATCTCCAAATAATGGCAATTATCTTGGTCTTCTAGAACTAGTGGCAAAATTTGATCCATTTTTACTTGCTCATATCAATCAGGATGGACATTCTGGAGCAGGCAATCCATCTTATTTGTCAAAAACTATATGTGAGGAAATGATTCAACTCATGGCAAAAAAAAGTTAAGGATACAGTTCTGGCTGATGTGAGAAAGGCTGGATATTTCAGCTTTTCAGTAGATTCCACTCCTGACATTTCACATACTGATCAGTTGACTTTAATTATCAGATATGTATCACCTGAAGATGGTTTGCCAACTGAGAGATTTTTAACTTTCCTTGAGCTAAAAGACCACTCAGAGAAAGCATGGCTGATTTAGTGTTCCACTATTTCACTACTGAGCTTGAAATTGACTTTAGAAAATGCCGCGGGCAGTCTTATGACAATGCTGCCAACATGGCTGGTAAGTACAATGGTATGCAACGAACAATCATTGGAAAAAAACAATTTCCAAGATTTATTCCATGTGCAGGTCACTTTTTAAATCTGGTGGGCCGTTCAGCTGTGGATTGCTGCCTTGATGCAGTGAACTGTTTTGGCATTACCAATGAAATTTATACCTTCTTTTCATCCTCCACAAAGAGATGGGCAATTCTAAAATCATTTTTGCCACCTCAGTCTAAAGTGCCTAAATATTTGTCAGACACTAGGTGGGATGCACACGCAAAAGCCACAGAAGCTGCTTTGGAAAGTTACAGTGCTATCACTGATGCCCTCAGTCATTCATATTCTGATGTTAATGTGAAGGGGGAGACCAGGCTTCAAGCTAACAATCTTTTGCAGAAAATGGAAGAACTGGAATTTGTGTTTATGCTGCCTTTTTGGACCCGTGTGCTAGGTCATTTTCACAAGGTCAGCAAAGCCCTTCAGACATCAGACCTGTTATTGAGTTCTAGTGTACATTTTTACAGTTCACTTCTGGATTTTTTAAGGAAAATTAGAGAAGATTTTGATGAGCTTGAGAAACAAGCAAAAGCCACCTTGCCAAATGTTAACTACAAAACAAGGAGACAAAGAGTAAGAGAACGGGAAAGAAATGACAGAAGGGCACCTAATGCCTTAGATGCACTTTCTTCAAGAGATAAATTTAGGATAAAATCCTTTATTCCTGTATTAGATGCACTTGAAGCCAATTTAAAAAGAAGTACTGTGTACAGTGATGTTGCACAACTGTTTTCCATTCTTGCTAATCTGACAGCATCTAATCAAGAAATTCAGCAAGGTGTTGAACTGTTGATGGAAGCATACCCAGAAGATATTGACCGGAAACGTATTGATGAACTTTTGCACTTTCACTGTATGTGAGACAAAGCCATAGGCTTACAGAAGAGCACTCTCTGTCTCATACAGACCTTTATCAAATTATATACAAGGAAAAAATTCAGATGGCCTTTCCTAATGTGGAAGCAATCTTGTGGCTATTTCTTAGTTTTATGGTCACTAACTGCTCGAGAGAGAGGAGTTTTTCAAGACTCAAAATAATTAAAAATGAATTAAGGGCCACGAACGTTGAGATGCCGCGGCGGGATCACACGGATCCCTTGTCCGCGGCGCCGTTTCTCCCCGGCGCGATCAAACGCCAGGGAGAAGACATGGCTCAGACCGGGTGCCGGCCGAACTGCGCATGTCGGAGCATGCGCAGTTCGGCTCTGGGCCGGGATTGTGCTGGCGCAAGGGAGCGCCGGCGATCAGACGCCTGGATTGCAGCGCGTCTACTCGTTGAACCACCGAGGTAGGTGGTGTCAACTTGAGGCGCTTTTTCCCGGGAAGGTCCAGTTCGGGGGCGGAAGCACGACGCTTCCCAGATGTTGTGGTGTGATCGCGCTGGTTTGATCCGCCCCCGAACTGTCCTGCTCCCGGGCCAAATTGCCTCGTGTGAACAGGACCTTAGACAAACAAATTTTGATGAAGTTTTGGATGATTTTGCTATGAGGAAGGCTAGGAAAAAACATTTTTAGTCTTACTGTATTTGATGGTTGTATTTTACTTCTTAATATGTATTTTAAAACTGATTGTCTAATGACAACATAAAATAGATTCTAAAAGTGCCACACTGTGAGCTAATCATGATCATATTATTTGCACTTCCCAGGCAATATAATTTGTAAAATCAAGGTTTTTTTTAAAGAATAACATTACAATTTTATTTTCCTAAAAATTAATGCTTATTCCACAAAAGGTTTACAAAGTTCAGTTATTGCAAAAGTTTTTCAGTGTTAATTTTAACATTTATGCATTTCCCCCCATCACTATGGTATTTAACAATAACATCTTATGTCCTTTAGAGGAGAAATTGTGAATTGCAGAATTTTAAATACCCGTCGTCATCCTTTGCTTCACTCAATTTTGTTTATAACACTCTTCCATTTTCTTCTAGTCATGAGGGTGGGAGATTGGGAAGGGCCTCAAAAGTGGCGTAGGCTAGGGCCTCTCTTCATCCAAATCTGGTCCTGCCCTCATCCCAATAACATAAAACCCAAAAAGCCTTTGCTGAAGTTATAGGAATAACTTGCAAGTAACTATTTGCAAATAATTTGTTATTTGGCAGGGCATGAGCTTTCATAAGTCACTGCTCACTTCTTCAGATACAGCTAGAATGTGAGTCCATCTGTCCTTATATCTCAGGGCGTGAAGTGATTTCAGATACCAAATGACAATAGCAGGGATTGGTAATGAGAGAAGAAACCTCGGTCTCAATTTAATCCAGGAGTTTGCATTGTCTTGAGCTTCATTATTAGTTGCAATTCAGCAGTCTCTCTTTCTGATCTCCCTTTGAAATTCCTTTGTAGGAGAACTGCTACTCTTAGGTCAGCAGCTGAATGCCCTGGAAGGTTAAATTGTCCCCCACTGGTTTTTTGAATGTTGTGATTTCTAATAGTAGTAGAAAGACCAAGGTTCCAGTAGCACCTTAAAGACTAACAAAATTTGTGGTAAACTATGTGTTTTTTGTGAGTCACTGCTCATTTCTTCAGACTTCTTTCCATTTATTCTTTCCATCCTCGACTGAATCCTCCTGTACCAAATTGAGACCTAGGTTTCCTGTCTCATTACCAATGCTGATATCTCCACACCTACTACCCCTCTGCATATCACATCTAATCCAATCGTGCCTGCTATTGCCATTCAGCCCCACTGGTGGACCTCCTGATGGCACCTGGTATTTTTGGCCACTGTGTGACAGAGTGTTGGACTGGATGGGCCACTGGCCTGATCCAGCACTGGCTTCGCTTATATTCTTATGAAATCATCTTTATAAAGTTTATATCTCCAGTACCTTGTGTTACATTTTATGGCAGACATGACCTGCCCAAAAAAGTGATATTTATGTCAGATCATCTTTATAAAGTTTATATCTCCAGTACCTTGTGTTACATTTTATGGCACACATGACCTGCCCAAAAATAGTGATATTTATGTCAGATCTAGACCCCGTAATAAATGAGTTCGACACCTCTGCTCTAGAACAGTAACAGCTACACTTCATCTCTTAGAGATGAGCCATCCCAATCCAGAGATATTTAATCTCCTGTCAGCTTTTCCTGAGGATTTAGTTTAAAAAACGCTCTGTCGCCTTTTTAATTTTAAGCACCAGCAGCCTGGTTCCTTATCGGGACAAGCAGAGCCTATCTCTTTTGTACAGGTCCTGCTTGTTCCAAAAAGCATCCCAGTGCCTATCAAACTTAAACCCTTCCTCCATACACCATAGTCTCATTCACTTATTGAGACTCCTAATTTGTGCCTGTCTAGCTGGCCCTGCACATGGAACAGGCAGCACTTCTGAGAAGGCTACCTTGGAGGTCCTGGCGTCAACTCTCCTGCCTAGCTGCCTAAATTTTTCCTCCAGGACCACACAACTACATTTCCCCACATCGTTGGTGCCAACATGTACCATGACCACTGGCTCCTTCCCAGCACTGTCTACCAGCCTATCTAGACCATGCATAATGTCTGCTGCCTTCGCACCAGGCAGGCAAGTCACTATGCAGTCAGTACACAGGTTCACATCTCATCTATCTACATGCCTAAGGATTGAATCAACAATTACCAAGAGTCCCCCTCCCTCCCTGCTCAGGGATGGTTCCTTGGTGCAAAGGAATACCTGAGGAGTAGTCTATGCAGCAAGATTGTGTCCTTGTGGATTCGGCAACACAGTTTATTTCATTTTTTTTACTGTGTGTTGTTGGCTCTTCTGAGAGATTGCTGGTTACAGCTAATGATAACTTCCAATGCTTTTTCATATCTCTAGATTTTTGCAAGTTGATACTAATTTTGGCGTTACATTGGCTGCAGCAAAAATTTTGGCTGCCGTGGCTGTTATGCAAGGGTGGAAACGGTGGTGGTATACGAGTGATCTGTGTTGTCTAAGACTATTGGGTCACTGGAGTGTAAATAAAAGAAACCATTGTGGAGATATAAGGAGAAAGCACTTCTTATGAATGGAAGCTGTGCTCCCATGGAAAAGCCATGCGTTGCCCTAGCCACAAAATAGGGTGACTGTGGTAACTGTGCTCGCTGAATGCCTGGCTGGTGGTGGGCTTCTACTCTGTGTGATTGAATGCCAGTGTAATGTCTGTAGCGGGCTACAGTGTGGATGTTTGAAAAAAACTGTTCCAGTTTTGATGTCAACCCAGAGCAAAATCTCAGTGTTAAGAGTAACCTAAATTCTGGACATATGAAGGCACTCAGGCAAGCTGTTGTGGATAAAAGAAAGCACTTTACAAACACTTTCCCTGTGAAATTAAAATTAAATAAAATATTTCTACAGGAAGCTCTGGAAATAGTGTTGGGTTGTATCACAAATTATAAAGGTAAAGGTTCCCTTGCTCGAAAGCCAGTCGAATCCGACTCTAGGGTTGCAGTGCTCATCTCCGTTTCAAAGCCGAAGAGCCAGCGCTGTCCGAAGACGTTTCCGTGGTCATGTGGCCGGCATGACTAAACACCAAGGTGCACGGAACGCTGTTACCTTCCCACCAAAGTGGTACCTATTTATCTACTTGCAGTTTCTTGCTTTTGAACTTCTAGGTTGGCAGGAGCTAGAACTAGAGATGGGAGCTCACTCCGTCTTGCGGCACCCGGGTCTCGAACTGCTGAACTACTGACCTTCCACAGCCTGCAGTTCAGCGTCTTAACCACTTGAGCCACCGCAGCTCCAGGCATCACAAATTATACTGTATTATATATTACAGATATTACAGATATTAATCTGTAATATGAGTGTAGTACCTACATGATTGTAATACCTATATTAGTTGGAGTAGCCATTCACCTTCCAATTGCTCCAATTTTCTTCCAGATTGCAATAACCAGACCTTCACTTAAATAGTGGGTGACAACCTGGCTTAAAGGAAATTTGAGCTTCCTATATGGAAGGGAAAGTTCAAACCGTTCTGATTTGATGTAGTGGGTACCCGCAGGAGGATTTATCCTGTCCGACGATTCCAGCTAGTGTAATACACTCATATTGGGACAACACACCCTATTGCTTATGATTGAGCTTTTTAAAATAGTGCTGATGTTTTATTTTTTCTTTTACTGTATGAATGGTACTTTTATAATGTGTGCATAAGTGTGCTTAAGACTTCTGGTCATGTAAGCCGAAATAAAGAAAGAAAGAAAGAAATAGACGCAGTCTGTGTCTATAGTGTCCAAAAGGGGAAGCCGAATGTTACAGAATGAGACTGAAAATTTGGGATTTTGCTGGCCATTTGCCATTAGGAAGGCTTTTTGAAGAAGTTATGTTCTATGTCTTGAGTAACAGCCTTTTTGTGTGGCCTTCACATGGCAAGCAAAAGGCATTGAACATCCCCCTTACATCATAGAGTTTGGGGAGGGACTAATTTGGTCCAGAGTATATATAAATAATGGTAAAACCACATGCTAATGATTCACACAAATGTGGTTACAATTTCAGTTCTTTGACATTCAGAAACTGTCCATCAATCTGTTTCCATTTAGGATACCTTTCCCTTTAGTTCTGCCTGTCAGTCGATGCTAGGGGTGGGACTGAACAATTACATATAAATTGCAGGCTGCGTTCTTGCCATTTCCAAACATGCACATTATCATCAAGGCAAAGCTTTTCCTCACAATTCCAAGCTGATGACAATTGACCTTACAGTGAAAACAGCACATTTAGTGTTTTTGCTAATGAAAGACTGTGATACAAATGGCTATTAATATGGCTGCATATGACACATCAGGTGGCTAAGAGTTCTGTTTTGTGTATGTGTCTATACAAAACAAGCTTTTTTTGGTAGAAGAGTTAATTTACCAAGTTTGAATTTCAGTTGTCAGCACTTTGTCATTCAAGGATCTCTTTCTGCCTGTTAGATTCTTATAGATACAGTTTTTCACAAACAGTAGCAATCATTAAACTAAAGCATTTGTTTTTAAAATCCGAGGGGCATGCCATTCATTTGGTTTTCTGTAGTGCAAAACCAGAAAGCAAATTAGCTGTTAAAGACATAATAGGGAATTCAGTTGCAAGCCATTCTGTCCTTGTGCACAAAACTGGCTGTGACAAATCGATCTAACCAGCATGGAAAGATTGATTTAAAAGAAGATGAGGAGAATCTGCCTATTTATCCTAGCTAAATGGTTTCTATTTATAACAGGTTTCCAAGTTTCCTTATAATTAATTTTAAAGTCTAATTTATGACTCATGCTGAAAACACTGATGCCATTAAATAGGGAGGTGAAAAGCATTTGATTCTAAGCTAAGGAGGACAAGGTTTTGGCATCAAAACACCCTCTTTTATCTCACTGGTAGGGATGGGAGAAGAATAGCTGTCAGCGAAAGAAATGCTGATCCATTAGCTTAGTATTGTCTATTTGGACTAGATATCTCCAGGATTTCTAGCAGAGAAGGATCTTTCCCAATACCTGTTGCCTGAAGTTATTTTCACTGGAAATACCAGAGAACTTCAACCTTATGTACACAAAGCAGGTGTTCTACCATTGACAGACAGGAGAATTTCTCCAAGCTTTGCCCTTTCCTAGAGCCAGTCCTTTTGCTGTGTGGATGCAGAAAATGGCCAGTTTTGATATGACAGCCTTTGAACATTCCTTCTTTTCTCCACAGAGTATCCGGTGAACTATCTCACAGGCACGCCAGCCAGAAACAAAATTCTTTCTGACTAGAATGTTTCCTTGTCATTCAACTCAATAAATACATGCCTGTTTTCTTTGTAGACCACTGCTGTTCTTACTGACATACATATTATAAGGAATGTGTTTTATGAAAGGAAAAATTGAACAGCTTACCAAAATTGATTGTTGCTGCCAGGTTTATCTGTGAAACTCCAGCCAATTTGAAGATGAAGAACATTTGCTACAGTTTGTAATATCACCTTACTCACAAGATGAGGAAGTGGCAGCAGTTAATGAAAGTTCAGTCTCTCTATCTCTGCCAATGCAATTGATTCAGGTAGCATATACCAACAATTGACCTTGTTATAGAATTTAAACAGTTTGATAGGATGGAAAAATCTGATACTAAACCATTAATGCTGCACATACATACTTGGAGTGTATACAGCATAGCCGATGACAGGCAAGTCCACAAGAAAAGGATTTGTTTGCATATTATCACCATAACAGGGAAACACAAAGGAATGAATTAAGAAGATAGTCTGTTTGTAAAGTGTCAATCATGGAGCCATTGGTTGCTAGGGCAACCTCAGAGTATGATAATAGCAGAGAAGAGGAAAAGGAACATAGGCTGTGCCCATGGAGAGCTATTGCAAGGCAGGAGCCATTAGTATGGATGAAAAGGACAGACAGATCACATCCAACAAATCAAATACTGGGAATTTTCAGGGTTTTCTTGTAGCAAAGAGATGGTTTCAAGTTATAAGGGACTACAGTAGTAGTAGTGAATTCATAGAATACTGAGGTTTTTGGTTCATGCTAATATCCAAAACCTTGCTTAAGAAATCCTAAGTCTATTTACTCAGAGTCCTATTCATGTCTTTCATATTCATTCATATTCAGTGGGGCTTTCTCCCAGGAAGGTGTTCTTAGGATTGTATTGTAAGTACACTAGGGCCTATTATGCATGGATGTTTCCCAATGCTTTCACCATGCATGTCTGTTGGGTTTTCTTTGTCATTCTGCACTCAGTTTGCTTTCTGGTTGGTGTTTTCTCAGGTTTTCTGAGAGTGCTTTTGTGCCGATTTTTCCCTTGCTTCACTTCCAAGCTGAAGGTAATTCAAAAGCATACAGATTCTCTTGGATTTTCCCCCAGCCCTTTTATCACACCTTGAAGGACCTCTGCCCACATTGAAGTCATTCCACCCACTCTGCACCTTCTGCCATCCTCCCCCCCTTCATTGGTGTACAAGCTCCATTTCCCCCTCATTTTTAATTTTATTTTTTGACAAGCAGCATGAGCCTAGTGATATGAGACTATTGCTAGTCTCAGATTGCTGAATTATTTATTATTTATTTTCCGAATTTATATTCTGCCCTCCCCACAAGTGGGCTCAGGGTGGATCACAGGGCAATTTGGCACCACAATATAAACACATTAATAAACAATTTAAAAACAGTTAAGAACAATAATTTAAGATATATTGCACTATTTGTTTGTGCACACAATCTCCAGAGCTGGTGCTGCTAGGTCTCTAAGATCTGCTTGATCTGGGCCACACACAGATGGTGAACTTCAGCAGGGGAGGTTGGCATTTTCACTGGAACCTGCTGCCTCAGCCAAAGACCTGGCAGAACAGCTCTGTTTTACAGGCTCTGCGTAATGGCAGTACGTCCTGTAGGGCCCTGATCTCACATGGGAGCATGTTCCACCAAGCTGGGGTCAGGGCAGAAAAGGCCCTGGCCCTGGCCCTGGGCGAGGGTAAGTAGATGTCCCTTGGGCCAAGGACAACCAGCAGTTCTTCGTAGACAAAGCATGAGGCTCTTCGGGGCACATATGGGGAGATGTGGTCCCTCAGGTAATTAAAAAACTAAAACAATGAGGGGAGTTTAAAAGAAGCTCTGCAAGGTTTTGTTCCCTGCTGGTATTGACTAGAAAGGGGGGTTGGAGAGGAGGCAAACTGCAGAGTGCAAAAGGGGGGATTTCAGTGCTGTAAGCAAACAAAATAAAGGGGGGGGATCATCAGTGTGGAATGAAATTGCATGAGATGTAGAGAGAAGAAGAAGAGAGAAGAGATTGGATTTATACCCTGCCCTTCACTACCCGAAGGAATCTCAGAGTGGTTTAAAATCCCCTCCCCCTCCATAACAGGTTGGTAGGGCTGAGAGAGCTCTCTTCAGAACTATCCTTGAGAGAACAGCTCTGAAAGAATTTATGACTGACCCAAGGTCACACCAGCAGCTGCGTGTTTGGGAGTGGAGATTCAAACCCAGTTCTCCCAGATTAGAGTCTACACTCTTAACCACTACACTGGGATGGGAATCCTAAAGCTTTGAAAACATTTTCTCTTTAAAGCTTTAGTGAACAAAGTTTGGGGGTGGGGGACAATTTTGGCAGTCTCCGGAAGCCTTTAAAATGGCAGCTGAGCCACATGGACCCTTTGCAAACTGTTGAATTTAAGAATCACTTGGGATTGATTCATTTGGAGGACAGAGTGCAATCTGTACAGGGCAGGCTCTAAAAAACTGCCAAGATCATGACCAATGTGCAGGATCAAATTAGAGAATCACAGAGAATACTACACAAATTTGCAAGAAAGGGCAAGAAATTAGCATTATTATGCAGCTAAGCTAGGGCATCAGTGATTTTTTTTAATTTAGAGACACAAGACTAGAAAAGCTCTCCAGTGCTTCTGTTGGAGGACTCCTCCCCCATACAAAATGCAGCCCCGTGCAAAGTGTGGTGGAGTTTCAGCTAACTTTGCACAGGCACGCATGTGAACGCATGCACACACACACACATGTTGCCAACAATAATAGCTTGCAATGGCAGTGTCAGTGGGTTCTACCATGCATTCTGAACACTCAACATATTCCCCTATATTATGAGATCATGTGACTCCCATTTTTCACAGCAGGCAATAACACAGCAGAGAAGCCCCTAGTGCTTGACAATATGGAAAATGGGGCTTCACAGCTGCTTGTCAGTTTCAAAAAACTCTGATCAGTTTCACCATCAGGTTTTCCCTCTTTGCTTATGTTCCTTTCTGTTCCCTTTCATTCAACAAACTAATGCTAAAATGCATGCACAAAACATGAATCATGAGGATTGAAATGGGAGGCGCTTGCTGGATGCTGCTATGCAGCTGTGATAGGGCAGTAATGTTGCTTTAAAAAAACTTTGGATGTCACCACCACCCCCACATCACAAGTGATATTCCACCCCAATTTAGAAAAGTGCATTTTTTTAAACTGTAGCTGCAAAATAAATACACTGGAGAAAAAAGAATCTGGAGGAACACTGGAGGAACAGAATCTGAGGTCAAGACTAAAGGCTTACTGCTCTGAAAATCTGCAGTATGATATGCATGCATAATGAGTTTAGGTTACATTGTGAGAAGAACAACCTTCATGTCTCTACTTGAGAACCACAAAAAAGCATTTTTAAGAAATAACAGTAAATAAAATCCCTCCTTTTGTATTTCTCCCATAAGAGTTCTGTTAAATAAACTGCTTATTAACAGTACTTACATTTGTCATAATTGTGTTTTTTGGTAACTTTTATTTTCATTTTTTCATATTTATACATCCTCTTACATATTTTATTCTTCTATACATTGGAGTCTATAGTTCCCACCTTAAATTAATCCAATCATACAGACGCTTCCATCTTTCCACAAAGATATCATCCTCTTTCCCTTTTTCCTCTTGCCCTTGGAGTATTAGACTTAATTTATCCATCTCCGCCATTTCCAGTAATCTACATGCTATTTCATCTCGAGTAGGTAACTGTTCTTGTTTCCAATATTTAGCGAGCAGAATTCTAGCAGTTGTAAGTACATAAATTATCACTTATTTATCTCTCCATTTGTAATTTTTTGGTATCATATTTAGCAGAACAATTTCCGGTAACAGATCAATTTTAATATTTGTTATTTCTATAATAATATTCTGTTTCATCTTCCAATATTTACACACCTTATCACACTGCCACCACATGTGAAAAAAGGTTCCAATATTATTTTTACATTTCCAGCAGTTTTTTGATAACAATGGGTTACATTTAGCTATCTTGTCTGGTGACCAGTACCACCGATGGTAAACATTACATATGTTTTCCTTATAACTAATGCTTCTCATATATTTTACTGATTTCCAGGTATTTGCCCATTTATCTATACCTATATTGTAACCTATGACCCTCGACTAGGTTGTCATTATTGAGTTAGTTGTATCTTCTTGCATACGTTCTGCTAACAACAATCTATATATTTTCTGTATCATTTTATCGCTTGTTGATAGCCATATTTTATCCAATTGAGTCTTAGTATCCTCAAACCCTACTATCATGTCTTTGGAATATCTAGATTGTAATTGTATCGTTTCCCACAAGGTCAGCTTAATCTTATGCAGGGATGATAAACTCTCATTGGATTTTAGTTTATTGTTCTTGTCTAATAGGGTATCATAACTTTCTCTATCGCATGCATTGATGAGGGAGGGTTTGATAAATGCTTCCAGTGGGGATACCCATCTCGGTATTTTAGTATAGAATCTTTCTTTGATCTCATTCCATACCCGCACTAGCGCTCCTCTTATAATATGGTGTTTAAAATTATAATGTATTTTATCTTTCCCATACCACATGTATGCGTGCCATCCCATGCTTAGACCATGTCCTTCCAGTTTTAAATTTCTGATATTTTCAAAGCAAATCCAATCTTTTAGCCAACTTAAAGCTGCTGCCTGGTAGGATATTTTCCAATTTGGTAGCCCAAATCCTCCCCTTTCCTTCCTGTCTTGTTAAGGTTTTCCATTTAATTCTTGCCCGTTTGGGGTACCAAATAATTTTTAAAAATGATTTTATCCATTTCTATAAAGAACTGTGTACTTTTCAAAATAGGTATATTTTTGGCTAAAAACAGATATTTTGGAAGTATATTCATTTTAATGGTCGCTATTCTACCCATTAGTGATAGCTGGATGTCTTTCCAATGTTGTAAATCTGTTCTAATTTCTTCTAATAACTTATAGTAATTATCTTCTATGAGGGTACTATTTCTGTTAGTTAATGTTATTCCTAAGTATTTGGGTTTTTTTTCACTATCTCAACTTCTGTTAGTTTTTGGATTTCTTTTGTCATACTGGATGTGCAATATTTTGTTATTATTTTTGGGTTTTTTTCAGATTAATTTTTAAGCCCACCATATCACCATATTCTTGTACTGTTTCCAATAAGTGGATAACTGTACGTAATGGATCTTCCATTATAAAAACAATGTCATCAGCATAAGCCAATAACTTACTCTTCTCCTTGCACCCTAAGGCCTTGTATTTGTCGGTTTCTTCTTACGGTGTCATTTAACGTTTCAGGTGCAAAGATAAATACATAAGGGGATGGTGTATCAATCAGGATGCATGGAGGAAAAAAAGAAAGAAAGAAGCATATAATAAAATGGAGGAAGATAATCTCAAAATAAAAGGCTCTAAAGATAGAAGAGATAAACTAAGATTATTACAACATGAACTAAATTTAATATTATCACAAGAAATTGCAAAAAAATATAGAATATACGAAGTTGTACTATTTTGAAAATGCTAACAAACCGTCCAGATGGTTAGCGTATAGACTAAGAAAAGAAAGAGGGAAAAGTACTATCACAGCACTAAAAAATGAGAAAGGAGAAGTACAATACGGTTAACAAGAAATGAAGGAAATCATAGAGAATTTTTACAAAAGGTTGTTCAGACAAGAACCACAAAAGAATAGTCAAATTGATAAATTTCTTCAGGAAAAAACAAATACTAAACTTGATGAGAAATATAAAACGATATTGAATGAAAAAATCTCTATGTGTGAGGTAGTGGAAGCCATTAAAAAAACAGAAACAGAAAAAAAAACCTGGACCAGATGGACTACCGGTAGAAATATACCAGGCTTTTGAAGAGCAAATTAGCCTACCATTTAAAGAACTCCTTCAGAAAATTAAAGTAACAAGAAAATTACCAGATTCATGGTACTATGCGGCAATTACATTAATCCATAAACCTGATACTGATGGCAAAGATATTAAAAACTATAGACCTATATCTCTCTTAAATGCGGATTATAAAATTTATGCCAATATATTAGCAACAAGATTTAAAAAGGTATTAGCACAATTAATCCATCAAGATCAAGCAGGTTTTCTCCCGAACAGACAAATTAAGAATAATACACAAACAATTTTGAATGTAATAGAATATTATGATTCACATCCAGAAAAAGCCATGGCATTAATGTTTATGGATGCAGAAAAGGCTTTTGATAATGTATCATGGGAAATCATACTTCAGAAACTACACATTTGGGGGTGTGGAATACACTTTGAAACAATGATTAGAGCTATATATAGAACACAATATGCCAAAGTTATTATTAATGGAGATATGACATCAGACATTGAGATCCAGAAAGGCACACAGCAGGGATGCCCCCTATCCCCATTATTTGTCATAATTGTTGTTACATAAGTTGTGGTAATTATTATGTCCTGTAAAGGAGTACTTTAGCCCAAAAAGTCTAGGTATTTAAACTGGCATTCTGTGGGGTAAGTGCACATGAGTAGGAAGTTTGGTTGCCACATGTAACTACTTCACATGAAATCATTGCTGGATAGGTGCTTCCCTAGGGACAAAAACACCCCCCATTTTACTGTGAAATAGTGACCCATCCTTCTCTCTTGACAAAGCACTCGATCAAAGTAGGAGAGGATCATGCCACAAACTGCCTCCTCTAATGCTTGCTGTTGCCACCACATTCACATGAAAGGATGTGAAGCAAGCTGCTTCTCCTCTTTTAGCAAAATGCTTTCCAAGATAGGAGGAAGGCTCTTGCTGTGCTTTGCATTGTGAAGTGCCTCTTAAGAGTAGCTTCAGCAGTTCTTTAGTGGAGGTGATCCACAGTTCACCCTTCCACCTCCCATGGCAAAATACTGCAAGGGCTCCTTCAAACTGGCCTCTTAAGGAATGGCAAAAAGTTTTTTCAGTTTCTGCTACCCCCCTGGAGATTGCTGACAATGAAGACCCTTTTGACAGTATGTGTCTGTGAAAACATTTGTGAAATGGGGTTATGCCAGATCTGCAATGACTACAACATACATTTAAATCATCTTTGCAACAACAGGAGGTTTTAATGAGCTTTTCTTCACAGGAAAGAAAAGAACTGTTAAATCCTTGACTATTCATAGAACTACTTAAAATATGCCTCGAGTGCTAAGAACATATAGCTGTAAAAATGCTAACAAAAGGATAAAAAGAAAGAAAGGAAAACGTTGACTTTGGAGGTTGCGACATATGTGGGAGCTAAGTTAATAAAGTCATTCAGTTTATAAAATACTTTATTATCCTTATTTGTAAAGTGGGGAGCTTCAATTAGTTGCAGGAAGGGTAAACAATTGGAAAATTCTCCCTAGCCAAAATCTCTCCCTGCTATAAATGCCTTGGAGTTTGAACAGGTCAGCTTCCCCATCTCACTTGATTTCCCCCAACCCCCTTGATCTAAGTGCCAAACTATTCAAGACAGTATCTCTGGGTTTGCTCCGGGGTCATGCCACCATCCTGTAGAATGAGTTCCCACTGGGTGTGTCAGCAAATCATGCCCCCAGTACAATTTCAGGTCAAAAAATGAGAGGGAGGGAGGACCTCTCTTCTCTGCCTGTGCCACAATTGTTCCAACCAGATTGGGGCTCCACAGTGCTGTGAAAAGGGGTTACCTCATGGGAACTCAGTCTACAAAATGGCAGCACATCCCCAGGACAAATTTGGGGAATCTCATCTCATCTAGTTTGGCCCAGGTATCTCTCTACAAAGTGCCTGTTCTTATGTATGCAGACGACACAATTCTTTTATCTCTGACTAGAGTAGGTCTACAGCGAGCACTTACATCCTTTTCTAGTCACTGCCAGAAAAATATGCTGTCAATCAACTTCTCTAAAACAAAAATAATGTGTTTCAATCAGAGGCCAAAAAAATACATCTGGAAAATAAAGGGGAACGAGGTTGTGCAGGTTAAGTTTTTTAAATATTACATTTGCTTACAATGGTAACCCCTCAGCTCATATCAAGTCAGTGGCTGTTTCAGCGGAAAGAACCGCCTCTGCTATACTGAGATTTTTTAGAACTGATGGTGCTCACTATATTCCAGCTGCCTTGAAACTTTTTTCTGCTAAAGTTCTAGCCCAAATGAGATATGGGACACAAATTAGTTTGCTCTGGAGCCATCATTCTTGAGCTAAGACAAAAATGTGTGAGCCAGAGTCTAAAAAACTGTGAGCTACCTCACACTAACTCAGTTTAGAGGGAACACTGCTTCCCACCCTTAATTTAAACCCAAGATTGTGAGTCCTACCTTTGCAGTCAACCAAAACAACTCCCTGCCCTCCTCTAAGTGACAACCCTTTAAATACCTAAAGAGAGCAATCATGTCCACCCTGTCACAACATCGAGGTGCCCCAGCAATATCATCTGTCTGAGATTTTATATTTTTAAAAAAGGAATTTAATTATACCCAATTAACAAAAGATCGTTTTGGTAGCGAAAGTAAGGCACTGGTGCAAAATAAGCCTATGCCTGGATTAATAACTCACTCCAGGAATTAAAAACATAATTTTTGGAATTCATTAGAAAAATAGACAAAACATAAAAACATACATGTAAGAGAAAAGAGTGTACGTTGGAACAAAGGCTATATGACAAAACAACAAACCTGTGATTTGATTGTTATGCCTCTGTTGATACACCCAAGACTGCATTAGCCATTTTTGTAACCACATCACACTGGCTGCTCATATTTAACTTTCGGTCCACCTGTACCCCAAGATCTTGTTCACACATACTGCTACTTAGAAGTGTATCCCCCAACCAGTACGCATGTTCCTCATTTTTGTAACCCAGATGTAGAATTTGGCACTTATCCTTGTTAAATTGCATCTTGTTCACACCTGCCCACTTTTCTCAGACTCATGCAACTCTTCAAGAGATGCTTCACAATCACTCCTTTATTGGATGTGTTAATCCTCAGTGGGCACTGGTGCAGTATCAGACAAAACTGTATCTTCTGAATTCCACAAAATGCAGTCAAGAAATGTTCTACAAGATCCTTGCTTATGACTTTGGAACCTTTGGCATTCTAAGGTTGTCCGAACCATCTCCTCTCTATGATCTAGCCATGCTAGCTCTGGAGAGTACTGAAAGTAGTTGGACAGAAGATGATGGTCCAAAAAAAGGGCCTTGCTGAATACATTGTTGAGTTTCTAACAAAGAAGAGTGAAATGCTGGAAGACTATTTCTTCCTGGAAATTGATGACCATGGGAATCTTACGAGATTACCACTTCTGATAGATAATTACATTCCCTCATTGGAAGGTCTACTCATGTTGATTCTTCGATTAGTGACAGAGGTAACCTGGGATGAAGAAAAAAGAAGACTTTGAGTCTCAGTATGGAATGTGCCATGTTCTACTCAATTAGAAAGCAGTATGATGAGTCTTATCTTAATAGACAACAGGCAGATGAATCGTGACCTAGCACACACTCATGGAAATAGACAGTGTAACATATGCTTTACAAAACTTTTAGGACATATCTTATGCCTCCTGATCATAAACTAAATTGTGGTGTTTCTCTTCCTGTGATTTGGGATACTCTAAAGGCCATAATTTGTGGGAAATATATCTCACTAGCAGCATCTTGTAAAAAAGAAAAACTTCACCTAAGCAAAGAACTCATACAGAAAATAAAAGAACTGGAAACTCTGCACAAGAAGACTTGTAGTCCCAAAATATATTGGAGATTAATAGCAGAAAGAAAGAAACTTGAATCATTAGAAGTTTCCCAAATGCAAAATAATCTTCTTTTTGTAAAACAAAGGTGCAACTACGGGAATCCCAAATCTCTTTGTTTATTTTCATGGAAGTTACATCACATCAACTCATAGCATAATATTGTACTGGAATGAGAAAGGCCACCTTGTGACTTCATCAGTGGACATCTTGTTAGTATTCCAAAGATTCTACAGCACCCAGCATCTCAACATATGTTTAATCAAAAGGGTTTATTAAATGTCTTACTGCAGATCATAAAGAATTCCTTGATGCGTCCATAACATTGGAAGACATTTTAGACATGATTAGAAATATGTAAGACAATAAGTTGCCAGGACCCGATGGTTATCCTACAGAATATTATAAAATGTATCCACACATTCTGGCTCAACCTTTAGCAGAAATATTAAACCACGTTCTACAAGGAGGCATCATACCAAGTTGTGGACATTGGCAAAACTTACTGTATTATCTAAACCAGGCAGAGATAAATCTCACCCAAAATCTTATCATCCAATATCATTACTTAACTGTGACTATAAAATCTGTGTGGCCATACTCGCATCAAGGCTTAGTTGCATTGTACCATCCTATATTCATAGTGATCAGACGGGATTCATCCCAAACAGGGATCTGATAGACAAGGTGCACAAAACAGTTGACATCATACACTATTGCAAACTCCATAAAATTAAGCCTTCCTTTATCTTGTCATTAGACATAGAGAAGGCCACTTTACATATCTGCTAGACAGAATGTGTTTTGGTACCATCTTCTAAAGAGCTATTCAATCTACTCATCACCGGCCGTTTCACTACACATCAATGGTCTTTGGTCACCAGAATTTCCATTATTTAGTGGTACAAGACAAGGATGCCCTCTCTCCCCATTGCTTTTTGCCCTTGCTATTGAACCATTCAGCATAATCCACAAACATTGGGTATTCACATTGGCCAAACATATGTCGAAACAAGTCTTTTTGTGGATGACATGACAATTTACATTACAATCCCTCTACCACTCCTGCACTACAAAAAAACTTTAGAGTAAATTGGTAGCCTACAAGATTAAAGATTAATCAGCAAAAAATTGTTCTATACCACATCAACATTCCGCCAGAGACTGAGGCTTTAATCAAATCAAACTATACTTTTCAATGACTCAGTGCTACTGGTCTTACCTTGTTGTAAAGATTCCCTTTAACTTATCAGACTTGGTTAAACTAATTCACTCGGATGCTAACAAATCTATTTTAAATCTTCTCAATCATTGGATGACAAACTTATTAACATGGTCTGAAAGAATAAGCAGGGTGGTAAAATCATTTATACTTCTAACATTTCTTTTCTGCTTTAGAGCTCTTCCTGTATACCTCCCTGCTGCTCTAATATGAGGCTGGCCAAGAAATCTAAACAGCTTTATATGGACTTTTAAGAAACCAAGAGTTAGGTTTCAGACAATGCGTTGTCCAACTAAGAATGGTGGTCTGGTGATTCCTGATCTACAGACATACTATGAGACAGAGTATCTAGCTAACTTAACCAAGCAATACAATTCATCCTTTCAAGCAGATTGGGAAATAATCAATGAAGACTATTTAACCTCTCATTCTTTTCAGCAATTGTTATGGATACCTCATAATTGCAGATTCTCGAATAATATTATACATTCCTTTCTGGAAGCAACCTTTTGAACATGGGACAAATCTAAAGACAAAATAGCTCCTGTAACGTCTCCTTTGACTACCTTTCTAGGGCAATCATGGTTTCCACTAGGATTGTCACCCTATGCTTATATTCTCTGGCACTCCACAAATCTGACTCATTTTATAGACCTAATGGACGACTTAGAGAGAAAGCAACTTTGGAACAATCATGTGTTTCCAATCTACCCTGGTTTGAATATCTCCAAATTTCCTATTTGTTTCACTCTCCTACTTTACAGAAAAGTTTGACTAGACCTCTTACAAATTTGGAATATGATATGAACTCTAAATCTCTTTGCTTAAAAGGCCTAATTTTGACACTTTATAAAGCTTTATTACTGGATACAAAACTTCCTTTAACATCATACTAGGTGGCATGGACAAAAGATCTGGGTATAAATCTTACTACTTTGGACCTCATCAAGCTATACCTCATGTCCTTTACCTATTCAACAACAGGTAATAAAAAAATTTCTTTGTTTGGTATCTCACCCCATCAAAACTCTCATATATTAACCCGCACATGTTTTCCCGCCCAGGGTCGGGACTTAAGGAAGGTAGGCAGCTCGAAACTGACAAGCGGAGAGGTGCCAACCCCCACGCCCACCCCCAGGAGCCTCGCTGCCACAGAACAGCCCCAGGGTAACCCGAGGACCCTCAACAGTCACGGAGCCAAACGCACCTCAACCCCCCTACTTACGGCGGCAGCAGACACGCCGCAAAGGGAGCCCGGTGGAGACACAGAGAGTCAGCAGGGCAGGGGCGGAGGCGCGGAGGAGCAAAGTTGCTCCCAATGCAGGCTGGAGGCGGGCCGAAGAAGCAAGGGAGCAGCAGCAGGAAGGAGGCATCCGTGGTGGAAGACGCTGCCAGGAAGAACAAACTCCGTACGACCAGCGCGTTCGGAACCACGCTCCAGAGATGCTGGGCGGGGTTCCCGGAAGCAGCCCAGCGTGGTTCCATATGAAGGGGGGACAGGCCAGGAAATGGGACAGGGTCATGGGGCCAAGGGGGTAATAAAAGAGAAGCAGGGAGATGGCCGGGGAGGAAGCGTGGGGACTGGCTGGGAACCGGGCGGAGAAGGGACAGAGAGAAGGATCCCTTGGGCTCTCTCGGGAGAGCACTGAAGGCAGCAACCCAGGGATGGGTAAGAGTGGCAAGAAGTGCACTCTGCTTACCCCGTCTTCTGAGGCTTTTCTCCCGCTTCTCAGCAACCCCGTCCCTCGGCCCAGAGCCCTGACAGGCCGGGAGCCGCTCCGAGCACAAAGGTGAAGGACCCTACGGCGACGGCTAGTAGGGAGAAACCCTCCTCCGCCAAGGAACAGCATGACACATGTCGTCATCATGCTGAAAACTATGTGGAGCAAAAGGCTCTTTTTAACATTTCTGGTGGTTGTGTAGTAAGACCCAACTTTAATTCTTTTAGACTTATGGCCAAAAATCTGGATTCCTCGAAATACTAAAGACCTCATTTCCATCCTTTTGGCAGCAGTAAAACATGTTCTTGCTTGAAATTGGAAATTACAAAATATCCCCTTGATGCATCAGTGATAGCAAAAGGTATGGGAATATTTTTTACTGAATCAGACCTCAGACTAGATTGTGCAGCAAGATAGACAGGTTACCTCTACTAGTATTATGACCAAATGGTCATTATGGCCAGATGCTTTTGCTGACCGAGAAGGAAGCTTAAGTTTAATTGGTTCACACACCTTAAATCTTTACCATTAAGTAGTTGAAGGATCTTTAAAACTGGCTTGGACTCAATTTATTTTTATTTTTAATTATTTGGTTGATAAGCTAAAAATTAGAAGATAACTCATAAAGACAATCCTTGATTCGCCACAAACTTAATGATCATTATGCAATTTTGTAATTGTCTTCATTCATTCTTTACTAAGTACTGCATTGTATTTTATCTTAATGTTCAATAAACAGTTTTAAAAAATGTTATGCCTCTAAGTGTTGGAAAAATTGGCAAAACAGTTTAATATTCAGAGATTGCGATGGATGTTAGCTTCACTGGAGAGGAGGCATTTTCTTCTATGTAAAAATCTTTATTTCTAAAGGAAGAGTTCACAGGAAATCTACAAAATAACAAAGACACCTAAGACTACATGTTTACACATTGATCACATGGTCTACAACAATGGAGATACTTCTTCTTCTTGACTCCTATAAGGGAATCGCCTGAATCCATTAACCAATGATTGTGAGTAAAGAGACTTCAGTTTTGCCGGCTTTGTTTCCATTGGCTCTGTGCCAGGTTTCCTTCCAGGTCAGTCTAAACAATAGCACACAAGGTAAGCACACATTAACCCTATAATGACTGGATTTTAGATCTTGCAACACACATATTTCCAACACCCCTTCTCAAGGTCATTATACATGCACATACAACAAACATCACTCACGATCCACTTTAACATTTGGATCAACCATACTGAACATTTTACGTAGACGTTCAAATTTTCTTTGGTCAGTGGCTTAGTCAAAATGTCAGCCACCATTTCCTCTGTGCGATGATGTTCAGTCTCAATTAGCTTCTTCTGGTACAGATCTTTCACTAACGCACACTTAATACCAATAGATCTACTTTTCGCTGTGGTGCTTTCTCCCTTGCATATAGTAATACAAGCTTGATTGTCCTCAAACATAACTACAGGTACAGGTTCTCTTATTCCAAAGTCCTTCAACAAATGAAAAATCAATTCAAGTCTACTGCAGGCACTTGCTGCTGAGACACACTCAGCTTCTGCTGCGCCACAACAGTTTGCTTTCTATTAGTCCATCTCCATAGGAGAATAGATATCTGCTTGTGGACTTGAAATTGTTCGATTCTTCCCCCCAGTTGGCATCCATATATCCGACTAGTCTTGGTCCTTCAAACGGTGCAATTTTCAGTTCTAAGTCCATTGTGCCTTTCAGATACCTTGCTAATTCTTTAATGCACTCCAATATGATGGTTAGGCGAACTCACTTTTCTGCATAAGATGCCAGCTGCTGCTGTGATGTCAGGTGTTGTGGTTTTGCTGAGGTAGAGAACTTTTCCAGCTTCTTCTCTGTATTCTACAATGTCTCTGAGAGGTGTTCCATCCTTTTCCTTTAGATATCCAGGTTCAAGTGGTATGGATGATGCATTGCAGTTTTTCATACCAACAGATTCAATAAAGTCCATAATTATTCATTTCTGGCATAGAAGAAAGGTTCCATCCTCGAATCTTTCAACTTGTATGCCGAGGTAGTGTTTTACATCTCCAAGCTGTTTGACTTCGACTTCCTTGTTCAGAGCATCAGCTTTTCTTTAATAACTTCTCTGTTTTGACAAGACAGGATCAAGTCATCAATGTAAACAAAAACGTATTGGTATTGTCCATTTTTAATTCTAGTGTACAGACAAGGTTCAGCTTTCCCTTGCTCAAAGCCTTGCTTCTGCAATAGTCCCGTAATTTTGTCATACTAAGCTTTTGCTCCTTGTTTTAGTCCATAGAGTCCTTTGTTGAGTCTGTAAATGGAATTTTCTTGTCCTTCGACTTTGAAACCCTCATGTTGTTCCATAAACATTTCCTCAGATAGTTTTCCATTGAGGAATGCAGTCTTTATATCAAGATGCTCTACAACCATGTCTCTCTTAAAAAAAAAACACTTTATTTTTTATAAAGACAAACATTATACAGACAAAATACATAAATGTGGGGGGTTCAGTTATATCATCAAATTACATGCTTAGATACTTCATACCATATTTGTTTTCCATGTTTCACCTTATGTTCTTACAAAAATCTTTTGCATATTTTTAAATATAAGTTTTTGCATTCTATGAAAGGTTATATGTCTGCCTCCTCCGATGTGGTTCCCGCTTCCCCTTCTGTTTTGGTAGTTTCTTCAGAAGGTAGACATGCCGGTTCCCCGGTGATCACCACAGGTAACCATGCAACCATTTCTTCAAGAGCAGTCTCAGAACTCTTTGGATCAGTTGTACTAGAAGCACATGGCAAATTGCTTTCATCTACATATACAACATTTCGTTCCCCAACTGTGTGATTTTGGGGGTTGTATATCTTGTATCCTTTTCCACCAACAGGATACCCAACTACAAGTCTGATTTCAGCTCTGGGGTCAAGTTTTCCCCTTATCTCCTTTGGTATGTGAGCATACCCTTTAGAACCAAAAGCTTTGATGTGCTTTAGTCCAGGCAGCTTTCCAAACCAGGCCTCAAATGGAGTGGTTCCAGTTACCTTTGAGGGTACTCTACTATGTAGATACACTGCTGTGTTGACAGCATCACCCCATACGGTATTTGGTAGACCAGAATGTATTAGCACAGCCCTACACATGTCCTGGATTGTTCTGTTCAGCTTTTCAGAAGAGCCATTGTGTTGAGGCGAGTGTGAGATAGATACTTTGTGTTCAACCACTTCAAGTTCTAGAAATCTTTTAAATTCTGCATTGCAATATTCTCCACCCCCATTGGTGTGTAAGCTTTGGGTGCTTGGCCAAACTTGTTTTTAATTGTGGCCAGATAGCATTTGAATTTATTGAACATCTCATCCTTGATCTTCATTGTATACACAAAAGTATATTTTGTTTGTTTTCAGTAAAAGTCACAAAGTATTTGTTCCCACCACAGGATGGTGCTAGTGGGCCAACAAGATCAATTTAGGAACTTCTCATTGTGAGTAATGGACTTGCCATTGTACTTTGGAGCAGTTCTGTTGTGGGTACTAGGTCTGCTGAGGCTGATTACTCCTCAGATGAGGAAGAGGCAGGAAGCAATCCAGCCTCCTCTGGAGTCAGCACAGTAGAAGAACCCTCAACAATACCTGAGGAGGAAGAGTCCCCAGCAGCTGCACAGGAGGTGCAGCCAGAAGGAGAGGCTGATCCTGAGCCTGGCCCAGCACCCCTAGTTGCAGACACTCCAAGGCCAGACTCCCTGCCTAGTTCTCCGGAGTGCCCCAGACGTAGGGCACGCCAGAGGCTGACTATGGAGGATTGAAGAAGGAGTGCCAGGCTGCAGCTCCTGAAGAGGAAAGAGCTGTAAGCCTTTGCAGACTCAACCCCAGGGAAGGAAGGACCTGCTCAAAAGCACTAAGTGCACCTGGTTCAAAGCGGCAGCAACTTTGCTCATTCAGACTTGCTCCTGTGTGTGTGTGTGTAGCAGCCGCTCCTTGTCCTTGAAACTTGCAACCTTGAATTGACTTCCTGATTCTTGACTTTTGGCTCTGTGACTGACCTTGATTCCAGACTGTGTTTACAAGCTTCCTGTGTGTGGTCTCTGTGGCAGCCAGCCAAGACAGCACAAGTTCTCTTTACTTTGAGACATGTATCACATCTCTTCTTTGCCTTGTTACAAGTTTGGTATAGTGGTTAAGTGCATGGACTCTAATCTGGGAGAACTGGGTTTGATTCCCCACTCCCCCACTTGCAGCTGCTGGATGACTTTGGACAAGCCATAGCTCTGGCAGAGCTTTTCTTTCAAGGACAGTTCTGGAAAAAGCTCTCTCAGCCCCACCTAACTCACAGGGTGTCTGTTGTGGGGAGGGGAAGGGAAAGGAGTTTGTAAGCCATTCTGAGACTCTGAGTGAAGGGTGGGGTATAAATCCAATCTCCTCCTCCTCCAGCAGAAATTCCACATTCTTTTAACAACTTTTCAACACTTTGCATCCCATGATGCACAAACTTCAAATGCCATGCATACAAGCAATTCCGATTACTACAACAGCCATTGCCAGTCTGATAAACTTGTCTCTCATCAGCATCAACAACTTCTGATTTTCCACTAACATCCACATGATAATGAAATCCATTTCTCTCCTCCACTTCAAATTCAATTCCAGACATTTCAGCAACAATCTTACTTCCTTTCTTTCTCTTAAGCAATACTTTATGATTACTTTCCACAAGTCTTTTGGTTGAAATTAAATTATCAGCTGCTTCAGGAATCAGAGCCACATTCTTTAACATCCATTACTTCTCCAGTTATAGTGAGGAGTTTCATTGGCATTGTTCCAACATTTTCTACATTAAGAGGTTCCTTATTAGCTTGGTACACTTCGGCCCTGGTCACATGAAAGGTTTTGGGCTGGGAGAGGGACAGATCGGGGGCACAGCAAATGGGCGCGATCCCACCACAACATCTGGGAAGTGTTGCGCACCCGTCCCCGATCCGGCCCTTCCACCCAAAAAGCCGCAGCAAAACTAATCCACCTACCGAGGTGGACCTTCCAGCACAGCCACATCAAGCCCGGCCGTGGGATCACCGGCACGTCCTTCTGCCAGCGCATCCCAGGGTCCTGGCTGAACTGCGCATGCTCACACATGCGCAGTTCAGCAGCTTCCCTTTCCCCACTGTGGCTTCCCCCGGCATCTGATCGTGCTGGGGAGAGAATGCGCCGCGGCTCAGGGGATCAATGTGATCCTGCCGTGGCGTCTCTATTTTGGTGCGGCTTCCAAAACCACACTTTGCCCGTACCCTCCCCCCCCCGTGTGGCAGGGACCTTCAGGTCTATTGTTAGTATCCAGTTCACAAAACAAGTCCTTATATTTGCATATGTGTGTACAGAATCCAGAGTCTACTAAAATACTCTCTTATTTTCATCATCATCATTACAGATTCTAAAAGCATGACCACTATTTCCATTCCTCTGAGCATTTCTGTTAACATTAAAACTTCCATTTGTCTGAGGTCTAAAACCTCTGTGGTTGCTATAATTTCCTCTTCCACCAGGTGACACTTTTTCAATCTGAACATGTGCACCAGTGGACTTTTGTCTGGCATCCCTTTTAAATTCACAATTTCTGGCATTTTAAATTTACAATTCACCACATATAAAACATCCAATTTTCTTTTCCCTTTTAAATCTGCACACATGCTTCAAACTCAAAATAGACATCTCATTAGACAAATCATTCTGACTAGTTGTGGAGTCATACCCTTCCTTTACAACCATCAACAAACTATCAAGCGTTAGATCGTTTTGGTGTCTTAAAGACATTGCTAGCCCTTTGTAACTTGTAGGGGGTCCATTCAGTATAGCAGCAATCATGTCTAACTGGTCAGGAGTCTTCCCAAGTTCTTTCAATTGGTTATAAGCCTCCATTAGCTTCTTTAATTGATCAGGTAAAGAGTCACTTTCCTTTACTCTAAAGTCAAAGATCTGAGCCTTCAAGTAGTAAATCTTACTCATTGTCTCCCCATCCATACTTGTCTTTCAGGTGTTCAATCATCAATTTGGAAGTTTCTATTATATGCAGGCTAGGCACATCATGGCAAGTAACTGAGCCCATAATCAAGGACTTGGCATAGTCATCTAGTCTTCTGAAGGCACTTTTCTCTGGCTCACTTGCAGGGACTTCCTTTGTTAAAATATCTTCAGTCTCATATATCTGCAGTCTATTCTTTGGGAGCTGAGCCATCAATTAAAATTATGCTGGTCAACTTGAGTGGACCTAACCCCCCTGGGTTGAGATCTCTGGCTCAGAACATACTCACATTTGTGGCAGAAGTGGAAGCTAAAGCTCCAGAAGATGTGCTTGGATCACTCATTCTGATCTGCAGGCTTTAGCAGGCATTCAGCAGACACTCACAGAGTTAATGCTGTCTTCAGAGCAGGAAGCAAGGGCAAGTGGAAGCATCGGCTTCTCCTGTTCTCCTCTGTAGCTCTGGGATTCCAAAACGTGCAAAAGGCTTCAAAATAATAGTTCTCAGCTGCTCATTAGCATATGCAGGCTGGAATAGGGAGATTTCTCCAAGCAAGAATTAGAGTTTTCACACCTTTCTCAGCTGCAGCTTTGTGTGGCAGAGAGAGTGAAGAAAAACTTGCAGAGGAAAAAAGTGGTCATTTTATAAACAAGTCTCTCAGCTGCAAATTAGCTCCTAGCCTTTCTCTCTGGATCCAGTGAAGCATTTGAAACCACTTAAGCATATCAGGAAAAAATCAGTTAACCAAACCATCCAGCTCTACTACCAGAATATGTTAGAAAAATTGGCAAAATAGTTATGTATTTAGAGATTGCAATGGATCTTTGCTTCACTAGACAGGAGGCTTTTTCTTCTATGTAAAATCATTATTTCTACCGGAAGGGTTCACAGGAAATCTACAAAACAACAAAGACACCTAAGACTACGTGTTTACACTTTGATCACATAGTTTACAACAATGGAGATTCTTCTTCTTTTTGACCCCTAAAAGGAAATTACATGAATGCATTAATCAATAATTGTGAATAAACAGACTTCAGTTTTACCGGCTTTGTTTCCATTGTCTTTGTGCCAGGTTCCCTTCCAGGTCAGTCAAAACAATAGCACACAAGGTAAGCACACATTAACCCTATAATGACTAAATTTTAGACCTTGCAACTCACATATTTCCGCACTAAGAATTTAACAGAAGATGGAACCATTTTGCACCTTGCTAATCTACCAGACCTGTACAAAGTCTTTGAGAGGTGCATTAAAAATGCTGATCTCTGTGGGTAGACACAAAACTGACAACCCTTCTTACAAGAACAGAATGCAAGTTTGATATTGGGCTATTATGCATGAGCAGCTTTTGCAGAGAATCTGAGCAGTCAAGCCTTTAAGCTTAACATCAGATTCTGTGCCTGCAGTATGCACCATTTCCCCACCCCAGTGTATTTATTCTGCAGTCCAACCATTGAGCTGTCTTTTCCTGCCACCAGTTGAAACCAGCTGGTGGGAGAGGGCAGCCCAGCTGTGCTTGCGGGGAGCCGATGGCTCCCTGCATGCATAGCTCTTCACTGCCCTCTCCTGTTGCCCTGTTTAAACCCAACCAGGAGTAATTTTTTTACAAGTGCAAGAGACTAGAGATAGTGTCATATTTCAAGACTCATGGTGCTTGTAAAATAATTTTTAAATGTAAAAGGACACACTGACGAATTCTAAATTTAAAATGTAAAAGGACACACCAAAGAATGGCAGAAGGTGGGCAGAATGACCCTGATGTGAGCAGAGTAGCGAGCTTTGATGGGCAGCATAAGGGCAGGGGGATAAATCTGAGGGAAACTGTATGCTTTTGATTAACCTTCATCTTGGAAGTAAAACAAGGGAAAAATCCGCACAAAACCACTCTCAGAAAGCCCTGGGAAACAGCAACCAGAAAGCAAACTGAATGCTGAATGAAGGAAATCAATGCAGAAGGGGAAAAAACCCCAATGGACAAGCATGGTGAAAGCGAGGAAAAACACCTGTGCATAATAAGCCATTGATGGTGTTTTGAACTTTAGATTGAACACACACATGAAGCTGCCTTATCAAGGTCAGTATTGTCTCCTCAGACTGGCAGCAGTTCTCCAGGGTCTCAAGCAGAGGTCTTTCACATCACCACCTGCCTGGTCCTTTCAACTGGAGATGCTGGGGATTGCACCGATTTGGCCTGTGCTGTTGTTTCCAATGGCCTGTTGCAAAGGATCTGAGTTAAGACAAAGTGACCATTCTATTTCTTTCATGGTATGCGGAATATCCTCACAGTCATTACAAAGCTAAGATCCATTACAAATGTTTTCAGATCACACTGCCTCCAAGTCAGATTTCATGTTGTCATTGTGATTAGTAAGGAGTGGGATTGTATGTCATTTTAAAAACTTGAATCATATTCTTTATTATTGGAAGTAAGCCTAAGAGTATTAGGAAATCAATCTGATAGTCAATCCAATCATTGGTTTCGATGGCAAGTATATTTTGGTGCATCTTCCCAACTCAAGTGGGATGAAATTTTAACACAGTGCATCCAAGGCAGACATGTCCCCCCCAAAAAAAATTTTTTTGGGGTGACATCCCCAATGTATAAGCAGTCCAAATTCTTTCTTGGTCAATAGGTACGAGCAGCTTATTTTGCACCCTAGGCGAGGATCCCTTCTGGTCCCCCCCCCCCGTGCACCCAGCATGGCTTGGACCCGTTAATTGGATCTGTACCCCGGACCTCCCATTCCCCTGGCACCCATGCTCTTAACACTCACTTTTGATTTTGTAACTTTGCCTGCTTTGCACATCTGGCTTCCACCAAGGAATACTCTGCAAAGAAAGGCACTTGCAGTCGCAAACAGCCTCTGCTTCTCACTTGCCTTGACAGTTCCTTGCTGGGGTTGCCATAAGTCAGTTGCAACTTGAGTGTCCTTATGTAATAGCCCCCCTACTTAGATTCTTCTTTGACTCAGCTGAGTGACCCTTCTTTGTCCAGAGGGCTAAGTTCTTTTGTGGAATTGTTGTTTGTATCATCAGAAAGATCATAACATGTTTAAAACTCAGTAGTGTTTACAGCTGAACAAGGACAGTGGGGGGGGGTGCCAGTTTGGTGCCTTTAAGGGTCGGCGCGCTCTAGGCGAGTGCCTAGTTCGCCTAGTGAGTGAGCCGGCCCTGGGCATGATTTCTCCTTCTTTCCCAGGAACTTCAAGTGGTGGTCAGGGGTGTATGGGTTCTGGTCTTTTACAGAATTGGAAAAGGTAGGTCAAGAGAGCTCAGCATTGCCTCCATTCTGGGCTTCACTTTGCTGTGTCTGACCTATGCCCCCTAGTTTGGTTTCAAAACAGACCCCATTTTCTTTATATGGGATGGGGAATGGTGCCTACTTTTGCTAACAGGAGCTGTGGAAGGTAAATATGCATTGCAGAAACACTGTGGCTGCTCACGACTTTTGCATGAAACGAATTGGTATCATTTATGTGAGTTTTGCAGTAATGGGATTGGATTCACTGATGCACAAACAAAAACATAAAAAGATTTAGCACAATTCTGCTTGTGTGAGAGTGGCTTATATATTACAGTGCCCAGCAAATTGGCTGCTCAATATCTTGTGGCAGTGGGAACACAAGTGGCGATACAATAAGTTGTAAACACAGTTACTCTGGTCTTTTTCTTGTGTTTCCACTTGTGCAAGAGTTCTAGTGCAAATGGAAAATTTGCACTGGATCAAACTCATTATGTCTGACTTTAGAAAGCTATATAAAAGAGCAAAAGTCCAGTAGCACCTTAAGGACTAACAAAAGTTTTGGCATGAGTCACTGCTCACTTCTTCAGAAAGCTAGAATACGCAAACTTTCCCCTGAGGTCTGGAAACTTTCATTCTTTCTTCAGTGAAGGGCTTCTCACACCTATCTGTCTGAAGGTAGGGCCAGCTACAACTGCTTTAGGTTCTCTCTCTTTCAATTCCTTTCCTGGCTCAGATCCCAAGTTCATATGGAGCTCCTGGACAGGAAATCTCCTGCAAGCCTGGGAGTCTTTTAGCAGGCAGGAAAGAGGGAGGAACATGTTCTTAGCCAGATAAGAAATCTGGGGGCTGTGACATAAGTCAAGTAAGCATCATGAAGAGCTGCAGACCACAATCTAAGGCTAGCAATGACACAATTCAGCAGCATCACATATATATATGTTTCTTTGTGCCTGAGTGCTCTCTTTCTATCAGGAGAGAAGTGGCTTTACTTTCAGATAAAGAAGTAGAACATTCCTTTATGTGCTGGGCTCTTACAAAAAAGATTCCCCCCAGGCATTGGAAGCATCACTTTTAAGTCCTCTTGAAAAGCAAGGCATGTGGAAATATGCATTTTAAGACTTCACTGACATAATGTTTAGTGCCTTTAGAAATAGTATACAGAATGAGTCACAAAACTAGGTTGAAGCATGGTTTTAAAAGCACCGTTTTACCTTTAAAATGACAGAGTGTTCATTTTACTAAATGAAAAACAAAACAAAAAAAACGTGCAAGAAACATTAAGGGTCAAATTTGACACACAAAACTCCCTGTGTAGCAAGGCAGATTGTTTGCCAGAGGAGTAGTTCTCAGATCAGCAGATTGAAAAACTGGTGTCTAGTCTGTAGTGTGCCATACAGCAGCAGAGGGATCCCATAACTGAATGCTCCTCCTTACAAAAAAACATTCCCTGCATATTCTAATATTTCACAGACAATGGCTACCAGAACATGGGGGAGGCTTAAAACAGCTTTAATATGAAGACCATGTAACATACACACACAAAAAGGTTTCTGTCAAGGACAAGAATTCTAGTTCAGCTTTTGCCCCAACAACTAGCTTTCTATATGTGAGGAACTTTTTTTTTTAATATGGAGAAACATTCAGTTATATGAGCTGCCATCTGCCATCTGATGTTGTACAGTCAAGACACATTTTGCCATTTATCTGCTGTTTGTGAAAATTGAGCCTTGGTGAGAAACTATATTGGAGCAACAGAAGCTTTGAGAAAGTAAGGCTCCTACTCATCTCATATTCTATGTCATTGCTTTATTATATACACAGCTTCCCAGCATTGTTGATACAGTCAGTCGTATAGAAGGAAACAGCCCATCCACTGTTTGCAGGTTCCAGGCAACTATTTTCAAAAGCTGTAGGAAGGATCTCTGTTCTAGGATCACACACTTTATTTATTTATTTATTTATTTATTTAACTTTTACCCCACCCTCCCGCTGAGGCGGCTCATAAAGATACATTTGTGCATGCCCTGATAAAATCTAGATTAGAGTACAGCAGTGAACTGTACATAGGGCTGCCCTTGAAGAGCATCTAGAAATTACAATTGGTACAGAGGCTGTGACCAGAATGCTGACAGGAGTAGGTCATAGGTCTTGTTCCACTTACACTGGCTTCTAATTTTTTTCTGGGTCAAATTCAAGGTGCTGGTATCAGTATATCTAATGTTTAACATCAACAAATCTGAGGATACTTAAATCCAGAAACTGGAGCTATGAAAAATGCCACAGGTTTGTAAAAAAACCCTGAAATTTAAAACACATGTTTGTGCACACACACAGGAGTGTTAAAATCCCTAAAATTAAAAAGGAATACCTGTAGCTTTAAGAAACAGATGGCCTCAGTGGCTGTTCCTAGGCAACCACAACAGTTTTGCCAGCATTCCAAGCTTGGTTTCTGTCAATAAAAGACAGGGATATGCAGGATGCCAGCAAAAGGG